>NC_089731.1:13687884-13998653 GCF_035083965.1 Branchiostoma lanceolatum
TGTTTGTTTGTTTGTTTGTTTGTTTGTTTTTTTGTTTGTTTTTTATTCATTTGCACAACAAGAAAATTTGTAATACATAATACGATAAACAATAGATAATAATAGGTTTGGGATGAGGAAAAAAGCGTTTATAGCTTATACTTGGCCCTCCTCGTCTGTACTTATCAAACTTGATTATAACTTACAAATGATATAGCAAAGTAATACATAGAATATGATAACGATAGACAATGATGATCAAATAATTGTATAAATAAAAGTTAGATAATAACTGGACATGTGACTCTACTACAGGGTGGCTATGATAGGTTTTCAGGGCACCTTTAAAACTAAGAAAAAGGGTGATTGTTTGTATATTTGTCTGAAGACAGTTCCATATTGTGATATATTTGCACTTGACGAGAACTCTGCTAATGATGTACGAAAGAGAGGAATATGGACTTCTTTACCTAGCATAATAGTTGTGAACAAGTGTGAAGAAGGGTTTGGGAAGTTATAGAATATATTGGGGAAATTGTTAGAATGGAAATTAAACGTAATTTATTGATATCGTGGATGTCTAGTATTTTTGAAATAGAGGAGCCATGTGTGAGCGAAAGTCAGAAGCAGTTGCTATCCTTGTGAATTTCTTTTGGAGAGTTATAAGAGGATGTAGAGTTGTGCGGCAGGCGCATCCCCAAACATTGTTACAGTAGGTCAGATATGAGTATGTAAGGCTGTTGCATATAGTCGTGAGAATCTTTTCAGGGATGATGTATTTGTTTTTCACAATAACACCAATTGTTTTAGTATTTCTTTTACTTATAGCAGAGATCTAGACTGGGCTTTGGAGTTTAAATTTTCATCTACTATTACCCCCAAATGTTGGTTTGTTTCTCTTGTATATTAGGAACATTTTGGACTTATTGATATCGTAACTTTTATTTTTACTACAGAAAATAAGGCAATTTGTAGTTCTTGAATTTGTTGGTATTAACTTGTTCGCTTCAAACCATGTACTTTACACATATCTTGGTTAGTCAGTTGTATCAGAGAGTCAACGTTTTTATGGAAAATGAATATGTTGGTGTTATCGCCAAAGATTATAGAATAAGGTATTGTTATGTTATGTTATGATACGGATCAAGTTCACAGACTCAATGTGTGTACTTCGTAAGACCGGGTCAAGTGTGTGACGTTACAGATCAGGTGAGCAGTACTAAAGCGTGAACATCGTATATCGTGTTTCTTTTTGAGCTCCAGTGCAGTTTTATATACCCCCGAGATATGACGAGTGCCCGCCAGGAGCCTGCCTGATGGCCGACCGTCGTTCGCGGGGCATTCGGCAGGGACCATATAACTGCCCCACCTGGATGTGATAAGCACGCGGTACCCTGTCGGACCCCACAGGGGTCACTACAAGACACCGTCAGAGCAACTGACGGGTACCTGCTGGAGACCGACCAATGAAGATCCCCGGGACCCCTGCAGGGCAGCGTGAAGGAAACTTTTAATTGTTACCACGACAGCCGGTGCCCCCAGACGTCAGAGCCCGGCCGGGGCTACATTCCCGACGGGCACCGGTGCAATTGTGACCAAAGCATTAGTCGGGGTACATACACTACAGGTCGGGGAACATACGCTTCAAGTTGGGGTACATACGCTAGAGGTCGGGGTACATACACTTCAGGTCGGGGTACATACGCTACAGGTCGGGGTACATACGCTACAGGTCGGGATACATACGCTACAAGTCGGGGTACATCCGCTACAGGTCGGGGTACATACGCTACAAGTCGGGTTACATACGCTACAAGTTGGGGTACATACGCTAAAGGTCGGGGTATATACACTACAGGTCGGGGTACATACGCTACAGGTCGGGGTACATATGCTACAAGTTGGGGTACATCCGCTGTAAGTCAGGGTACATACACTACAGGTCGGGGTTGATACGCTACATGTCGGGGTACATACGCTACAGGTCGGGGTACAAACGCTACAGGTCGGGGTACATACGCTACAGGTCGGGGTACATACGCTACAGGTCGGGGTACATACGCTACAAGTCGGGTTACATACGCTACAAGTTGGTTTACATACGCCATTAGTCGGGGTACATACACGACAGGTCGGGGTACAAACGATACAGGTCGGGGTACATACGCTACAGGTCGGGGTACATACGCTACAGTTCGGGGTACATACGCTACAAGTTGGGGTACATACGCCGTAAGTCGGAGTACATACACTACAGGTCGAGGTACATACGCTTCAGGTCGGGGTACATACACTTCAGGTCGGGGTACATACGCTACAAGTTGGGGTACATACGCCGTAAGTCGGGGTACATAAGAATACATTTTGCAATAATAGAGTGACAATAGAAGACAGCCGTTCTATTTAATGAAGAACATGTTTTTTTAACCCGGTCGCTCTTCCTGTATATCTTCAAAATTGATTTCCGTTCCCTTCAAAATTGGCACATAGGAGATTATCGAATGTGGTCTGGAGTGCAAAGATTCTGAGACAGATTGTTTTTCCAGTACAAAAGACTGTTGGCGTATTTCCCAAAACTACACACATTCAATAAAGTAGTGTACATCGGCATAGACAGACTCAGGCAAGGGCCATGGACAGAAACAGACATTATACCCCCATTCCACTATGACGGCGATCTCGCCGTGTGCTCTCTTTAAGCTAAGATTCAACAGAGCACTCAATGAATTTCATAGTTTAAAAGAGAATATCTTTACGAGTTGTGTGTTTTATTGTCATTTCAGCCATACTTTAACACTTTGCATGATATTCCAATTATGAAAACAAGGACCAGACAAATCCGATTTAGGTCGCAGCAAGAGCGCCGTCTATCAGAAAGAGACATTTGAGATGCTGTGAGAATAAAAACGACAAATATGTCTCGACACATCGGGAATTTCCTGCCAACACACACCGGCTAATCAATAACGTGGCTGAGATTAAGGTTGGGAGGTTATGACAAAGTTCATTCGTACGTCGGCAATACATCAAACCAAAAATGAAAAGTCTCCTCTTGCTTTCAGAACAGCTCAAAATCACTGCCAGTTTGTATAATGTATTACTGCCATTAGTCCCATAGACCCTACATTGGTCACGTTTTAGACACTCTAAAGCTTTGATGCTAATAGAAATTGAGGTTGTTTAGGGAAAAGTACAAGTCTTACCTGTAGGCATGAAACGTACTTTTTGTGATAAGTATTCGTTACTTACATGTAGATATTAGAAATATATCGTGACGATTTGACTGCAAATTGGTCATTTTGAGCAAAGAAACCAAATTCAATGCACAAACTTTTTTCCGCTTATTGTACATGGTGAGATTATTTCCATACAACTTTAAGGCGAGTGACTTAAAGTTCTTAAGCAAATTCGAAAAGAGTTATACTTTCTCTGAGTGGCCCTTGGCCTCGAATAGTTTTGGATCAAGTTACAATATTGAAGATGTTCGCTAAACATGAGCCAAATGGATATTATCTCCTGATAAAAGTGCATACCCTGACGCTCCAACCTTCACGAATGATTACCTTTCCTGATATTTCACATTGAGCTTTTGAATGTGTAGATGCTTGTCTGCTCTGGATACACTGTCAGGCAACTTACAATCGATTACAAGAAGTTATACAACTTAATATTGTAGACGAATTGTAACCTTGCACAATACTGACGTGATGACTGTATATTGGTCTGAATAAGATATCATCTTGAGTAGAGAAACGAAATTCAGTGTAAAAACTTTTCCCACTTATTGAATCATCAAGTACACGGTGATACTATGTTCAGGCAACATTAAGGTAAGGAACGTATGGTTCTGCGTAGAATATGAAAAGAGTTATACTTTCTATGAGTGGCCCTTGGCCTGGGATAGTTTTGGATCAAGTTTCAATATTGAACACGTTCGCTAAACATGAGCCAATTGGATATCATCTCCGGACAAAAGTTCATACCCTCAAGCTCCCAACTTTTCCTGATATTTCACATTGAGTTTTTGAATTTATAGATGCTTGTCTGCTCTGGATACACTTTCAGACAACTTTCAATCGATAACCAGAGGTTGAGTTTGACAGTGTTGAACACGTTTTTGGCCTCCTTTCATGCAGCTGATGAAATATGTCGCCTTGGTAATCCACAAAGGTAAACGCTTGCTCGTTAAACTTCTCAAGAGACTCTAACTTTAATTATTCTAATCAGTGCAATCGTTCGATACAGTTAGGTATATGTGCCTGGCCTCCCAGTAGGTGATCTCGACAATGAAAATAGGTTCTTTGACAGAAACTGAGTATGATTCCATGGCCAGACGTCTACACACAAAGGTACTAAGGTACTAAGATGATACGTAGTGGCAAATACAAATAGTCTGTAATGTGGCTGCGAAGTAATTTTCTGCTGACACTTGGGAAATGCTGTTAATCAATGCTTTGCAAATCTACATCACCCCCACCCCCCCTTCTGCGTGAAAGTTCTGGGCTCTGAGCCAGAAGTTATACAGTTACTTTATTTCAATTTCAGACAGACTCAATTACCGGTTGGCGCTCTTCAGAGAGAGTATGCAATCACCTTGTAAAACCCTTGGGGCGGTGTACTTCAAGTTCCACACATACACGTGGCATAACGAATCAGCTTCCGTGTGACAAATACCTTCATATCTCCTACTGCTTTGTTCGTGGCGACCCTTGTGAAACGGAAGCTAAGTCTTGTACCTGTCTCTTCCATACATCACCTGTGAGATCTTATCGTCAGAGAGACAGGAGCGGTTTTCGGACTCAGCGAAGATTGAGCGAAAGATAGCGGTGCTTCCAATTTGTCTTAAGCTCCGGGAACTGACCCAAGACGCCTTTCACCCATAGGCCACGGCAAGGGCTCGGCACTTAAAACATTAGACATGTTATCGGACTGATGTTTCAGAATTGGGTCTAATTGCCAACAATGTTGCAACTTTTCTGGAACGTGAGAGGAATGACAAGGAAGTATTGAAACAACTTTCTCAATTCAGTAACTCCCGGGTTGAATGATGGACACACATGAAGTTTGATGGTTTGAAAGCAACGTTTCATCAGGCACTCAGATGAACTGTTACGGTCTTTAATCTGTAGACCGAGACTGATGGGTCACGATTCCTGACATCGCCGGCTAGGCATTGTATCATAGGGCAAGGCACTTTGCACGACTATCCTCAGTGCACCCAGGTGTAAAATAGAGTTCTTGGTTGTGGAGTTAAAAGGCAAAGGAAGGAGAGGGTTGGGATCCACCTTCCATTGCCGTACCCTAGACACAATGGATAGCAACCCACAGCCTCTACGGCGTCAAAAATACCATGGATTACATTTACCTGTACACCCCCCCCACACACACACACACACACAAATACACAAATACACCAAACAAAAGGAAAAGAAACTCTAAGGTACGGCCTATCAGCATTTCAATTTTGGCGTTCCTGTATTCTGTATCGCCATGTATTGCAAAACTCACCCTTACAAACTCTTTGTAATAAGGTGCCTTTCTCTAGTACTAACTAGTTACTATTGCTATGCGGTCATAATCTATTCTTATTAGCCACAGCTTTGAGTTGTATACGGTCCAACCATTTTGTACGAGGAAAGAAGTATCGGTATGGACTTGACGAAACAAAACAGATTCATCTTGGGGATTGAAAAATAAGAGCACTTGGATGTGAATGGTGAACCGTTAAATATGCATAAGAACAATCCATACTTGAGTAGCGCAGTAGTGTGCTTCTGCTTCATTCTATTTGACAGTTATGCCAAGTCGTGTTATGTATAATGGACCTCACATGTGCATGCATGCGTCTCAAAGGTTACTTGGGGTTACGCCGATGTACTGTTCTTGATGACTGTTGCAAATAGATACATCTATTCCGGCAATCAAAATTACCATTCGATAGAGCGTCAACAGTTTCGTACCTGATAATTTTTTCTAATAACAATGAATATGATCCGATCAATGTTGATCTTTATAATATGATAATATGACATTTTGAAACAGCAACTGTGCCATGCAATGATCCCATTTCCAAACCGGGGCCTGGCCGTGCATGCGCAGTTGACGTTTGCGGGGGCGTAAAATAAAAATGTATATCTAGATATATATATACACTAATTCTGTTAATGACTTTTTTAACGTTTCGCGTGTTTCGCAGTTTTTAATACGTTTCGTCCCCGTAGATTGATTGGCTTGGTGCCAGGACATTGGACATTGGCATTATCTGGCTTGATATCGTCGCCATGTAAACTATTTGTTGCTCAAAAGCGACATCTATCTGAAATGATATAAACTACATTATGATCAGTGCCAAGTAGCTACGTAGCGCCACCTATCAAGTTCCACTTGCATAGATCTAAAATGCACTGTCATGAATGTAGCACTTCCTTCATCGGGAATCATAAAGTACGAAAACAGCACATAGGCCCTCCCCATTCTCAATACGAGACATGGGTGCAACAGTGAGCAGTGAAATATAATAATAAGTTCCACTCCCTTAAAAACATCACAGATCTTCAATTTTTCGTAATTTTTTCTACCCGATAGCCTTGCACTTGTCTTTTGTGAAGATATTCAGATGTTTGGCTGTTGTAGAAGCCATGTTCCTAAGAACGTTCAAATGTACTCATTATGGCAGAAATTATACAATCCAAAACGTCCAAAATCTTTTCTGTTGCACTTGAAAAGAATGTGCCAAGTGCTTGCATCAGCACGGCTTTGAAGCAGTATTTGCTGATGTCGCTTGGTGGAGCTTTTTAGCCTTCGAATGAGGAACAGAACTTAATATACAGTTTACAGGACTCTAGCATGCGGCAATTCTGCCGCATCTCTTTGATACAGTGCTCCCTACGGCTCATTGATTAGCATCTTATCTCATCAATTTCTGTCGTCTATGGCGACGTTTCTGACATTTAAATGAACGTGCTGGCTGTGCGTTTAGTACCACTTAGATCAGGGTATTGTACGTGTATACTCATCGGTCAAATCTTTCTTATATTTAGTAAAAATATAAGCAACGTTTTGGAAAGTAACATTATGAAGGCGGTAGTACATTTTGTTTTTCAAATCAAGCTCATAGCCTTTTAATATTAACATTGTCAAGATATAAGTAATGCATTGGTTGCTAGGGAAAGATGCAATAACTTTTATTCCGATTACCCCTTGATAACCTTGTCTACTTTGAAAATATACATTACTGACAAAATGCGTCCCTTCAACGCAGTGATATATGGCCAACTGAATCTCAGTGTCACTTGGTATCGATACGTTTTACAGCCAGGGTATCCTTAGCAGCAATAAATCTGGATGAAATGCCTGGAACCCCGATAGCTCTCTGGCACCTTAAGGCCATCTAACATCAAAACTCCATTAGCTAAGGAGCGCATCCAGGACCGATGCTACAGGTCAAAGACGGGAAACGTGCATCGGTAAACAGCGTTTGGGAGGTCTATGGCTCCTGCTGTTAGTTTTATAGGAATATTGATCAAGTCATTCTTATTCCAAAGACCTTCAGCAGTATTCTGAATGTCACTTACATTTTGAAATCCAACTTTTTAGTATATCTAGGCAAATTTACTTGTCGAATTACTGCCAAAATGTTGCAAGTTTCATCTGATACGACCAAGTTTAATTTTGAAATTTGACAGTTGGACAATTGCATAGATAGAACTAGAAATCAACATCTTTGATGCGTACCACCTTCATGACCTCCACTAGATATCTCTCACTTTACAAACTGTAAAACATCAAACACGTCAACCTGTATGTGATTTAGTGCTGGTTGTCAAGTATCTAAAACAACATTACAGTCAGTTAATGCATTGTCCGCGTAAATAATTCATGTCACGGTAAGTCAAACTGTCTTTGTGCTTCTCGTTACTAAAACCATTACGTCTCTCTCGGGTTTTCCTTCAGTGCTTAACTCCGTGCGTAGGAGTAAATGGCGCGAGTCGAACGACATGAGATGTGGTGAAATGCTTGCCGTCAGGCCGACATGACAGTGAAAAATGTATCATACCTCCCGATTCAATTGCAATCAAACAACACGTGTATTTACCCTAAATGAACTGACAAGATTGAAATGTTGCTATTAATTACAAAACCCCGGTGGTAATTCAATACGTCGTCGCGTGTGTATGAACTGACATATTGGAAGGAAACTTATTAAGAGGAGAATTATTTATGTAGGACTCCTATCTCCAGCTTGTGGCGAATGTATCACCAACCCGCAGAACATGCAGTCTATAAAGCACCCACTCTCAAATGGCACCAAACACGTATTGGGAATACTGAATAAAGCTTTATAGTCCCCCGTATCGTCGTCGAGCCAGGACCTGCATATAGAATTGTGTTAACATTGATAAGGCAGTGCAAAGATGAATGCCTCGGTGTAGACCTAGGCAGTTAGTTGTGGGTAATGTGGTTTGCAATCGCTGGAAAACGGTCATAACGAAGTAATATGACGGTTTTGATATGCGGCCTGTTATCGATCGGTTGTCTCCTTTCCATCGCGTGCCGGTAGTACGTTTGGGTATTAAGTTTGAAAAGCGTGTGGACGTACATGGTAAATCAGTTCGCCCAACGGGAAGGCGACGCCATTAACTTACGACAAAATCGTCACCTCTTTCCCTTAAAAAATTATAACATTTCAAACATGTTTTACACATCAACTTAAGGATGATATATCCATAGCTACAACAGAGCATTACAATAAGATATGTTTTGTTTATGAAAACTTTGATGTGTGGATATTAAAAGTTTGCTGCACCCCTGTTTGCCAACTTTGTTGGTAGCGTCCACAGAGGCCTGCGGGGCGTTACCGTGTGCCATAAAACAGCGGAATGATGCGATCAGGGGGGTATCAGGGAAAGATGTTTATACCGCCTGCAGCCCTCCTGCATTGGTAATTCTGCTTACCTAGGGCGTCTTTCAGTACTAAACAAGTGCAGCGTCTCCAGTGATTTCAGTGGTCTATATCCAAGCGATGCGAAGAATTCTTAATCAACTAAAGTGCAGCTGAAGAACCGCGTTGTGGAGATCTCGTAAGCATCGTCAAGATTCGCCAGGGAGTTCTGGATGATACTCATCAAACTGGAAAAGTGAGTAAACCAATATATTATCGGGTTTTATTATGAAACCGAAGGATCCCCTGTGGCGCTGGACTATTGGGTAGAGCTGAAGATCCAGTGTGGCTGGTGTATTCCTGTGGATCCCCCAAGAAGACGAGTAGGACGACAAAACCATTCCCCGAGTGATAGAGGAGAAAAAATTGTCCCGTCCACCCACCGACCAGATCCGGCATCATCCACGGACTTCATTACTAATTGAATCGTGTGGAGAGTCGATTTCTGGATCTTAATGACAACGAGGAGCCTTCTGACGCTTCATCTCCTTTTAAAAGGCTTACTGGAATAGTTTTTAGAACCCGACACAGCTCGTGACGACGTTCTTTACGGCGATGGCCTCTGGATACGTTTTCCTCGCACTCAGCGTTTGTGTATCCGTCGTTTTTCAAGGTATGTAGTATCAAAGCGTTATGTTATCAGTTAGCAGATCTTACAATGCTCTTACAAAATCTTTCAGTTAATCGATGTATTTAGCTTGCTTGTCCTTGCGTATTTCTTTGTAGTCATATAACGATATTTTTGTGATTTTTCTTTCCCGGATTTAGATTTGCACATCAATCTTATTGTCCATAAATGTGAAAGAACGCCTGCCAATGTCACATTTTAAAACCATTCTCTGTTCAGGCAAAATGATAACATTGTATTTTACGACAATAGGAAGAATGTTTTAGTATGTCCTTCAGCAAGATAATATGTTATATGTTCTGCTACATGCTCGATGCAACCGCCCGTATCATAAGAAACGATATCAGGGTGTGGCGATCGTATGTGACATATTTCGGATGAGAGTGACATGCCCCAGCAGCAAAAGGTCGTGACGGGAGACTCAATTTGATTTGTCGCGACCGTAAACCATTTGTGCCCCGGGCAAAACGCTTTAGCATCTGTAACAGAGAGGAAAAGCAAACAGACCAATGGGGGAAAAGGTCTCTGGGCAGCACTAAAGGCCATTCACTCTATCAGTTCGATGAAGTGCTCTGGCCATTCGAACCCAGGGGACTGTTTACACCAAGAAACCTCCAGCCACACAATGACATTTGATACCAAATCCATTTATCAAATGACTGTGCATTTGATGATTGCTTCGGCATATGGGTTTGGATTTAATCAACATCTGATTATTGCCAAACATGTTATCCAGTACAAAATTTCTGTCTAAAGGTCGAACAAAATTGCTTAGTTTGTAAAACTAAGAACAAAGGGCAGTCAGGAACAGTAGTTAGTTTCAGACCGTGATTGCTCAAAACGGCTAAAATGTCAGCAACAAGTACTAGTATTCCATCTAACAGTCAAGCTGCAGCAATACCTAAATATATAAATACTTCAAGTTACATTTTCAACTTAAGAAAGTAAAGCTTTAAATGCAATTTACGTATGTATATACGCATAATGTTTATTTATAGGCTACATATATGTACTTCATTCTGAAAGCATAGGGCTTTCAAAAGAAGACCATCCACCTAGAAAATTAGTATTCTTAACCAATAAAAGTTTGCGTGTGATGATTCATGTGTTAGCTCCACCCGGTATTAATGCTTTCCTGGGGACTGGTACATTAGTGTAAGCCGTTAGATTTGAAATTTCCTCGGGTAGAATCCATTCTTATCACGGTAGCTTTGCGACCTAAATCTGAGGAGTGAAAATGCATGTGCATGACGGAAGAGCTTAGCGAGAAGGGGTTTCTCGGAGCTGTGAGTGAATTCTGATCGTGTCCCTAAAAGGTATAGCGAATCCAAGGAGGAAAAGGAGAGATTGCATCGTGAATGTTAAGTACAGTTGTTTACTTCTGAATGAAAAAAAAGAAACCGAAAACAAAATATTTCGTCAATTTTAATTTCATCAATTACCACCGAATAAAAAAATGAATTAGAAAGATTATTACTTCCGGCTTAAAACATTATTCTAAATATTATGCTAATATGCCATAGTCTTCTAAGTTCGACAGGCTTATTTTTCTCTGCTTAAGTTTTTACAGCTGCTCTGCTGACTTCTTCAGGGCAAAAATTTTGATGATAAAATATAGATGTAAACTTATAACGATTCGAACTTTAGATATTTGCAACCCTACAATCCAAAGTAGTTTACAGGCATCTGATGAGCAGAAGAATATCGGTATTTTAGTAAAGTTCTAATACAAATTCGTCCCCAAATAACTACAACGTGTGGGAATTCAATGACATTTAATTCATGAAAACATATTTTGTCGCGGACATGGTACCGGTGAGAGATGAAAATTGAGTGTCCTAATTTATTTGCGCACACGCACATGTACAGTACGGTTCCCATTTGTATGCCAGGTGGTCAAATGTAATATTGTTCTCGCGAGCATACACTGTCCATCAATACTTGATGCGTGGGGTATCTAGCAATCAACTAACGTAGTTGTGTGGATATCAGGCCCCTTCTTTTCCCGGAAATGAGTTTCTTATCGATTTCTCTCCCCTTCAAACTGTCACGTGACCTGACGATCTCATTATCAACCTCAGCACCCAAGTTAAAATGTTACGACTGGGTCAATAATTTTCGCATCGGAGATCGGTTTCTAATCAGAGCCTGAACTTTAATTTCGTATCAAATATGTTATGGTGATGAAAACCTTAATGCAACGTATTAGTTACTGTCAGTGACAGAAGGACACACCCAGACACGGAGGCGCAAGTTTAAATCATGCTTTCGATTCACGTAGTCCTCACATCTACTTCTATGTATACACATTATTGCATTTCTTAATGTACTTAACGTTTTACTGACTAAATAAGACTCAATTCGTGGTAAAACTACTTTTATGGTGATGCTCTACTGTAATCGTCAATCATTTGACATGTTATGCATCAATCTTTAGCTACTGCTATTCAAAAACGGTTAGTCATAAAATATAGGCTCCTGACGGCTTCCTTGATTAGGAGTTTGCAGATTCATCATTCCAGTTGGAAGGGTTTAATTGTGCGTATTGCCTTTATTAAGATGTGATATGATTTCGGATTGAAAATTGATATTGCTTATCAGGCATGATACTGAACTAATGAAGTTGGTATACAAGTAGCTTCATGCAAAAGAGACTGACATCAGATAGAATACGTAAAGAAAATTACCAGTATCAAGAGCTTGCCTGCATCCTCGCCATATTCTTAATCATTTTCAAAGACTACTTTTAAGTTTCGATCTGCAGTTTTCACATAAGCCCCTCAGCAAATTTTCCTGGCTAAATGCCCATCTAAATATAGCATTCACATATATTGGCACTAACACGTGAAATCGGTTCAGACAAGACTAAATCGTGGATCAGGGTGACGGTGAGCTTGACTCACTGATAAGATATACAAAAGTGACACTTGTGACATCCACTCGCCTCCCTTTCCTCCATGATATGTCACCGCAGATAGCGATATTGATAGAAACCATACGCTGACAGCGATGATAAGTCAAGGGTCCCAAGTCACAGTTACTGCGTACATGAAATATTCATCTAACGGGTGACAAAAAGTTCTACCTGTTGTTAAACATGAAAATTATGGAAATAAAATCCCAAGGCACCTCCTAGGGCTTGGGGATGTGATCGAAAAGGTGAACACTGCGTCGTCTGACTTATTCACTTGGGGCTGAAGAACAGTAAACAAAATCAATAATAACCAACTCTGTGGGTTTTCTGAATGTACAATATGTTTGCGGTGGATGGGGAAGACTTGCGGCTATTCACCTAATTTGTAATCGAATGGTGTTCGTTGTTACTTTATATTCTACATGAAGGCCGACTTAGCATGATACTCCACCCATGTTGGTAAATTACATGATGAAAATATAAGCTATTCTCCAACTCAAAAAAGTTGACTGAGCGGAATTTTTGACCGAATCTCTCGGTCTCTGTCAGCTATCTGATCCACTGGCACTCTAGACACGTGATTTTTTCCGCACGTTTGACGTAGTTGTTAGTTGTTTGCAAGCAGAAAGGGAGAGCCATTGGTAGCTATTGAGGATGGTACCCTGGCTAGGTCTATCTCAAACTTTTTTTCATGATACTTGTAACACTTTCAAACATGGCAAAAGCTTTAAGGTGATGAATAGATTTTATTTATCAGCTTTTAATTACTATTTGCTGCCTCAGTAATAACTCATTGTAAAGTTTCAGCGATAGTGCTACAGCTTTTGACACTCAGTAGTCAAGTTGCGTCGCGTCAGCGTAACGGTTATGGTGTGTGATTTTTCGGAATCCTCTGACATGCCACCCATGTTGTGCCCTTGGGTAAGGCATTTTACACGACTTTCCTCACTCCACCCAGGTGTAAAAATTGGCACTTGACTTCGGTTGTGGGGGTTAAAGGCGGTGGAAGGAGATGATGGTTGGGCTCCACCTTCCAATACCATGTCCTAGACACAGTTGATAACGACCTAGTGCCCCTACGGCTTTAAAAAGGCTTTCGGATAACTTGTTTAATTATGTCTTAAATTAGCATCTCTCACATATTTTGCAATAACCAGTTCGTGGGCTCCACCTTCCAAAACCGTGTCTTAGACACAGTGGATAACGACCCACTGCCTATACGGTCCCAAAAAGTCTATGGGACTACCTTTACCATTTTTTGTCATATCTAGAAATCTGTATCTAGCTTACGAATGTTGCAGTAACCAGTGCGTGGGGCTACGTCCAATACCCTTCCCTAGACACAGAAGAAAACGACCCATGCCCACAGTCCACGAGGCCCCAACAAGCATATTGTACTACCTTTACTTCCTTTTAGTCATGTCTCAGTATCTCTCACGAATGTTGCAGTAGCCAGTGCACAGGATGGAATCCGGCTCACACTTCCGACCAAGGTCAACGCCATCGTGGGCGCAGATGTGGTTCTACCCGCCACCTACACAACCAGCCAGATGGCTACAGTAACTCTGGTTCAATGGAGCAGAATCGACCCCAGAGATCCCTCCAAGAGGAACCGGGCGTTATCATATAACCCGGCTAAAGGCATCTGGAAAGCCATCGGCACTTTTGCGGGACGTGTTGAATTGGAAGATCAAGCTTCCTTAAGGTTGGAGAGAACGAGTGCGACAGATGCCGGGAAGTTCGTCTTAGAGGTCATGACGGATGACCTGCAGACGATGGAAGGGTCCGTGGAACTAGTGATTTTAGGTAAGTACACACCCATGAATCTTTCTTTGAAGAAAGGTTTATGATATTTGAATCAAAGAAGACATATGGGTAATGGCTCGTATATTATTGTTACAAATGTTGTAGTGGTAAACATGCAGCAAAATTGATTGTAATCCTACGTTATCCATGTATTTGCACGTGTTGTGTTCTCTCATAAAAGAGTAGCTGTGATTCAGAGGCTTAGGCAGACAGCTATAGGAGCGAGTCTTATTCCAGTTAACTCCAAGCTCCATGATTCAATACACCCGTTATCTCCGTGAAGACGAATGTATTGTTTTCAGTCTGAAAACCATATAGTTAGTTCAATATTGTAGAGTGTCATGATATAAAGCGGAAGATGGTGTAACTGGAGACTGGTTGACTTTTCACGGGTTAAAGAAATTGGTCCCGCCGGCTGACAGGATAACACATAGACAGATGTAGCAAGAAATTCACAATGATAAATAAAACGAGAAATTCATCCCCAAAAAACTCTAAAATATTTCGCGGACTCCGACTTATGAATCTTAAATTCCTTGTTTTGCTTGTTAAGTTTTCTTCACTATTGTATCTGTTGCGTGCTACCTTTCCTAAGCCAAGTATAATCTGCACATACATTTCATCAGGAAATCCGTATATATATTAGGCAGTTCTTCTTGCCTAAGAGACCAGCCATTTGACTTGATTAAGCATGGCAATCGAATCACCGTGTTAATCTACCTAATGGAAAGACTGGGATTTATGGATTAGAATTAATTGGCCATTACTCACATCGTGCTTAGTCAGAAAAACAAAGACGTCACGGAAAGCAAATCCGGATTATCAAATATCACGCAGGTGGCAACATATATCAATCAAAATATAATCTGCTTATGGTGAAAATATCTCCCTTGGCTCAGCGTAGTTTTTGAAGATGGTAGTATATACTATGATCATTGTAACATGAAAAAAATGCGTTGCTCTAATTGGGCAATCAATCGCGAAAGATGTACTCCACCTGCTTTCCCCCGCAAGCGACTAACGCCCACAATAGTGGAAAATCGTATTACCGAACACAATGAATTAAAAGGTAGTCTCTTGTGGAACAGTGTTAGCCATCCCAACAGAGTACCCCCACTCGTAATGCATTATTCACAATCTGTCGGTTTCGGTTGAGGCAACTGCGGTTGAGGGTATTCAGTATCCTACACACAATGTGGAAAATAGATTGAATTGGAAAACGAAATGGAAAATGGGATATAGAATAATGGCCTTTAGAGGCTGATCCACCACTTTCCCATGAAATCGTAAGACGTCACCGCCATGGTAGTTCATTGATTGAAAAGAAAAGCTTTTGCAACAGTTTGCAAGCGTAATGAAACGTGTTTCGAAAATGACTCCTATGCTTTAGTCTCCCATATATGTGCGTCATTACATCTCTTACAATGGTGCTTGTAAAGCTATGTTGATTCGTACTAGACCGTTGTCTCTAGTTTTATCTTATTTAGTGGGAACTCAGGCTGTACATGCACAACGTTCGAAATACGGTATTGGCTTTGAAAGATTGTGCTCAAACAGTGCGTATCGTGTAAAACTAACATGATTACATTGTAGTGTCCATGACAGTGTTTCTCTTTATCAAAAAAACGTCACCTGTTATGTACATCGTTTTCACAGTTTCATCTTATTCAGGGGATTATAAACAATATAACTCATTTTTTTTAAATTGAATGCAATGCTCGTGTGTTTTTTTGTCTTCTCTAAACAAATAAGGTCAATGACCTGGATCAGACAACTGTCACCATGGTTACTGAAGGTATAGCAGACACCCCGTGCTGTTTGACATAGTGTAGCAAGTGACGTAGCAAGTGGTCACCATATATATATGAATGTGTTTGAGTAAGAATAAACAGAACAATAGTTTGTAAGGCTAGACCACGTGTAGGTAAACATTGATCATTTGCTTGCAAATGCTGTCTTTCTTGTTATTAATTTGTTTGTATGCGTTCCTCGACAGTTCCTCCAAAGGTAGTGGTGGGGCCCTCCAAGCTGTATGTCGTTACAAGATCGAAGACAGTTACCCTTTCGTGTTCGGTAATGGAAGGATATCCAAATATAACCTCTCTTATGTGGAAAAGAGGGAACGTCCCTATCGACACTTTACGTCTCAACGGACCAAAATACTCCGGAGGAAATTTGGAGACGCCATCTTTGACTATACGCTACGTCGACCGAATGGATGCTGGGATATACGCATGCGTGGTTCGACATCCGGCGGCAACAAAGGAACTGAGGGCTAACCTGACGTTGCGGGTTCTGTGTAAGTACGCGTAACCACACTATGTATGTTTATATCAGCATCACTATCTGGATGAACTAAGGCTATCTATATTATGGAGTATGTATATAGTTCCAACCTGCGAATAGTCGTTGCAACTATATGTCACTTCAAGCAAAGGTTACACCCAGATAGACAAGTATTGATAACAAATTGAGGTGTACACAATTCACACTTTATTTTTCACTGAGAATAAGGTAGCACCGCTTTGAAATCGTGAAGCATGTTGTCTCAATAAAGATGTCTATATTGAAGCTAGAATTTGACCCGAAAGTAGGATTGTAATCGCTAAGTTTTGCTTTTGAATATTCCTTACAGATCCGGCGTCTGTTACCAGAATGACAGAATCATTCACCGCTTACTACGGCGAACACGTGACCCTACAGTGCATCGCAGAAGGTATCCCCATCCCAAACATCACATGGGCCAAAGATGGCGTTCAGCTGAAGTCTCGTTCGTCAACTCTCGCGAGAAATCTTCGTCAAAGCACGTTGACCATAGCTGACGTCCGTTCGAATAACAGCGGGAGTTATAAATGCACAGCTGCTAACAGTATAGGCACGGCTGATGCCAAGTCTTCCTTCATTACCACACAGCGTAAGTTCATTAATTTGATCTTTGTTCTGATTAGTTCAAAGCTACCTGGCTGGGGTATTTGGGGTCAAGAAACGTTATTATTAAATTAAGAAGAATAAGGTTCTGTTATCGATAGATGCCTTATTTGTGTTTTGTAATAAACACTGATTTTTATCACTTTTGGGCTTTCTTTTAGTTGTCTAACACATATACTCGTAGACAAATTTAACAGTGAGGGACATAATTGTTACATTATAATTAATCTGGCCGGTTAGCTCAGTTGGTTAGAGCGTCGTGCTAATAACGCGAATGTCGCGGGTTCGATCCCCGTACTGGCCAATAAGTGCTTAAAAGGTACATTTTTTTATTCTAGATGTTACTTCTATTTTAGCAATTTGTTTCTCCATCAAATATAGGACAATTTCTTCAAGAACAACATTTAAACGTTATAGAGTACATTTTTGTAGTTCAACTTGCAAAATTTCAGTAAAAGGTCAGGCCGCTATGGTCATAGTTCAATCCCCGTGATCGCCAAATTTGTATTGTGCTCATACATTGCAGTAAAACCCAGAAATGTAAATGGCATTAGACTACACTCATGCATGGAATGGGTGTATTGAAAATAACCAGTTTGTTTGTTTCTTTATTTCTTTCTTTCTTTTCTTTGTCTATATTGTTGTGCGTCCCCAGTTATGTGAATATTGCAAGATGGGAGTATGTAATGCGGAGGTGTTACAATAGGATACTTGGAGAATTTAAAGAATGTATAATACAATGCTAAACTTTCTTCCAACACTAAGGTATTCACGGATCGAATTTTCGACGACCACTGTCGCCTTCTTCAGGATCAATAATGACCAATCGCTGCCGAACGTAAACTCGCGAGAGTTACGGACACGTGACTCTATTGACACATGTCACTGCGGATACGTGACGTCAGCAATTGGTCAAACGTGCCAGGAAGTTTATAACGCCCACTGTCTCTGTTGAGTGACGGCTGGAGTGCCCTGATATATATGGCCTCCTTTATACCTCTCATAAAGTAGTCCTGTTCAGTGTCCAGAATTCTGACTTTGTCCAGCGAAACGGTATGGCCCGGAGATTCAATGTGGATGTGTTGAGAGACTTCAGACGAATGCGAGCTGGGGCGTTTGTGTTCAAGGAATCTAGTTCTCAATGAGCGTTCTGTCTCACCAATGTAGAATTCTTCACAAGTCCCTTGTCTAGTGGTTCCCTGACACGGAATGTGGGATTCGATCCGTGAATACCTTAGTGTTGGAAGAAAGTTTAGCATTGTATTATGATTACTACCAACACAGATGAGCTTTCATTATAATTTAAAGTATGGTTTGCCTCGTTTCTAGATGTGTTCAATATCATTTGATTACACAGAAAAATAATATTTCCACATACTTTTCACAGCACCTTACAATGGTTTGAACATGCGGACCATAGCCATCGTGGTGGGAGTGACGGTGGGACTTCTGTGGCTGGGCCTGTGCTGCTTCCTTGTTGTTTGCTACATGAAGAGGCGTCAGCATCAAGCAGAGAAGACCAAATTTGCGTTCTACTACAACATGGGGAGGAGAGATCCTTCAGACGTAGATGGACCACCTAAGGAGGTCCCAAAACTTCCAGGTATTGAATACCATGGTACCAATTATAGAAATGATACCCCCCTTGAAAACGGAAGTATTTCAATCAGCTGGTTGTCTTGGTTATTTGGTTATTCAAGCATTGTAGAGTGACAGCCTGCTGGTCCGAAATGGTGTAATAGGATACTTAGAGAATTGAAAGTAGGGTTTGGCTCGACTCCCATGGTGTTGTTGTTGAGAGACAGAAGGACCGATGGCTACACGCACACAGTAATGTCATCTCACTAAGAGATTGTTGCGGTGGTTAAGTTTCATTGCAGAACGCAGTCAATATGTAGGCGGTTATTCCCTTTATACTGCTGGTGATTTACGGTTATATCTATCTCCAGATCTAAATTGCATGTCTTTTGCATCCAAATGCTATCAAAATGACCAATATTTGTCTTTTTTTTTACAGAGAAACCACGAAATCCCACACCAGTAAACACTGGCATTCGCACCATGCGGAAGTCCAAGAAAGGACAAGGTAAACGTACGTTGAATGTCCGATTGTTTTCACATTCTTTCTTCAGAGAAACATTCCATTGCACAAAGTGTAAATGTCTTGAGACTAACAAGTGCCTTCCAAATGAGGAGCATTCTACTTTCAAAGACGCATTCTCCTTTATTGTAAATTATGCCAATTACGGAGCCGGGTGTTTTATTTTTATGTACACATTTGCTGTCTCCACGGTGTTTTATAAGCTTATTTACGTTTGGCAATATGTACATTAAAAAGACAAATGCGCAACAGAACTGACTACAAAAGAGAAACTGACAAAAGAACTGTCTTCAAGCGGGCGGATTTCTGGATGAAGGTCAGTTTTATGGCCGATTTTTCTTGATTTCAATCATGATTATTCTGCCATACAGAGAGAAGATACGCCCGTGTGCTGTACCCGTATCTGGCGATTGAAGAGAATGAGCTGCAGCTAGAGATAGGTGACGTCATCGAGGTGCTGGAGGGGGAAGATGGCGGCTGGTGCCTGGGTTACCTGAGGGGCAGGATAGGCCTGTTCCCCTCCAACTACGTCATGTTTCTCTCAGGCAACGACGGTAATCCTCATATTTTAAATCCTTTTCATTTTGTATTTTTATGTATCTGAAACAACAGAGTACAGCAGTATTATAAAAAAAGCACAGGGCATTGCCCTTACAGTATGCTATTCTTTACTAGATATGAGCGGTATTGTGTAATCTGAGCTATTCATTGTGATGTGTATCGAAAGATATTTGGCATTAAGTATAACTGTATCTAACATAGAATTGACAGATGTCCATACAATATCTTTTTCTTATCTAAGCATTCTTAGGAGTGTACGTGTGTGATATCATTCAAAGTGTCTAAGCCTTATGTTCGCCCCGCTTGTATAAACATGTATTATGTAGATATGTGTAATCCTTATATACCAAAAAAAGAACATTTTTCCTTCTGCCATATGTCTTTCTTTGGAGTCCATTATGATTGTGTTGAGTACTAGCTTAACGGCTTTCCAATCTTAGCCTTTAAAATCCTAGACTGTCTGTCATTTTCGACACCATATTATTTTGTACAGACGGTCTCATATTAAAACTGCCCTGACAAATGACCAGGCTTTGTAAGAACACCAGAGTCGTCATCATTTTCAAAACAACTAACGACAGATGACACCATATCAAATTGCGACAAATATTGGATTTCATTGAATAAATCACTGTTGGCATGTGACTATGAAACGCTTGCAAAGATACATTTGTACAAAAATTAAGGAGTAAAACCGCTTGAATATATTCATACGTGTAACAAGTTCAACGATATTTGTTTTTCATTTCTAAAGTCAAGAAATGAAATAATTTTATCTAGTGGCATTAGTAACTATTCTTGGCGTTTCTCATTACCTGGATGTCTAACCTTCATCAACGTGATAGAATGGGCTGTTAATACATATAAACATGTACACATAAAGATACACATTTTTTATACGAATATTTAACTGTATGTTAGATGACACTTGATATCAGCAACGCTGGTTGGGTGACCACCTCCGTATTGCTTCGCTACAATTTCAATGAAATAAAATAATGTGGTTTTTTTTGTTTATTTACAGGACGACCAGGAGTGGCTAGACAGGTTATCGAAGTGGAAGAGTCCGGAAAGAGAAGCATCTGAGAAAACAAAAAGACACGATCATAGATATCAAGCCACGAACCGTATTGGTCAAGTGTACATATACAGTGCCTACATGGTATATTGTAGTGCGGTTACTGCAGAGCATTAAGAAAAGAAAATGGGGAGCCATTGAAATCTCTAGGAGCTGTAACAATATCATGTAATGCTACGGTCACAATTGGAAAGAGGGGCCCCGCCGGGCAGTTTGCGGGCTGCTTTTTTCACTTTCGAGGGTGACCCCTACGTGGCCCTGTGGGACACCCTGCGGCAACAGGGCTCTTTTTTGGGGGGCACGGCTGGGTCCCGCTTTTTTTTTAAACTCGGAGTTAAAATTAACCTGGGACCTGGGGACAAATAAACGCCGTAAGCTAATAGTGAGAACACCAAAGGGTACTCCCACGGTATCCGGCAGTTCGCCGGAACAAATTTTTGGCTTCCGGGACCGGCCAGGGTTACATCCCCTACGTGCACCGTTGCAAATATGACCTAAGCATCACTGACCAGTACATACTGAAGGTTCCTAGGCTGCTGTACTAATCATAGTCTCTTGTTGGACCGCCTTACCATATTCCCTCCACTCTTTCTTAACGTTTACACTTGTCATTACATACTATACTTGCACCATTCATTATTTCATAAGTAATGCTGTACAGGCTCTAAAATCAATTTCTGTGATAACTGTTTCTACATTTTATATCATTCACCACCAATTCTATAACTGCGTGTATTATCATGAAGATATTGTCTTAGTTGCATATCAAAGATGCGTAGCCTCTTATTAAACAATGTGAAGTGTTACTGTATAACAGTAGGAAAAATGATTGAAATTGGCCAGGGAAGACAGAGCTAAACAATATGATAAGACAATTCGCCAAATCTTTTTGTATAGTTCCCTCCCATGCCCATCCCACAGAAAATGATAACCAAGAACAAGCATTGCTACCCTACTTGGCTAGTAGACATCTTAATACATATAATGGAATAGCAAGAACCATTGTGAGCAAGTTATCCTCATCTAGAACAAATCACATATATAACGTAATACCTAAAAAGGACAAATTAGCCAGTAGCTAATTGGTAGGTCATAAGGACCTGTATGTGTATACCTATGCTATCATGTAACAACAGTGCTTGTCTATATTGCCTCAGCTACAAATGCATTGCGCCGTGCTATGGTTTGTTCAGAAGTTGTTCAATACATTTTGAATAAATGTTTTGTATGTATACATATCGGAATGGTACAGCGTCTGTTCCTATTATATTTCAAAATAATTCTATCAGAATCATAAAGGTGAACACATCGTTATGGCACCGACAACGTCTATTACTTTTAAAAATCAAAATATATTTTTCAAAATCATAAAGGTGAACACATCATGATGGCACCAACAATGTCTGCTCCGTTTATATTTCAAAATATTGTATGCATGTTTTCATGATCATAAAGCTTTAAAGGTGAACACATTGCAATGACACCAACAACGTTGACACCAGAATCATAAAGGTGAACACATCGTTATGGAACCAACAACGTCTCATACTTTTATATATATAAAATTTTCAAAATCATAAAGGTGAACACATCGTTATGGCACCGACAACGTCTATTACTTTTAAAAATCAAAATATATTTTTCAAAATCATAAAGGTGAACACATCATGATGGCACCAACAATGTCTGCTCCGTTTTCTATTTCAAAATATTGTATACATGTTTTCATGATCATAAAGCTTTAAAGGTGAACACATTGCAATGACACCAACAACGTCTGTTCCTTTTATATTTGAAAATATTTTTTTAAAATCATAAAGGTGAACACATCATGATGTTACTGACAACGTCTGTCCTTTTATATTACAAAACATTGTTTTTGTTTCTAAATCATAAAAGGTGCACACATCACGATGGCACCACCAACGTCTGTTCCTTGTATAGTTGAAAGCGTTGCAGTTATTTTTTTTATAATAAAGTTGAATACGGCGCGACCACCAACGTGTTACGTCATCAACATACTTTTAGAGAAACTTCTGACTAAACCCGCCACTTGCCAGTCTCCTGGAGGCAGACTTTGGAGGCGTTCCAGACGTTGGGGGTTTACAGTAGTAATGCCTTCTTAAGTCTACAAAATCTTACCACATTAAAGGACTAGCATTTTCACGGGCTCGCGAGTGTAGACGTTGTGGCGGAGCCGTACTTGGGGATGGCGCCACCGGCTGAAAGAGCACAGTTATCCGGAAAATCCCCGTGTACTGCCCCTGAGGCCCGTGAGCTTGTAGGCGATCCGTGGAAAGCTCTCTGAGAGGATTGTGAGGGCATTGGTTTTACGTCAGTACTTAAGCACGGTTACACTGGTACAAGGTGTGCGAAAAAATCAGCAATTATTCGTATGAACTGATATGAACATTTTACACATACGTTTCATAATATTTACACTAAAAAAAGAAAATTTATTCATTTCCATATGCAACAATTAACTTAGTTTGAATATAGGAAAATGTGTTAAATTTGTATAACCTACTTCAACTTTAAAACGTCACCTAGCGAATCCATCTCTCACAGCAAGCTGTAGATTCTAGAGCTAGCGCTGGTGGAAATGACTACATGGTTAATGTTCAGCAACCATAACGAATATTATGTAGGCATGACTCTTCAGCAAATACAAACAAGTCGCCCATGTCTGACTATCACAATCACTGCTATTTCCTATATCATGTATATATTGTTAGCGTTGACAGGTGCATAAAAATTCATGAAGGTGCAGTAATCTGCCTTTCCGCTAGGCGTCTCTTCCATAATATGGACTGCTGCTACTAAAGTCTATGAGCTAGGCAATAAATAAAGATCCTTTTTTTTCATGTGTGTACTTATACCCATCCACAATAGAGCGTAAATATATTCTCTATGCATGTGAAAATAACACCAGCTTATGACAGTTTTTTACCTTGCCAAATCAGACAAAAATCGCCATTTTTGACACAGTCTGACGCCTGTTATGTACAATTAATAATGCAAACATGCCATCATACCTTTATATCATATCATCGTAATATTAATGTATTCATACATTTTATGTCTTCTCTCGCCTGTAATGTGCGTTTATCTCGCTTGAAAAGCAAACGACTGTCCTCCGGGTTCTTTTCCATCAGAAAGACCCAACGGTGATGTTAAAATTCAAATGGCACCGATAACCGCACATCATATCCATAAATTTTCCCCATAAATCTGAATATATATGCAATACATAAAAGCTGGGTATGATGTGTGTTTTTTTTATCTTGCGGTCTCAGCTTTTTTCCTGCATGATAGTATTTTGCAAACATGGTGGTAGACGAAACACATTTTATTTCAAACTTTCCCTTCGACAATCACCAAAGAAAGGATCTCTTTAAAAAGGCCACCAAACTCCATCCTCACTTCTCCGCTTTTGCAGAAAAAATGAAAAATACTCTCCTCTTAACATTATAGAACTCGCACATTACAGAAAACGTGTGATCCTTCGTCTTCGACGTCTCTGAAAAAGGAGTCAACCCCATTAGGTTAGAATTTAGTGTCAGATCAGTTAGACTAGAGTAGTCGCGTACTATATCGTCCTCTGTAGTTTATCCGTTCCTTTTCATGACACTTGCAAGTAGCACTCTGGCAAGAATTTGGAATAAACTTTTATTTCTATACCCTCAATATTCACGAGTTTTGCACCAGAACGCCATCATAACCTGTTGTATGGAGCGTGACCATCGATTGAATGATAACAGTTATTTCATTTCGGATGCTTTCGCTTCCTGCAAATTAGGTCAGATTTGGACCACTGTTTTTAGAAAACCAAAATGCAGAAACCGTGACATGATATATGATCCTGACACAGACTTTGGTTAGGAGTGTTATCTATCATTGTCTTGTTTACAATTCCAAAACATCGCTTTGTAAAGAAAACACTACCGCCCCCCACCCCTCCCCTTCAATGGACTATAGCCTGTACCGCAGGATTTCGATTAAGCACCAGGGTGTTTCCCATATTTTGAAGTCCCTTTACTAACATTTCCTCTGAACTGTATTGAGAGGAAAGGTCCGCTGCCTTTTCCGTTGGAGATCCTATATTGTAGGCACAGTTGAGCCCTCATAGCCCGGTATGGTTAGGAACTCATTCCTAACCGATGAACGGCCGGCGCTGATATTCTGATAGTTTTGCTTGATGGAGTGCCTTTCAAAGGGTAATTCCCTTGTCGGTTAGGGGTTGTCAACTTTGATAAATTCTTGAGTCCTGCGGGCACAGACAACCCCCTTTCGTGAGCTGTCGTGCCATACAAGATTACATCAGTAGAGTGGTTGCGGGCACCCCGTAGCATGTACCACCACGATAACATCAGGTATTGCCATGAATAAGGTTGGGTGTTGCCAACGTGCGTACACTGCCGACAAGCTTCCCTTGGGTGAATTCAACCCCTGTTCTTTGCACGATACGGTAACGATGGTCTTAACACACAGTCTTTCACGATTGAATCAGTAGTCCACTGAAACATGCGTGCTCCAGGGGCATTCCCGATGAGCGGTACTATGATAATAGGTTTACGTGCAGGCGCCTGGTAGTGACCTCATTGAGAGGCAAGGTGCCTGAAGGATTAAACACACAGGCTTTTGTTAAGTTACGGGTCGCACGATGACCCAGCCTCCGGGATTGCTGTTAGTCACGCCATTAAGATGCAAGGTGTAAATAGGGTACATCATTTGGTGTGAGTTGTCTACTCCTAAGGGGACGCTAACACGGTGTAGGTGGAAATACTTCTCGAAGGTGTCGCGTGCTCTATTTGCAAAGTACATTATTGAACATAGTTGCCAACGCACGAGGGTACGAGGGAGGTCAAGCTCTATATATTATTTCAAGATCTATGTCTAAGTAGGTTGCCCTGACGTCGCAAGACACCAAAATGAGTTAATTTAAGATGCTACACACTTACGTCTAGGCTGATGGTAATGATGCTTTTAGCTGGTATGTTATACAAGCTCTGATATTTGACTTGAAGATTTTTCTTGAATGATGTTATGCATGTACTAAGGTACAAATCATTCCTGGCTTGTGATCTATAGTAGTCTGTTGGGACGTTACGTGGAGAAACTCTCTATGCTAAAGAGATCTACGTTTTATCACTAACTCCAGGTACGAAATACAATGACTAATACGTGAGGAACATTATGCCAAGTGTGTTTTATCGTATAACCATATATAGGAGCATGGTGGCGCTTGCTTGCAAAGAAGACACGCAGCAAAGTTTTTTTACCCGTCCGCACAAACATTCTAAAATAACAGACTGCTGCCGTAAAAATCCTTGCATTAATCATAACAGAAATTGATGCAGTATGATGTAGCTGGAATGTTTATGACATGAATATATCTTGGGACAAGGAAATATGACAAGGTCTAATTTCTTTAACAGGGTCAGAAAAGGCGGATATGTCGTTAGGTTTTATGTGATAAGTCTATGTCGTATGACCTTTTGCGCACTGCCAAAAGATGGCCTATCGTACGAAGGAAATTTGAATATATATTTTTTTCTTTTCAGTTCTTGTGAAATTGAACGCTGTGGGAATACAAAATTGTGGTTTATACGCCTGACACGTTTACGCATATCGGACCTCTGGAACTACGTGTAAAACGTTGTTAACGCTAAATCATTCTAATATCTGTGTACACATAGCTTTACAAAATTAATCTTGATAATTGTTATTCTTGGGTACCCATAAGCCTTTCAGGGAGCACAATTTTCAGCTGAGTCTACTCCGCATCTACATAATTTCAATTTTGCATATTGTTTACACAGCTTCAAAAATTTGATATAAAACTTTACAATTTATCATCCTGATTTATGCTGATTTTAATATCATCTAATTATCAGGTGTCTGCACTCGCTGCGCTGACGCCATGCTCTGTTTACTTTATGGTTGTGATGAAAAATTAGATCTTTGGCCCACCCTCAAAATTGTGTTTAACCCCTCTCGGTGTTCAGTATTCCGGACTTGTTCCCTTCCTAGCCCACCCCGTAACCTTCACGTAAGCGGTTCGATTTTTTTCATCACCGAAACTCATACTACATCCGAACTTTGACTTTCAGAAGACAACCTTATCACGTTATTACTTCCTGGAAAATAAATCAATACCCTATGTTTTTATATGAAGTATAAGTCATATCGCAGTAAAGTTTCGTGTCTATATAGTATTTTTGTTACGCAAAAGGTGTTTGAAATTTACGGGGCGTTGTTCTCATCTGGTCGTTAGAAAAATCGATAGTAACTTTTATGCGTAGGTAGATTTTGGCCAGAAAATGTCGTCTGAACTAATTTAATTCCTTACAACTTCATTAAGTTAGATAAATCAGTATTAAGACTACGCTATGCCCTACCACTTAACGTGCTGATACTGGTAGTGCCACAGTGCGAGTGTATATATATTCTCGTAGGTGGCAAGGTGGTCTTGAGATAAGGGTTGTTGACTTAAATGTAAAAGTTCTCGGCTCGAATCCCTGACGGGGCCCAGTGCTGTGCCACTGAAAAAGGACACTTTAGAACCTATTCCCTCACTCGAATCAGGTGCCTAGCTTGGATAAGGGATGTCCCATCGGATGTGAAAAGGCGGAGATCCAATGTTTGAGAAGAGCACCACCTCGAGCACGTTAACGGGTATGGATCCATCTGGTGTGAGTGGTTCAAACATTCTCCGGGTTTACATTTTGAAAAGGTAATAGCCATGTGTTATGTCAATCCTTCCACAATGTAGTAAATCTCAATAAGTAAACATGTTTGTCTCGCATACCCTGTCATTTTTTGGTCTATTTTGCCTCTTCGCCCGGTAGCTAGGTCTTCATGGACAAACCACCGACAGAGACGAATTTTACGAGGCTTTTACGACAACGCCTGCCTGCCTTGCCAAGAAGTTGTAAACCAACTCAACAGAACACCGTACCTGAAAACACAGTCTACCCGGCAAATGTATTCTAAGCCCTGTTGTTGTTCGCTTTTATGTAAAGTGCATGCTTTCATATCATGCCGTTTTTCACACTTCAGTTACTGGTGATGTATACTATACCCGCCATACAAAATAAAGGCTGATAGATATTCTATATTCGCTGGTACACTCTATCGACTGAATGTATGTACATATAGGTGCTACTGTTGCCGTCATATTTTCTTTTTGAGGGATAGGAGTGCATGTATCTGTTTGCATTGCCAAAGAAATATAGGTGCCGGAATAAATTCTACATAATATAAGCTCCATATACACAAACAGCGTACATAACGTTTAAAGTAATTCTGCCAAGTGAAAATGAGATATCACCGGGAATAACTCAGCTTGGAACCGTCAGTCGTTTCAAAGGCGGTCTTTTGTGCGAGGGATCGTAAAGCGGGGAGGACTATTTAGTCGCTAAACAGTGATATGTACCAGTGCTAAGGAGAAACATGCCACTGCATGAATAGAGCTCTAACAGCCTACTTTAGCATGCATAGTCAATACATATATGTCTGACCCAGCAGTTCGTAGAGTTGTTCCACGCCGGTTCGTTTCTATAGCCAGAAAATTGCCTTCGGAAATCTATGGCACAGTGGACCAGACCGGTGATTTCAGCGCAAAGCAAAGGGCTCCCACGAGCCGGGGAAAATGGGTTCCTATCTGGGCTAATCCATAAGTCAAATGACATTTAAACTACAAACCATTACGTGTTTCAAGCGTCCAGTTAAACAACAATTCTTCTTTGTGGACCTCAAACCGTATTCTATCCTTCTACACTGGGAACATCTGTTGTAAGTATGTAGGATGTTTTTCAGTTCGTGAGAACCGATGTTGACTAGTTGTAAAGAACGCCATCGTTAGCAGTGGGGTTCATTAGTATGCCAACATGCACGCCAACGCTTAGGAAAAAAATCTTTAGTATTTCCTATGTAATCAGTATATCACGGTTACCGCGCGCTACATTATAATCATGCATACAGGGGCGTTTTTGCTCCTAGGCCTTTTCAAAAGACGTACATGATTTGTATTTCATTCTACTCTCCTCCGCACATCGATAACTCACGGAGACACCTGTCCAGTTGTGGTGTTTCCGTATCATAGCTTCCTTTGGCAATGGAAATCTATAGACGGGCGTTTTATTGCCGAGACGTCACTGTAGATGAAAGGGGGTGGAAAGGGTCACACGGACGCCAATATAGGGCAGTTCTTACTAGACGTGGGATGAAGGAGACATTGAGCGTAAAATATTCAATCTATCAGAAGTTATATCTTTTTTATATTAAATTTCTTCGATCCAGGTGGCAACTGTAATACATGTCTGAGATCAAAATGTTGAAAACATTCACTATCAATAGTTTGTTCATATGGTGTGTAGTTGTTGCATATATTTCGTCATTTAATTTCTCTTATTCAGGTAGCAACCGTAATACATGTCTGAGATCAAAATGTTGAAAATACTCACTATCAATAGTTTGTTCGTATGATAAGCGTTTGTGCAATTTTATGAAGTTGCAAATATTTCGTAAGCAGTGGATTGGAATAGGATAAGAAAGACAAGTACTTTTTATGCCCTACATGGCTATACTAGCCAATCTTGTATCAATTGCAACACATTACAAGGAGTGGTAGAAATTGAAATTTCCGGGTATGAAAAAACCTACATTTTGAAGGATCTGTAACGTTCAACATGGAAAGACGATGAGGAATCAAAAGACCATCTTTAACAAGATGGCGTGTGCGCAGCGCGCAATCAATAAAAACCTGCTACTTCAACTTCGAACTGATTGCGAAGAGATTTATACAATATTTCTCAAACACCCTTGAAACCATCGATGGCTCACTTGTCAAACTTTCCCGATGAAGCCGTTTTGAATATCATGAGTGCTTTGGTGCGAGAAAACCACTTTGCACACTGCCTTTCATGCAGCTTGAAGAAAATGACTCTCACCCCGAGACGGGTGCTTCATCATTCTCCTTCAAGATAAGGCAAGGAGGGTGTCGAGGCCATCTGGTAAAAGGAAATTGGCATTCAGAGATTAGACATTGCGTCTTATCCACGACGTCTCTCTATCTTGTATATACCGGGCTTGTTTCCTCAATTTTACGAGCCGTTTAAATATTCAAAGCGGCCCACATTGCCGACAGCTAATAGACCCTTTCCCGTTCCTATTTGCCTATCGATGCCGTATTTTATGACACCCTACGAGCCCGAAGTTTGTCATTAGTTCTACGGCGCACTGTCGACAAATAATACTGCCATAAAAGGATAAGGAGGAGAAACTATCAATAGCAACAAACTATCTTATTCTTCATAATACATTTGTTTTAATTCCTTCTAAATACACACATTATCTAGATTACAGGAATATTGTATTATTGATTTTGTGCCTTAATCTTAGCCATAAACTCTTGTATTCGGAGTCATTAGCAAAATGCACCTGACAAATGATACATTTGATATTCTTTGTTACCTGTACGCGACCGACATACAAATTCCTGTTATCTCCATCATAAAGATCAATTAATAAAGATAAGGAATGCAATTAATTACACTTTCGACGTTCTACCACAACACATTCATTACAATTAGACGAATTAATATTCAACTGTGATAATAAATGAGAAATACATACTTATTTATCACATTCAAGTTCGATTTATTTCCGTGAGATGTCGTTATATATGCTTATCTTTGCCCGCAGGCGCTCAATACGCATCAAGAGGCCTCCATTGACGGGGAAATATAAATAATTTTATCTCGTTATGCATCAGCTATATCTTAAGCTGGTGCCACAAAGGCTTGGCCGGCGCATCATCCTTATGGCATTACGGCGGGTTTAGTTTCACTGAGACTTCACTGTCTGATTGACAAGCGTGCGTGGCTATGGATGAAGTTAAATAGTATCCAATCGATGTTCAACGCGCACGTATACACCGAGCCCAGCTGTCATTTCGCGGTCTTAACGTGCTAATTAATCGGATAATTCGTACGGATGGGGATGACGGATCACCGCTCGGTGGAGAAGTGCCACTGGGCGTTGCCATCTCGACGTGACGGAGCGCTCTTCTCGCGCGCGTAGTTGACTGTGATGGAGTGTCCCAGGATACAAAATGCGCATAAATGCGTATGCTATTAGGTCGTAACGCGTTATTGAATACAACTGGTGGATGGGTAAGGAGCGCAGAAGAAGGTACTTACGCGCTACAGTTTGCTTCATAACGAGGAAGCTTCCGTTGGGGGCTGTTGGTTGCCGAGCTGTTCTCGGGGCTTACCGAGCGGATTCGTGAATGAAAATAACCACGTTCAGAACGATGCATGCCGTTTTGGGTTCAGCGACGCTGCTTACCTGCTTGTTCACGCTACAAGGTAAGTATCAGTTAGCGTCATGTTACTTTACATCACACCAAGCTAACATAGACAGTAGTAGCATTGCCATTGTTGGATTTTCTCGGCCTGCATGTTCTTTTGCTGGCCCAAAATGCATCATTGTCAATCCTTTTGCAAATAGAAGTAAAGCCGTCAAAGGAAAAAAGAGATCGACATGTATCCTTTACAAACAACCTCTTAGATATATAACAGACAATTTGTTGATTGTTCATATGGTCCATGTATGTGTAGAATGGTTTTTGAATTTCACTATGGCAGTGGATAGTATCCCATTTTGAAGCGTGCGGACGGCTGAGAGTGTGACTAATATGTCAAAAGATGCGGGCGAACCTGTCCATTGTTGTGGTCCGTTTCGGTTAGCACGTCAAACGATGTGGTTGGCTAATCTCCTACAACACACACGGTCCTCTTAATTACACAGACAGAACGGTTGAACATTTAACCATCTAAATCCAAAGTAGAATCTGTACTTATAGCAAAATGTGCATAATCTTTGTAGACGACCGCCCAAGCGGCGCTCGTGATAGAGCTGTTATCTCTGACTGAGTACAAATTATGATGTTATAACCAGGCAGGCTGTCGGACCTAGATACGGGCTATTTTATCACGGCATTTTGGCAACATTATACTGGGCGTCGGTATACCTTACAATATTACACTTTCTGCTGTAAATTTTGAGTTAACGATTCCCTGAGCCAGCGTTTCTTCAGGCTTAGATGGGCGCTTTGGTGTTATTGTAGGCGCAATTCCGTTCGGATTATTGATGCCCCTTCTTTGACACATCGGGTGTTAACGCTTCTAAATGGACATTGATGTATTTCCAGGAAGACACTGTCCGGGAATCTAAATAGACCCTAGATCGATTTACCAAATGAACATTTTCCAAACGGACGGCGGAAATTTACAGGTGCAAGGCAGGAAGAAAACAATTTTCCGCGTCTCTCTCTCCCATATTAATAATTCATAAAGAACAGCAAGAGCAGGACCTCCTGTTGACACATCGCCGTGGTGCACACGCTATGAAGAAAGGAAATTCATCTATTAAAACCCCGTAAAGAGCACGTGGGATTTGTTGACAACCTTTAAGGTGCAGTCTCTTTTCAACTTGCTTTATCTGTAGTTGGACAGACCATCCACCGCCCGTAGTCCGAAGCCCACAACCAACAAGCCATAAGCAAGGGGCTTTGAATGAAAGAGGGTTTGTCAACGCTAGGGCTTCAACTGGTTTTCTTGTTAAAAGTGATAAAAGAAACAAAAACATTATCTTGCTTCGGACACGAACAAGAAAAGCCTGGATATAATCGAAAATGCACACGCCTTTAGCAACGCTTTACGAGTGGTGGTTATCAGCAACAGATATCCGTACCGGAGTCCAAAGTAACCCGAGGGGGAAGGATGATGTACAAAGATGTGGTTCGTCGGCTACTTGTAAAGGCAGATCGCTAAAGATTGATGTTTTTTCTGTCCAATCGGAGTTTAGATCCTCGGGGCAAGAAAACATAGCAGGTATAAAGGTACATCAATAAAACGGGTAGGGAGAGCTGATAATCAAAGACCTGTACATGTGTAGTTGAAATATGCAAAAATCAACTTATCTTATATTCAAGATACAATTTTATAGAAATCTTACAATACATAGGTTCAACTTCTTGTCACTTTAAACATTTTTTGCAATTTTAGTGTTTTTTCCCTGTATTTTGTAGAGAGATAATCCATATCGATTCCTGAATGTGTGATGGTTAGGATTCTACACGAGCCTTCAGTTTGAATACCGAATGGCGAAATAAAAAGCCCCGGCATGTTAAACTAAAGGAAGGCACGGGAAGTAATTAGAGTGTATGTTAGATGGGGCAACCGCTTTATTACCGCGCTGTTAACCTAGTTTACACCACATTATCCTAAAAACTATGTCCTGTCATCATGAAATATGCAAGGCAATTCATTGGGCCTGCCTAGATATTGATCCGGTTTGACCAGTCTATTTAAAAGGTTTTATCCGTAGAAATCTATCCTAGATGAAACGACGGTTGTTACGGACTTACCCCTCCCCCTTACAAATCGATTAGCCCATTTCGTTTTGAAAGGATGCTTTACGAGGATACGGGCTGATGGATTTTTTTCCCTGGAATTTTTCATCTCGTCCAATCATTGGGCAATCGGATACTCTAGACGGGCCAAAATGACTTAGTAAATACTGTTAAGGAAGGGAAACGAGAGGTAGAATGGTGATAAGAGCAACTGTATTCAAAAGCGATGTTTCCTGGAATTGAGGTAAACATCATAGTTTCTTCCTGGAAGACTTCATCTCGTGCAATAATTAAGCAATCGATCGGGTACTCGAGACGGGCAAAAATGACATAGTAAATACTGTTAAGGAATTGAAACGGGAGAAGGGATTGTGATAAGATAAACTTAAAAGCGATGTTTCCTACAATTGAGTTTTTCCCGGAAGATTTCATCTCGTGCAATCATTGGAAAATCGGGTACTCGAGACGGGCCCAAATGACTTACTAAATTCTGTTAAGGAATTGAAACGGGAGGTAGAATTGTGATAAGAGAAACCGTTTCTAAAAGCGATGTTTCCTGCAATTTAGTTTTTTCCCGGAAGATTTCAGCTCGTGCAATCATTGGAAAATCGGGTTCTTTAAGACGGCCCAAATGACTTACTAAATACTGTTAAGGAATGGAAACGAGCTAGAAATGCTGACAAGAGGAACAGTATCTAAAAGCGATGTTCCTGGAATTGAGATATACACCTGCTTTTCCAGGAAGATGTGATAGACTCCGGAGTTAGCATATCGACAGAACAGATGGTAGACTATACATCAACAGCAGACAAACTTTAAGACATGAAATCTCCCGCCGTCACGACGCGACGTAACGTAACCTGTCTGGGCCCTCCTGCTGGGAATACAACTAATGCTTCTGAAATTAAAACATCCATTAAGTGCAACAAACAACTAATGGTTTTGAAAAACCACAACTGACAATCGGGGTTACACCTCCACTTTCCACTAGCGGCTGCGATCGCTGGCCGAAAGGTTTTAAAGATCGCCGCAAAAAAATTCATAGAAAGACTTTTGTTACGTTTTGTGTGTCTTGTCTTTTAAGACATACTTTTACATCTTGCATCATTATCTAGATAATGAAATCAAGGGTCACACAAATCAAATTTTGGTCGCCGTGTGGTTGCTCGGCGACCGCCATAAGTAGAAAGGGAGCCTAGCTGATTGTGTCAAAGACCTAGACAGAGTATGTAGTATGGTAACATTTATGGCTCATATTTATTGCACCTGGCTCTTAATTCGCTTGCTGTACATATTTCTCCCTCGGTGAATGTTTTGTGTCGGAACCTTTGTTAAAGACATTCAAGCAGAATATCAGCAATTAAGTATTCACGCCCCTGTCTCCCTTAAGACCACGTGAAATATCAAGGCTGGCGACTCGGCAATTAAAAAGCAATCATTTCAAAATTGCGATTTCCATGGTTTTATACAGCAATAATTTGCTGATTTCCTTGTAATGACGAATATACGATGAAATCTGCATGTCAAAAATACGGTCAATTTTATACTGTAAATCAGCCCAACTGCACAGCGATGTTTTCTGAGAGAAAGAGAGAGAGAGAGAGAGAGAGAGAAAGAAATGGAGAAAGAGAGAGAAAGAGAGAGAGAGAGAGAGAGAGAGAGAGAGACGTTTCACGCTTTTGTTTTTGCAGAGGATCCATCTTGTCACCTCCATTCTATATGATCAATGACGGTACTCCTCGAGCAATTTCGGCGGTAAATCGCATTAATTTATAATGGGATGCAACAGCAACGACTCTTCGTAATGAGACACGTGCTCGGAAAACTAAATACACCGCAATAATTAATTAAGTACATCTACACTTAATATTAAATCTCCAACAATCTAAAATTTCTACCAGCTCATCACGATTTAAGATTGTATAGATGGCTTTAAGAGAAATAATACCAGAAGTTCCAGCGGTTCCATTTTGGGGTAGCAAACTAGTGCAGAAAATCGAATATCTCCACGCCAGATGGTATGGCTGATAAAAGCCCCATTATACAGCAATAGCCAGGTTAATTACCAGCGGCGTGTAATTTTCCTGGTCCCTGAATCAAAGAACGAGATAATTGTGCCCATAAAGCTATTTCCCAGCGTTTCCCCGTGCAGAAATGCATGATAATTGCTTAGCGTTGCGAATCGTCTTTGGTTATTAGATGCGGTTGATTGTTCCCATTGTTTTCAAGCACCCTCGTTGATTTTCGTAATTTTCGCCTGGGAATTTACGCACGTGCCGTGTTTCAAATTTTTACAAGCCACTGTTGAACGTTGGGGATTAACCGCCACTATCTTCAAATATGACTTGAATTGGTATTGAGAATACATGAATAACTGTAATAAGAATCGGTGTTTTGATATTTTACCTGTCTACTTTGTTTTAAGATGCAATGCCTCTTAGGAATAGGCCATTAATTACGTAGCCTTCGAAAACAAATCAGTATTTTGCTGCATGAATAACATCCAATCTGCACACGGCAAGATAGATCGCTTGACGCTAGTTAGTATTCCACGGGTACCCAGGGAAAAAATGTGTTTGATGTGCAATCTTTGACCTAAATATGAATCCACATACGGCTCTCTCGCAAAAATGTGCAGGTACAGAATATATCCAATCACGATAATAGACAGCCATGGGGAGAACTTCGCACTTTGTACAAATTTATGTGCCCTTAACGCACGACAAGGTAATCATCACTGGCGCCACGCCACCGGGAACCGCTTCCGACCACTATTTAGTCTATGAGTTGGCTTCCTCTTTAGGGGTTGTCATCACTGCGATGTACACAGGAGGAAAGATGACGGATAGCTATGGCTTGGGAGAAGAGGGAAAATCGATTTGAGGCTAATCTATGGCGATGATGGGGTTACCTACACGATGAAGAAGCATCCATCTCATTCGGTGTATCTCTCAGAAGCGGTCGTAGGGGTCAGCGGGACGAGATGGATTGTCAAACGCAATATTCAAACATAACACAGAGTGTCCGCCTCAAGTTAATATTGAAGAGGATGAAAATTACTTTTTACTATCGCTTAGATTGAAAGGTTTAATGCTGCCATGACCTTTCCGAGAATCAATACCGTCTATAGACCTCGTTGATGTATTAAGGTTGCCCTCTATGTGCATATTCAGGGAGGGGGTAGCTGCTGTAGATAATGGGAGAGTGACCATGAAGGAATGAGGAATATCATTACGAGTTTACGATGTTTACTCACAAAGAACAAAATACTTTATTACAAATAACCATAATCGTTTGCTCAACTTGGTTTGTAATGTGTAAGAACAGCAACGATTTGTGCTGAATGTTGGAATGATGTTCGTGATTTTATTATAATGTTTAACTCCACAGAAGGGAAACATCTTGTTTTTGCTTCGTTTCTTCCTCTACTAAACAAATAAGGCAAATGGCATGTACCAGACGGCTGTCACCATAGCTACTTGTGAAGTAGCAGACACCCTGTGGCGTTCCATTACATTATGTAACAAGTGGTAGGACAGAGCTGAAGGGGCTGGTCACCATATATGAATGTTTTTGGGTAAGAATAAACAAAGCAGCTTGTTAAGCATTACCATGTATTAGTGAACAGTATGTATTGCCAAGTTCTAATGTGCTTTGCGTGCATGGTGTAATTCTTTTTTAGTGGCTCATGCACAGACGGGACTACAACTGACTCTACCGGCCAAAGTCAACGCCATAGCCGGTGAAGATGTTGTTATCCCGGCGACTTACACCACAACCAGGCAGCTCAACCTCATAGAGTGGATCAAACGAGACAGCGTCGATCAGAAGGCAACCCAAGTCTACACCTTCAACCCATTGTTAGGGAACTCTAAGTCTTACGGACAGTTTGCTGGTAGGGCGCGTATCGAGGATCAAGCATCTTTACGGATCATGAGGGCTACTTCTACCGACGCTGGCAGATACTTCCTGAAGATCATGACGGATGATCTGGTCACTGAAGAGGCGATCACTGAGCTCGTGGTGTTAGGTGAGTCCATAGTTATAAGAAGGCTTCTGGGGGAAGCTTTAGAATCTATTGAGCGGCGTAATGATTCGACTTATTCTTGGGCTTATCTAGTTATGTCTTGTCAAGGAAAAAGAAAACGTTTGAAAGTAAGCGAAAAGTGGCGATGTGTTACTCTCCAAGCAGAGGTTGTTGGTAAAGATTGTGATGTTTTTATCATATGCCCCGTTTTATGTGCAAACTCCCCGGCTTCAACAACATATGATAAGAAAGTCACAAGTTTCCCCAACCACTTCTGCTTGGACAGTGGCAATTTGTCACATTATCATTGTAGTTTACTGGCCTTTGCTACATGGCCCGAGAGAGATGGTTAACACAACACTACACGACCGCAAGAGGAGTGATTTTCATTCGGATAGTCAAAAACAGTCAGTGACATTTATTATAAACATGTCTAAGCTTTCGGAGGGAGGGAAATTCCTCATTCTGTCCTTTTCTACCACTCAGAAATGCATACAAAGAGAATAAACATGCAGCCAGTATTGATATTCACCATTCCCACATTTGTCTTACAACTTACAACAATCTCCTGACATTATCTCTATACATAAAATAGGGGCATTTGTGACATATTTCAAGTACAGACCATTCTAACAGGACGTATGAAGGTCAATGGCGAATTTCTAGTGCCCTTTTCGTTTTAATTGCGCCCCAGTCAATCAATTGCCTTGTTGGACCAGCTGAATACAGATCAGGAGACAAGAGTAGTGAATAGCCTACATCAACTCTAATGTCTAATTTGACTGTCACCAGCACACGCATATTTACCTCACCATTTTTCCAGAAACTGACAGCAAGATTCATCTTCCATTCGTACAGATCTTTATCTCGCCGTAGCCTTGGGCTTGCACAACACGATTCAATTCTTCATTACAGCTGTCACATAGCCCTGTACGAATGCATGCCCGTAAGGGTATGTTACTTATAGCACTAATCATCAAGATAGTCACATACGTTGGGAATTTTTGACGTTCTTCTATCCTTTAAATATCCTACCAATAAGCGATATTGCTAGTGGCTTTCTCTCGCATTTCCCACATAAATATTCCACCCATCATGTCATTGCCTACCGTAAACTTATCCTCAAGCCAATTTCATCAGTGAATGAATCTAGATGATGTTAAATCCTATGTTGCCTAAAAACCTAATTTTGCGCCATGTACACCCGAGGGTGAGCTGATTTTTATTAACTGTTCCTGTTGAGTTGGAATATGGATTTTAGACTAAGACGCGTTTATCTCTTGAAAGACGTGACCTTTTCGGAAAATTGAACACGGTGCGAGGAGAAGATAAATCACAGCCCGGGTTCTCAACCGCCTTCAGGCATGATAGCACTCTCGGGATCCGGCGCTTTCTATCTAATATGCTGTTCATTACCCAGTAGAAAATCCCATTCTTAAACATTAGATACAGTCAAAGTGTGGCAAAAAATTGAATAGTCATTTCAACGTTATGAAAGCACTGTTAATGCTCTTCCGTGTTTCCTTAGAGGATCAACGTTACCCAAGATGACATGTTCAACCTAAAGCAAGGGATGCTGTTGCTCTGGCAGCCTTACCAGTAGAAAATCCCAGTCTTAAACATTAGATACAGTCAAAGTGTGGCAAAAAATTGAATCGTCACTTCAACGTTATGCGAGCATGCTGCTGATGTTGTTCAAATTTTCGTGTTTTCTTAGAGGATCAGCGTTCCCCAAGATGACAGGTTTAATGTAAAGCAAGAGATACTGTTGCTCCGGTGGCGTTACCCAGTAGAAATCCCATTCTTATACATTAGATATAGTCAAAGTATGGTGAAAATTGAATCGTCATTTCAACGTTATGCAAGCAATGTTGATGTCCTTTTTTTTGCTTTAAATTGCTCCGTGTTTCTTAGAGGATCAGTGTTACCCAAGATGACAGGTTTAACGTAAAGCTAGGGATGCTGTCGCTCCGCTTACTTCCCAGTAGAAAATCCCAGTCTTAAACATTAGACACAGTCAACGTATGGCACAAAATATATCGTCAATTCACCGCTGTGCATGCAAACATTGTTGATGCTCTTTTTCCATGTTCTTTTTTTTAACTTATCAGCATTATCAAATATGACAGTTTCAATGGAAATTTAAGGAATCCGATGTACTATAATTCTCTCTTGAGTGTACATTATGTCTTATAAGTTGACATAATCATTTTTCGTAAAGCCAAGCCAAGAGAAGAGACACGTTTATATTTACAAATATTGCTAGATCTGTTCGCTGGTGAATATCTATAACAAGCTATTTGTCTTCTTGTCATCAGTCCCACCGGAAGTAAAGGTGAGTCCTCCAGGTTCACTTGTCGTCACATCCGGTAAAAGCGTCACTTTCAAGTGTACCGTCTACAACGGCAGGCCCAACAACATCACGTCCCTGTGGTGGGAGAAGGACAACATGCCGATAGAGCATCTGAGGCTTGACGGGATGAAGTACTCGGGTGGGACGACGAAGATGCCGTCTCTGGTCGTGCGGTTTGTGGACAGGATGGATGCGGGAAGGTACACGTGTAAGGTCCGGCACCCGGCTTCTTCACGCCCCATCAAAGCCAGCTTGACTCTGAAAGTTTTATGTAGGTATTTATATTAACCAATCACGTAAAGCGAGTATCTCACTGGACTTGCAGCACGTTTGCGACCAAGCGTTTCACGGAGCGCTCAACGAATTTCATCGATAAAAGCGAATCTGTTTACGCTTTGTGTGTTTTGTTTTCTTTTTAGTCATAGTTGTAGATTTTTTGCAAATCATGCCCATTATAAAGTCAAGGGTAACACAAATCTAATTTAGATCGCAGCGAGCTGTCGCCAACGTGCCACATTACAGTCAGATACCCGCTTTAGATATGTATGTTTTCACTCGATACACATCAAACCCATCCATATTACATTCTATGACTGATGTTGCGACAATGACAACGTGTACATTTGACCAACTAAGCGTATCGGAATCAAATTGACATATTAATGGTGTTGTTTTTGCATGCTCACGTCGCGTATGAAAACAGAAGTGAGGAGATAGAGTACAGGTCTTAAAAAAAATAAAAATAAAAAAACATCACTTGACCAAAATCAAATTTATAGAAAATCTTTTACGATCTTTTTACTGTTTAGAATATAGCCACTCCAGTGCTTTTCCGGTCTTATAAATCAAGTATTTGAATACGTCTTAAACTACACCATCGTCATATGAGCCACATTTAGCATGTAAGGATGACAAATATAGTTGCGGTATTCTCGTTTATTCCCTATCATGGTGATGTATTGTCTTATTAGATGAACACAATCGATCGAAGGTATCTTTAATCTAACCAGATCCGCCCAGTGTGACGCGTATCTCCGAGTCCCTGATTGCCACAGCGGATGACATGCTCACACTAGAGTGCATCGCCGACGGCTACCCCCACCCTAACGTCACGTGGACCAGGGATGGTGTCCGACTACCCTGCAAGCCACAGAACCTACCACACAATCTACGGGCCTGTTCTCAGATCTTCGAAGTCCTGAGGATGAACGACACGGGATCATATAAGTGTTCAGCTACAAATGGAATCGGTGATGGGGACACCAAGGCCTTATTTGTGACAGTCAGACGTAAGTTCGTGGTCGAATATTTCATCAGTAAAGCTAAGTTGTTATCAGTCAGTGTGACACATTCATAACAACCTGGAGGCAGAACAGGAGGTCATGAGTAGCATATAATTTCGTATAGCAGATTGGTATTTGGAGATATTTGCATTTTAATTGGGAAACAAAAGACACTTTAAACCACACAAAAAGGCTAAGACATCTCACTTTGCACAATATTATGGAGTCACATCTAAGTGTCAATTTCTAAGTTATGAACATCGTCAGCATTAAATCATATCCATTTATACAACAGCGAAATAGATTTTACCTTCGCCAACAAGAGAATGCTTTTGCAGCGGGTGTTTTTGTGTGCTTGAACAGTACTACTCAAGAAACTATGGATGTATTGTCATGAAATTTGGTATTTGGTTAGGTATTGTCCTACTGTATCAAAGAAATGATTAGCTTTTGGGCCCCCTGGTATTTGTTCTTTGGATTGCAGCAGAATTACCGATTTTGATATCTAGTTAACCTTTAGCACACTGAAGTAGCCATATGGCACCAAATTAACTATAAGTTACAGACTTGAGCAGCGGGAAGAAGGTTAAAGTTTCAATTTTCCTTGTTAAATTTCCATCAGCACCTACGAAAGGGTTGGACATGTTCACAATCGCCATCGCTACCGGAGTGTTGGTGGGCTGTCTGTGGCTGGGTCTGTGTCTGGTGCTTCTAGGCTGCTACATCAGGAAGAGACAACACGAGAAGGAGAGGAACAAGTTTGCCTTCTACTACAATCTCATCGGCAGGGGGGAGGGCGCCATTGAAGACAAGACGGCAGCTGCAGCATCCACAACAGATGGTCCCAAACCACCAGGTACGGTATTGTATGCAAAGTTCTGCCAAAATGTAAAATTTGCTATCTAATGTTATTCAATGATACTTTTTCGAAATATTGAATGAAGACTACAAAGATATGAAATGATACATTTTTACTTACCAGCCAAAATTCATATGGAATTTTATATCGAAATAGAAACTAGTTTCTTGAATTTTAAATTATTTCTTCGCTATTTTCATTTCTTTAACAACGTATAGAATATCAGATAGGCTTAAGGAAAAGCAAACTGCAAAAGCGCCGTGAAACTAGGGCACTTCATGCCTATGATAGCCGGGATACTTACAGTTATGTTTAACGTTTGTTATATTTGAATTTCTGTTGATATCGGTGCCACACTTATACAAAGAAGTTATTATCCATTGTCGGCTATAACTGTTAAATCAGTTTAATGAAACAGGATACCTAACAGTGCGTACCAAAATCAATGGTGTACACATACATATATGACAGTTGTCAAACATGTAACCTATCTCTTATATTTTCACCGCAGACAAACCGAAGATGTCTCCGTTGAATACAGGGATAGGGACCCTTCGAAAAAACAAGAAGGGCCAAGGTAAGTTAACAAAATCTTTCTATTACTCTTTACTAATGTTTACCTCCGTTAAAACGAAGGTATTGTAATCAGCTGTTGTGTTCATTTGTTTGTATGCTTGTTTTTTGTTTGTCTATTTGTTGTGTGAATATTGCAGAGTGGCAGCCTGGCAGGATGTAAGGTAGAAAGGGTGTAATAAGATACATGGAGAATTGGAAGTCTGTTTTAACTTCGGCCCAACGTTGCAGGCAAGCAGGATGTGATTACGTGCCAGTGGATCGAAGACTCATGGCTATACGTACAGTTATGTAATCAGGTCTTTAGGGGTACCCATTCAGAGCTGGTCACAATGGGTTTTTTTTGCGATGGATTTTATTCAATCTATATGATTTTTGAATACTTTGAATTGTAAATACACTATGTCATACTCGTCCACAGACAGACGATTCGCCAGGGTGCTGTACCCGTACTCCCCGACAGACGAGAACGAGCTGCAGCTGGACATCGATGACGTCATCGAGGTGCTGGAGGGAGAAAATGGCGGCTGGTGCCTGGGGTACCTGAAGGGAAGGATAGGCCTGTTCCCTTCAAATTATGCCGTGTTCCTTCCTACTACAGAGGGTAAGGTTTCTTTCGTTTGTTTAACTCTACAAGGCACACTGACTGCAGCTGACTGAATCTACATAGTCATAAAAAAAGCATAACAATGATAAATGTCAAACAATTCCTTAGGTTTTCTTTTATAAAATTTCATCTTGTCTGTTAACTATGACTACACATTGAGTGATCAACTAAACATACTTATGATGTTACCTCTATCAATATAAATCTTCCGGGTTACGTTAATCCATCACTTTGAAAAACAGTTGGTTTGAGATATCTCTAGGGCAGCATCCTCAGATATGCACAGTTTAGACGTATACATTAGTGCATTATACTGAAGGATGTTGTATTGGAGATCTGTTTTGAGGTATATTTTCCGGTTGGCGGAATCATGTACCCTGGTTGAATTATGTTAGTAGATGTTCCATACTTACAATACGGAATGGATTCGTGAATCAGACATGCACACAGCGACATATACCAAACCATTCTTCTTCTTCTTCTTCTTCTTTTTGAATTCTGTTTGTTTCCTTTCATTAAATCGTACCAGAAAACATTAAAGTAATACAAGAAATCATTGTATCGCCGCCTGCCGGATGTTATTCTGAGTGCTATATTCCTTGTTATTTCCACTACTTTATTAAATCCCCTCAACATCTGTGTGGAGTGTCTCCTGATAACCTCGGCGCACCGTGTAACGTCTTCTACAGACTGAAAGACTCCGCCTTAATCCCGTCTCGCTTTCAGATGCATTCTTTCTTGATACTAATGATGCTTTCCTTTGTTTTTGCAGCCAAAAAGGCGGTGGCGGCACAGCTTACAAACATTGAAGGGAAGGGCAAGCTGAGCATCTAACATGCCGTGGTTAGCCCCCCTCCCCCTTTCCACTAGACGGCGATTGCCGGACGACCATCATTGGATTTGTGTGACCCTTGATTTTATATTTGTATGATGCATATATGTTTGAAATGTATAATTATAAGGAGAAAATAATCATTCTTTGTCTATGAAATTTGCGGAGCGATCTGTCAAATATTGGATCTTTTAGCGGTCGCTCAGAGGTTGCAACATCTAGTGGAAAGGAAGTGTAAAATAGGACGAGAAGCTCCCTCGCGATGACGTCATCATTCCTACAGCAAAGACGTACGATGATCACCCGACCAACATTACACAGGATGGAACGGGAGAGTCGTTCTGTAAACACCCGTCGTAAATGTGTAATAAAGTTGTCATGTTCTATTGTTTGGAGTACTAACGGCAAATAAGCCACGTACATTAAGAACTACTTATTCAGGAAAATATACAGTAAAATGGGGCTGTTCAGGTCCTAATGTTGAGACACCCGGCAGCGATATCTGCTGAAAAATGTTCACTGTTCCCACTTCTATATCAAACTAAGACGCTCATAATGCAGTGCCACATCCACGTACGGATTTTTATCTTTTCTCGCGCCATAAAAAGAAATTCCAGGCATAAATCTAAAACTAACATAGCAATATGAGACGGCGTGATAATATCATGAGGGTTTTTATTATATACTTACTATGACGAACGACTGAGAGAAGAAACGTTAGTCTTGTATATATGCGGGAACATATAAAATACATCATTGTGGCAGAAAATTGAAGATAAGTCGTCTTGTTCTTCGGGTAGTTTCGTAACACGTGTACTTGCAGTTGTAAATATGTCGCCTCCCTTTTTCTAGTTCAACTTGCCAAGAAAACCTGTGATGATACGAGTTTTTAACGAGACGTTACGTATTGAAAATGACTTGTGACTGTACAATAGCACTGTTGTTGTTCTATAAAAAAGAACTGTTGCGATCTTTTGTAACCCGTGCACTGTTAAGCGAGTTGATTAATAAATGACATGGCATCTCAACATGTTACAAACTAATTTACAAACTATGCTGTATATTGTAAGCATTCTGTCTACCAAGTGTGAACAGTAAAGTTTCTTTTCTAACTTCATTTTCCTCTCATAACTGTGTAGAAAACTTTATCATTCAGCGGGCGAACTTCAGTACATTCGCTGCCTATTTAGCTGACGAAAGTCCCAATCGTTGATGAAATGACCTCCGGGGCTGACAAATTGCTATGGATTTTCAAATCTAATATTCTACGCAGTCTGAATAGACCTATGGGTGCAGAAATGTACTGCCATTCGGAGGAAGTGTCGCCCTGAATCCCAAAGTACGCAAATGTCAAACCGGCTCTTGGCAACGCCGGTAGACTTGAAAGGTTTCGGGAGGGAGAAGTCGAGTCAAAGAGACACTTATTGAAGTGTTGTGAATACACAAGAGGCAGAGAGTGCACGTGGTAACACGTTTTCGCACGAATGACTCTGACCTTTGTAAACCCAGGAGAGACATAGTCCTTGGCGGGTTCCATATGGCACGCACTGAGATAAGAAGAGAGGGGATATATCATCTTCACGTGTCCCGGGTTCACTGAAAAAAAAACTGGGACACAGAAGCTTATTTGTATGTCAGAAGAGGTACAAGATAGCACCGAACGACTTTTGTAGGTTACGGACTGAGGCACATATAGGTTACCGTCGCTAGCATATTTTGAACCAGGGAAAGTGCAGGTGTCATAATAACTAATGCATGTTTTGATGTATTATGCATAAGTGTCATGTAAGGGATCAACACAATGTCATGTTTTCTAAGTGGTAGACTACCATTATTGAAACCTATGCGGAAATCCTAATTGTTTCTGAATACGTAATATGTGCTTGCGACAAGAAATGGATCATTCTATTTTCGGCATGACAATGACAATGACAAGCGAGTCCTTGTCACGAACATTGAGAGGAGCTCAGAATCGTACTGAGAACATGTTAATTTAATCATATGGATGAAATCCTCTGGGACCCCAGAACTGATGCGAGCGTTCGAATAAGAAAAAAGGTTGGCAAAGTTTTCTTCGTGGTCAGGAAGGGTAAACAAAAGTCAAAACTAGACACACAGAGTATGGTATACCGAAATATAGGTTCTTCATTTTTGTTCTTTCAAAACTTCTATTTTGCCTTTGGAATTGACTTAAGCAATCTACGACATTAGTATCCTTTTTCCGAATCATTTTTTGCAATATACAGCATGTGTTTGCTCATTTTGCAGCTGCTTTGTACTATGCGCGAGCGTAAATATGATCCGTATAATAAAATCAACATGGCCTTAGTAAAATCGACCCGTCCAGGTGTCACAAATATTGATCTAGTAAATGTGTAATCTCACTACAAACTCGTATAGTTAGGCAACTGGTGTAAAAGTATAGCTAAAATGGCTCAGTGATACTTTCCGTTTCTCTTCAACGAGGATTTCTATCATTCTTAAAGGACGACAATAACTTTACATTAATGATTACATGTAGTTTCGCATCCTGCAAACTTTCCTTATGTACTTATCGTGTGCGATCAGCAACACTTCTTTGCTGCTTGTCCAAAAATGACACCCAGCGATTTCAGTCGGAACTACGTGCACTACATTTAGAGATTTCTTCAATGTCACAAGTGGTAAGTGCGACAACTCTAAGTGGTCTAGAAGCGCCGACTAGCTTTTCAAAATATCATTGCAGCAATGATTACTGCTGTTGATAGCCAAATAACTTAACACGTGGCGGTCGTCTATACATTTGAAGCCATTTATAAACCTTGGTGATACAGAACATTGATAAGACGTAGATCCGTTTGTTTCAAATATCCCAAATTATGGCCAATTTAGCCTTTTTTAAATGAACTCGCTCAGTGCAAGGTCATAGGGGGCTACTCATCTAATCACTGAACTCGTTATTCCTGTAGTAGCATCTCTTCACCCTAGGTCAGAAACATCAATGCTCGAGACAAGCATGACTTCACTGACCCATTAGGAGAAGCAGGGGTTACGAAGGCCTCTCGGGAAATTCCCTATATCATTTAGGCCGGAATGTTTTGATCCACTCACATCGAGTCATGTCCCTACTTTTTTTCGAATGATGTGGTGGGTTCATTTACGTGCTCAAGGTGTGACTCTCATCAAACACGGGACCTCTATGTAACGTCCGCTATCCGAGGGCCGTCCCTAACCAAAGCTAGGTACTCATTTACACCTGAGCGATGTAAGGACATTTGTGTTAAGCTGTTTAGATATGAACACTTCTGATTAAGAATTAGAGTTTTTCAGATATACAAAAGAAACGATGACGATTTCAAGCCTTTCATAACACAAGCTGACTTTGTATTTTATCAATACTATGGAATCAGACTGATTCAGTGGATACCAGTTCACTGAATATTTGTTTCTTTGAGCAAGATGAATTCCAATAGTGTTTATGGAGAAAATTGTCAATTTGAGTGTAATGGTTTCGGTAAATTTAACCCCGGTGACTTCAAAAAACGTGGTCAAAGACGTAACACGATGTTGGACCTATCTGTAAAAAAAAAAATAGAGATCCTTCCAGGCCTAGGTGTGAGTGGATAAAATTCATTCCGGCTAAATGGGTAGGGGAATTTAAGAAGCGGCCTTCGTAACCTCTGCTTCTCCCAATGGGACAAATAGTCGAGCTTGCCTAAGCTTGATGTTTTTGTCATCACTTAGGGAGAAGAGATGCTGCTTTCATTACCGTTAGTTCAGTGCCCAGAAGTAGTCTCTTTGGCCTTGAATTGCATGAGCATAGTCGTTAGAAGAAAAAAAAAATTACCGTCTAAGTCATTCAACCCGTCTTGTCATCGATAACATATCACAAACATCGATGAATTCATAGTCATTTTGCAAGTTCAAAATATCCTGAAAAAATCATTTCTGTTGCTATTTTACTTTGATTTGGTTTATTGGTACGGTGCTGCTCTTGATAACCTTCAATCACAGATCCTCAGTGGTTGTGTGCACATGTCAGTACGGGCGGTTTTCTGCACTGGTAACCGTTAACGTTATTTCTTCTGACTACCATGGCCTAAACAAGATGCAAGTGTATCATTTTGGGGGTTAAATGTTGCACAATGGCGATACGCTATCAGAAACAAGAGATTTTCTTAAATCATTGTTGGCGCTGTTGGGGGGGGGGGGATAAGATTACCCTTCTGTATTGCACAGAGGAGGGTTATATCAGGGGAATGAATTTCCACGGTAGGGCGTAACAAATTGCCACGGTAGGGCGTTTAGAGCAGTCGTATCCTACCCAGGTTTGCTGTGCAGGATCACAAGTAGCCCTCATGCGGTATATTCATGTATTGCACGTATTTAGTGCCTAAGCGGATCTCTCTGACACGACACGTAACGTAACATGACCTATTTACGTGCGAGAGCAGTTAACGTCCAGTTTGGGTCATGTCCACATGTCGTGGTGTATTATGCCAAAGCCTGTTCTCATGAGCAACAAAGAACGTCATAAGTATGATCCTTAGCCATCTCTCTCTTTTGTACAAAACATTGAAAAAGGTTTACGTCCAGAGACATAACAGAAAAAACTCCTGAACCAGTAACAACAAGTTGCATGGAAGCGCCGTGCATGACGTATTTCATATGTAATTCGACACCGCGTACTTTATCATGCTTTTCTAGCTTACACGATAGCTAGTATCTTTTAAACGTAGCTGACGTTAAACCTTTCTTTGACATTCAGACTATCCATGGTGATTGGATGTTTGAAACTCTTGCCAGTTTTAGGAAGGTTTGATACAACCTACGACCCCCGTTCATGCGTTTATCACGTGAACGCCACGTGTTGCTGATGTCGGGGAGATTCACAACACAAACATTGTTTTCTTCCATCGCGTCAGGCAAGTGGAGGGACAAACATAGTGACTTTACTGTCATTTGTCTGTAGACTGCTTTCGACAGTTACTGTGCATTTTTTTTCTGGTCTATGTTCTTCAAGCATAGCGCTAGAAGGGAAAATACTGAGGTGGACGATAATGGGTAAGCCTGGCTCAATTCTACATCATATACCCAAGTATAGATATATGCTCGCACGGCGTTGAAACAGGCGGAGAAAAACTTACAGACCAAGCATTTTCTTTTTAGAAGAGATTATATTTCTGCCCATTGGTTTAACATTTGACTCTGTCCGCGCGGTTCTAAGATAAACTAGAGTTCCACGAACACATTACCTTCGCCAAATAATCAAGACTTATTGTGGAGAGTGATTAATATTTACATGCTTATCACCCCCTTCAAACTTGATCATACACCATACCCTTTGAAAGTTATGATGGTTGGGGGTGGGGTGGGAGAGAGAGAATGAGTCCAGTCTAGATAGGGATAAAAATCATTTGGTGGTACAGGACTAGTATATGTGTATAGTGTGCTGATATATGTTATAACTGGTCATCAAAAAGAAATTGAAAGTTATAGTTAAATGGTACAGTGAATATATATGAATAGAATAAATCTTTATTCCATATCATACATATTTTGCAAGACATAGTACATGTTACTTTTCCATACGGTGCTAGGTAATACCTAGCAGTGGTGCAGTTTTGGTGCAGTGTACTCTCTGAGCAGAAGAGTGGGTCCGGCTGGTTATTCACATGTTTTTATGTGTTTTGTAAGGCTTTCTATTTTGTTCCCTTTTCGTTATGTCTCAAACCGTGTGTTGGACAAAAATGCCGAAACTGAACACTTTAAAAACCAACGGACCCACACATCTGCTTGAATTGGAGTGAGACTGCCCCATTTGTTTATTTATGTACCCCATCTGTTTATTTATACTTCTAGGCAAGGCCTTCTGCTGGCCTGTTTCGGGAACACTGTCACAAGCCCCATTATGGAATATAATGGATTTACAATTATCCTTACTAATTATGCAGATTAGCTCCTGTTTTCTATAATTAGACATCGATTGTGTTAAGTCCATCTGAGCTCTCTACATACAAAACTTCACGACAATCTCTTCACCCCTTCTCAAGTAATACGTGTTCGAATGTCTAAAGAAAAACACCCACTGCAGTTCTAAACAAGCCGATAGGGGGCCCAAACTTACAGAACTTACTTCTTGTGGCATGAACTATCTACCACACAAATATCACGACCATAGCACTTTCAGACAATATGCCACTAAATTTTGAAGCTCCGCTGCAGTACCTTAGGTACCCGCTAGAAGGCCCATTATCGAAGTTGATCTTCCTTTCCGTAAACCGTGCCCATCCACTAAATATCATACAGATCCATCAACAGCTTCTTGAGTTATGTTGTCCACAACGAAATACACATCCACACAAAGCCCGCTGCAGTACCGACGGAAAATGCCAGAACCATATTTGAACTTGACCTCCGTTTCTACAACATCTACACACCTGCAAAAAATCAAGAAAATCCATCAACGTTTCCGTCACTTTTTTTGCCTACATACAAACGCACAATAATTAAAAGTCGACTGCAGTACTGTTGAAAAACGCAAGGTAAACCATTTTTGAACTTGACCTTCCTTTGCACAACCCCTACACACCTACCAAAAATCATAAAGATTCATCAAAGGTTTCTTGAGTTATGCTCTTGACATACATACAGACCCACCAAACAGCTGGCTCAACCGAAAACATAATCTACCCCGAGTACTATAGTACTCGGCGAAGATAATCACGCTTTGAATAAATCGGACGTTAAATGGTCATGTTACGTTACCCCATATGGTGGTCGGGGTAAACTGACGGTCTAAAGCGATTTTTGACGCTGCGGAGGAGCGTTTTCGATTTTGAAAAAAAAGGACAATTTTCTATCCTCCGGAGATGGTCAACATGACGAGAAAGTACCAAATGGGAAAATATGTCATGTTGTAGCCTTGATAGTACTTGTAGAAGAGACACTACTGAGATAGACATGTATTCTCCGAGCAGAGGTTTCGATCGGGGTGTGGGGGGTTGTACTAGTGGCCGGGAATTAAAACGTTAAAAATCCCGGAACTACTGCCCCCCCCCCCCCCACCCCGATCGAAACCTCTTCTTGGAGAATAGTAGACATAATTGTAGCAGTAAAAGGGAAACAAGTACGATAGTTGTAAAAAAAAAGGCACAATGTGGTAGCCATGAGTGTAGTTGCCAACTTGGTAAGTGATACCAGTCTACCACACTAGTGTCCCTTTGTGCACTTCTTGACTACAGGGATAAAAGACTTGTTGGCTGTGATACCATGTTTTGTCGTTTCAACGTTTATGGCCTCTTTTTTCTTACAATTTAGCCATCCTCTTTTTCTCCCTCTTTTTTCGCCCTCGCGCTTTAAAGTTGGTCGCTGCAGAAAATGTCATCCGTAGAATGTACTTGCTGTGGCCCTAATTATTTCCTCAATTATTAGTCATATTCATCCACATGAATGTGATTATTACTCACCTGATCTTGGCATTAATCGGCAAATATAGTCATGTTCCAATACAAAAACTTAAACCTTCATAACAAAGGGTATCGATTTTTCATGGATATGCAGAAGCAGATGCTTTCTACGTTATATAAAACAACGGCTCGATTCAGTTTCCGTCCTGATAGATCTGCAGCGACACCTTGCGGAATTTACAACGAAAGCATGCCGCCAACATATGGATGTCAGATTGTTTTCTACGTGAGTCGAAATTGCCATGCATGCTTTGCTACGCAACGAGCGTGTAATACAGCTGCATTAACTAATGAATAACAATATCCAATATCTAGTGATAGATGACTAAACATGCAATGTTGTCATATGGCAGTTAACAATATACCGGCCTGTTGCGACAAGAGCAATATCAAAATACTGGCATAATTGTAAAGATCAGTTTGTGAAATATAAGACTGCAAAGATGTTTTATAAACCATGTCAATACTGATAACGGCAAATTATATGAAATCTTTACAGGTAAATTTGAGATGAATTACAGAGCATTGGGAAAGTAAATATTTACAGTAATATTTATCTCTAACCATTAGAACGTGTATAACATCGTTGCAACATGATCGTTTCACTATCATTATATCAAGTTTGTTTTTGTCACTTTGCTATTTGGGTAATCAAAATATTTAAAGTTATGATGACAATGGGGAAACATTCCTCAACTATGCAAGTAGCCGTGGTATCTTACGACCACATAAGACAGGAACATTTTGAACTCTGGAGATATGTCCATTTTTAAATTTAGAGCTGCACTAGAACATCCATTTCGTTAGGTGGCGTTCTTTGATTGTGTCTCCTACGTATACTATTAAATGCAGTGTACCGTTATTTTCACCTCAATACATCTGAAGTTGCTTTCATGTATCTTATGTATTATAAATATAGAGAGACAGGCATATCCTAAGGAAATGATTTTAGTCGTCAAACAACATCAAGGACATCTAGAACTTGATATCATATCTCCAATCTACATATGGCGTTTAAAATCTATCAAAACCTTTTTATGTTGGGCTATCATGTTTCACACCCCTGATAGCGTTAACGAATCAACGTCAGAAGTATGGATTCACAACGATTTCTAATAACAATAATGTACCATAAGGCCTACGTACATGTTTTTAAACCTCAACATTGTTTGTCCTATCAACTTTTGCAGCTAACATGATGATATTGACCCTATTTTTGCTCAATCAGTCAATATTCCCCTGCTTATACAGTGGTATGTATTTTGTTTGACATAAATGAATGAATTTCGTAATGAAATTAAGTGATGTGCCGGATTTTCCTAGCCGTACGCTCCATTTCTCTTACGCTAACAGACGTTTTCATTACGTATCCCATTTAAGTTGTCATGTTGAAGCTCTACAGGCTCCACTGAGTACGATTTAGGGCACAGATAATTGAGTGAATAATTGCACAGGTTGTGGTGAGACCCTGAACGACTAGAATCAGCAACACTGAAAAACCCAGGACTGATCAATCCATGTCTTCATTTTATGGAGCTCTCCTATTGGTTGCCGAGTGATTAGATTAATTCAGAGATACACAATAGACCCAATCGATTGGACCTGCATGTCTGTTGGTTCGAATGAAAGAGGGAATATTAAACTTCCGGGTAAAGGCAGTTCGGTATGTCTGTCATTATTGATGCCCTAATGAAGTATGCAAAGGTCTTTTACGTGGAATGCTTTTCAAGGGAGTCCCATCTAAAAACACACAGAGATCCCATACACGTTACAATCACTTCTTTTTCAGCTTCAGAGGTGGGATAAACCATTGTACCTGAGTTAGTTTCATTTTTTATTCTCGATTTCTGCCTTTTTGTTCCTTTTCTTTTCGTAAAAATTGGAAATAAGCTCGTTTCGTACATAAAATGAGCGTTTACCCTGGGGCTCATTTTAGTCCACACCTTTTGTCATCCCTTTGTCAATATTTTGAGGTGATTATTTTTCCACAAAAATTAATGATTCCAGACAAAACCAAATTTAAAACATCTGGTTTATCAAGTAAAATGTGTTTATACCTACATGTCCATCTAGACTGTCGGAAAACCTTCAGCGAGGAATGTGAATGTATAATGGAAACCAGGCCCTGCTTTTTGTCATTTCAAAGCACTCGCAGCATCAATCGTGCCTAAAATAGGTAACGTTACACAGACTCCGTTTAAAACATCATCTTCTAACTCTTCCAGTTTGACAGCCCAACGCATTAAATCTAAGTGTCTCGTCCGTATTGCATTTATTACCGCACAGCTGCAGTTAAACATTTTATCCCATACCTTCTCCATATATGCATATTTCCTGTCGTACTTTATCTAAATTCAGACGCGTTCCTTGAAGGAAGTAAGCACTGACAAAGTGCATTACCATCGCTAACAGCCTTTCTGACTTTCAGCCCCTCAAGACACGGAAAGAGCACTATCTGTCAGACCGTTACAAGACATGCACGCTAAGCTTCAACCTTTACGTCCTGCTACCTCCGATTTAAGCCGACTTCACAGCCAGAAACCCCTTAAGCTATGTACTGTACTCAGCCGTTTGCTACAAAAAGTCATTAGAAATATGTATTAAGACTCCCTACTGCCGCAAGACTTCATCAATCAATCATTAACAAGCCTTTCTTGTCAGAATATGAGTTGGCTGCACCGCAGTATTGTATCTACTTACAGTTGTTGACCCTTTTGTATACTCCTGTCGTTTGAATGTAGATTGGAACGTTGATGTTCTAAGCTTTCTTCTGTTGACTGCAACCCCGTGAATAAGATCATGAATCATGCTATCTTTCATTTCATTTAGTAAATGCGCAGCCTTTAGATATGTCACATGCTTGCAACCCATGTTACAACCAATATTTGAGTCGTGATAATTGCGTGATATACTAATATTCCATTGACCTATCCGTCGTGTGTGATGGTTTTTAGGAGAATCTGTCGCCTAGTGTGTAATTCGTTTTTACTGTTAATAACGTCAGTCTCAAAAGACCGTTTCTGAAATATGTTCAAGTTGTTGAAGTGAAAGCCCATGTGTAATGTTAAATGCAGTGAATGTTGAAAAGGTAGCAATGTTTTGGGGCATATTAATTTTTTTCCTACAGAATTTGTCTGACATAAAAAATACACATTGACTCTAATTTAAGCTACCTCATCACACATCAGTGCTTTGACTTTAAAAGAGAGTATCTTCTAACGTTTGCGTATATAAACCTTTAAAGCTAGTAGTTTTGTGTGGAAATTGTCTTAAAGTTAATCTCTGTTATTTCTCTACTGAGTTATGCTATAGTTTAATTTTCATATGTTACCAATTATTATATTGTTACCATTCACTATCATTATCATTCTCTAATTTGTTATTATCATATTGCTTTCATAAGTAGACATAATAAGAACACAAAAATAAGTACACATTTATTCCATTCAAGTTAATTGTAAATTTTAGCGCTAACAGAGTGTTTGCCAAAGGCTTGCATTTAAAACATTTACTGCTATTGTCTGGAAAATATCTTAATTAATCATAAATACACTAGCTATCATCTATATATAACTTCTATGGATGGTGACTTTGGGGAATATTAGTTCTCATAGGAAAATAACATACAACCCCGATATGGGTATACTTATTTGATATGCATAATTTGTGAAATCATTTTGACTTTTGCTGTTAACCATAATCGCTGTCTTGCCTCCCTCCACGCCTTGAGAGAGAAACAACAAGAGAATGCACAAAGCCAGTCGTATTTTACCACTCATTACTGCGTTATCTCAGAGAACACGGTAGTTTTACTTTTCCCTCAGTGGTACTGTAGACGATACAATCAGTAATAATGCTGAGAAGTATGAAAACATTTTACAGGTTACTTCTTTTACATTTTTACCTTGTTTTTATGTCTAGTAAGGCTTCATTCAACTAGGCTGCGATCGCGTTACGACCTCGATGCGACCTAAATTGTATTTGTGTAACCCTTGCGTTCACTGCAAAATGTAAAATTATTATTTAAAAGACAAAGCACACAAATAGTAAAAGAAAAATGCTTTGTCTATGAAATTCGTTGAGAGATCTGGCAAATATTCGGTCACTACGCGATCACAGCGATATCGCCGCCCTAGCAGAATAGGGGTTTACATTTCTGGCTGCTAAGAATTTAAATTATGGAGCCATGCCTCTTTTAACAATGTTTTGACGGTGACTCCGAAAGGTCATGAAGATGTCTGTTATGGTCTGCTATCATAGTATCCGATTGCTGCATATTTTGTTTACAATAAGGTACTATGAGCGATGAGACATATGTCACTGCCGTCGAGTAAGACTGTAAGTATAGTTTAACAGAATCATCAATCAGAAATGACGTCATATAGAGGGCGTGGTCGAATACAGTATCAAAATCAATATTTGAACGCAATCATATCATCCTATATCTATCTTTTGATCCTACCACCATAAAGAGTTACAACAGATAATACAATTCCCTATGTAATATTAACAATCGAAAATTTCAGTCAAATTATATTTTACAAAATGTGCCTTTAAGAGGATACAATATAAGAGACCACCTTTAATGTTGAGTAATTGTGGATGAATTGCTGCTCATTGTCTTGTAGTGGAGAACCGATGAGAAGTATTGGTCCTGGCACTAACACGCTATCCTGTGCAGGGAGGTGTCCAGATGGCGCGATTCACCAGGATCAATGGGCTTGATCGTCTACATGTTGTATCGGATTATCTTCGGCATTGCTCCTGACAGGTATTTGTGATGGGATGATACACCGTAAACTTAAATCCAACGGGCAACGCCTAGCAAAGCAACTCTTTAACTATAGCATTGCGTATCTTGTTTTAGAAAGAGGGTATGGTTTGTTGTTATGCTCGTCGGCTTTTTATTTGTATTACAGTCAATATATGATGAAACTATTGAATAATTGAGACATGATACCACATATCATATCAGGAAACCACCCTTGGCTTTCCGCTGGCATGTGGATTCGGTTAACAGAACATCCATCATGATATCCTAAACTCCATGACGGAATCAAACGACGGGAGTGCCATGTTTGACGATCATTTATCTAGGGATTAACGTTGACAGTCCCGTTATGTATCTGCCCGGTAGTTTGAGACTGATGCTCGTTTCGTGGGATCAGTTTCAATACAAGGTAACACGGGATATGTTCCAATCGCGTGTTGGGTGTAGGAAGCTCGTATACACGAACCCTCAGTGTCATTTACCATCCACAGACAGACCAGCTCCCATAATTAGGAGTTGAACTTGTTTGTTTCTTTTGGTCACGAAATTCCTTCCACTACCATTTGGTTTGACATCTGCAGCTTACTATTATTCGGAGCAGTGAACGTCATTATCTAGAAGAGTCATTGCGAATTCACGCTACGTTTAGGTTGAAAGTTTTCCTATACACTCGGAGAGGGGTTTTAAAAGCCACAGTGCATTAAGCTAGTTAACACATACAGATTGCCTGGGATTGGGTTCGCTCTTAGATTCGTGCCTGTCACGACAGAATAACGGAGAGGCTCTTAATAACGCAGGTCACGATCGATATACAACAAGTTCGCTTTCCCGGCATGCCAGTCTATATAGATAGATATACGAGCGTCCGAATGGGCGAGATCGCGTCGGTGTTAGTATACGTCGAATCAGTTGTTGGGCTTGATGGCCGCTAGGCGTACCCATCACGAATAATTCCGGGCGCCGAGCCTTAGATTTCTAATGTGATTTGTGACTGGAGGTACAAAGTGCACGCAACAGATTTGTACGGCATTAGCCGAGCGGCGTTACAATATTGCCAGCACTCCCCTAGGAGCCTCGGGTCGAGAGAGCCGCGTCTGAAATAGCCGCCGGTACCCGCGTGTGCCGACACTTTTCCTCAAGACTGATGTCCCGTCGGACAAGGAAACGGCGTTTCTTCGGCAGCGAGTCAAATTAGAAGCACATCTATCAGTGAAAGCAGTATAGCGAGGTGCTCGCGCTGGCAACTTCGACTTGCCATTAGGCTTAGGAGAGAAGCGGAGGAGGCAGGCGAGACATTCAATGCCATATTGTGTGAGTACGTAAGACTCGCTAGCGGAGAAAACCATTATAGACATTAACGCTTTAAGTTGGAAGGACACACAAGACGACGGATAAGGAGTGCCAACGCCCGCAGCATGGAGGCTCGGAAAGCCGGGGTGTTGCTGATCTTGGCGGGTTTTCTCTGCACAAACGGTGAGTTTTATACCTGACATTTCTTCTCTATGTATCAACCAAACCGCAGACTAGGCTATAGAAATCAGAAAAGTCAACAAATGTATTCTATGCACTTCCCTAGATCTATTTTACACAAAGGCGTAACACCCATTTTCACTGCTCATTACTTACAGCAATCGATGAGCAACCATCTGGTTTCTATTAACGTACTAGATACTTTAACCGCTTGATACAGTTGTACAATAATGATATAGATTGGTGAGAGAAGAAATGAAACCATGCGGGTGATTCCCGGACCAGATTACGTTCCTGGCTGTCAGTAGGCGTGTTACCATCAGTCTCAATAGACTGTCCATATTGAATACAGTACAGAACGATACCTTACCGTTTTATTTGACATCTGAAGAAATTTGTCAAACTGTGAATGTTGAATTATGATTTAGATGTATCCCTCTGATGTTGTGTAAGAGAAAACGAATGCGTTTGTCTCATGGCAAAGCGATAAGGCAAACAGGGCGGATGCATGTACTTCGTTGTCGGTCACCCCCATTTATCTGCGATAACTAGCCACCCGCGGCGAAACAAGTGCGCTGACGAGCCTTTGTACCGCAAACTATGAATGGCCTTTGCTTGAAAAGGCGCCCGAAAATGACGGGCAGTTGAGATAGGCGCCGAGATACCAAAAGAAATATCTCAGGGGCTAATTCCTTCCGTGGTTTGCTAGTTGCGTTTGTCGTGATGGCGATCTCAGAAGGTTTTTTTATTTTTTCATTCCTGTAATTATTCGTGCCATAAGAATGATGCATGACATTGCTCCGCGGTCGTGTCATGGCTAGGTTGAGGCTACCCACGGGGCGTTAAAAGATTGATGTCAGTTTTCCTGTTCACGGAGCTGATGGACAATACGTTACAATATTTATTGCGTGCTGCTTTAGACAGCTTGTTCTCCGGTCACAAAGGTTACTAGCTCCCAGGGAAACTGGGGTTTTCTTCCTCCAATAGTCTACTACCTTCTCATGATATTATACACTTTGCCATGGCCTAAAATCATGATCAGACCACGGTTCACGTTTCGAACGATTCTATGAAGAAGAAATCTCAACAATGTTGGGTGTATTTCGAAGCCTATGAAGTATGAAACGTGTGTCTTGTTAATGTCTAATTAGCCGTAGCGTTAATTGGCATGTGAACAAATAGCCACCGAAAGAGAAGGGCAAAGAATCATATTCAACGCAGCAGCAGCTTTTGTTTAAGCTGTAACAATAAGCATGCAGGTCAGGCGTACTGGTGACTCCATTGATAAGGGGTTATCTCTTAAATGCTGAAAAACAATTCATACATAATTTATGTGCAGACCCAACTGTCAGAACTTATGGAAAGGTCCTATGCGGCGCCAAATTGTTTTGATGGAGTTCTTTATTATGATTTAAGCGACGAGAGTGCAAGTTGTCAGGATGCAGGCACTGACGCTATTGCAAGTTCATTATCAATTTGATTGCATGTCGTATCGTGAAATATCATTCCGATGGCGCTGTCAGAATGATTACTTTGTCTAAATTGGAAATATGTGCGACATGCATACCGTTCCATTGTGTGTTTGACATAACGTTAGTTGAATGGTTTATTAATGGAATTCTAGTACCAGCGTGTTTATTCCGTTACATTGACTAGCTAGAATATTCCTCCTACTAAGATGTTGTATCCATAGAAAATTGGACATGTGAGACGAAGTTTTGACAGAGATAGGCGCCACGTATACAATTAAAACAGATCACTTCCTCTGCATTAGCTGGTCTTATATCGTTCAGAATGCAATATCCCTAGGATTAGATTCCACCAGAGAGGATGTGCTTTGGAATACTTTGTAGCGGTTATGAGTTAACGAAAAGGGAGCAAACTAAGTTACAAGCGTGATTCTGTACTGTGAAACAAATGGAGTAGATACCTGGCGAATTGATCAATACTCAAGTTGCATTAGCGTGTGACAAAATAGAGAGAAAAAAAGGGAATGAAAGTCAAGAGATCGAAGAGAAGGTGGTTTGATTGATTGCGTGATTTGTGTCCGTATAATTGCTTCTGTCACGGACATGATACATGAGGAGAGGGCATTGATTTGCCATGCTTTGTCGGCCTACCCGTATTAATACCGCATTAGATATCCGGGGAACGCATTTGGGTGCGGCAACAAAATACAGTTCATCTTTATTAATTCATAACCAATTCTAACTGGCAGCCTAGATGAGAAAATATAATGAAGGAAAATAGGAGTATGATTCGAAGCTTATGTATTTCATACTTATCAAATTATGTTTGGTATATCTATTATACAGTCGATATGGGAAGGTAACTAATGCTCTGTCATTGGGACTGCCTTATATTAGACAAAATAGGTTTTGAATATCAGGGGATGAATACCAGGGGTGCATTTGTCATTGCAGCAAAATTGAATGCCAGTTTCATTTTAGGCTCCACGTTGCCATGACAAATTAATACGACAACTCAGCTTAAAGTGACGCGTTCTCGCAGCAGATGAACGCTCTCGTCCCACCGCTTTGTGACATTTTACTCCATTTGCGTAAAACGCAGAGAAATTAAAACTATCGCTCGGTGTTGTTCCCCCACAGGTGCGATTGACTGTACAATTAAGTCGACGTCTCGACGTTGGTGGAATATTTTTGGCGAAGCTGGGTTTAGCGATATCGAGAAGGAAAATTGCGCATCGTGTATAATTTCCTAAGCCGTGAGGCTGCGATTCCTCTGCGTAATCCCCGCACTAATGTTTCCATAACCCCTGGAGCACGTTGTCGTGTGTCTGTACAACAGGATGCGACATTTTGACAAAGAACTGAGATGTGTTCTGGCAGCGGGGAAAGGTTAATGCCTCAGACTGTAGATGCGTTAGGATTACATGATCTAACACCCTGTCATAAAATACCGCAGAGAAACTCTGTCTGCTCCCACAGTTAGTTCCAGTGAATAATTCAAGAAATAATAGATGTTTCAGACGTAGTGTATATTTCATATATAAAGATAGTTACAACATTAATCATACACATAAACCTATAATGAATTAGAACCAATAAAACGTAATAAACCGGTGCACTGGAATCTGTAATATCTCGGAGCATTATCCTGACCACATTAAACCAACAAAGACATCCTGCGTTATTTACCGTTGAGTCTCCTAGATGAGGCTAGGGAGGTGGGCACTTGTGCTCATACACACGATGGATTAAGATATGTCTAGCTTTGTGACGAGTCCGGGCATAAACGCTGGTGATTCATTTTAAGCTAAGACCAGGATTTGTGCCCGGTTTACTCAAAATTCATGTAATGGTTTCCCCAGGTGTGGCTCAAGCTTTAAACATCACTCAATCAAAAAAAAGTCCCATTAGCAGTTTGACTACAGTCTCTGGCTTCTGGTTCCGCGGTTGATGTTATCTGCGCGATTGCGCCGTTATCTACCCAAACAGAGCTATCTTCAAGCCTACGTCGACATTAAAGGGGTAACTGTGAAAATTGGATGAACAACTAACTAAAAAATACAATTACTGGAAACGCTCGTCGTTCATTGATATGTGCATCACGTTTGACAGGCAGATACCCCATCTTCAACAGTCTCCAACGTGCATTAAACCGTTAATCATTGGAGTCTATATGAATACACTTTAAAATGGTAACTACGTTGGTAGTAACAGGTTTTGCCTTTACGTCTTGACTTACTACCCGTACGCTGTCTTTTACTGCAGTGACACAAAAGATAGTCGTAACTCGGTAGGGCGGCGATACAGAAGTTTCGTGAGCATGATGCTAAATGTAGGGGTTTTAAAATGACCATGTGGTCACAATTCAAGAGTGTACGGAAGCTTTGACCCATGGAGTGAGATTGAAAACGGTCATGCCACCATTTAACTCAGAGGACAAGACTACAGGTGGACATAGCTATCACGTTTTGGACAGAGAATGTCCAGAAAATTATGTTGTAACTCTCTTTCAACTGCTTCACTGTATATCAATAACTAGTAGGATTATCTGTACACTTTGTTCTTCTCCAGTCAATATATAGACCTACAAAAAAACTATAAACTCTGGTGCCAGAGATTTTATGTGGTTCCTAAATATTGACCAACCTCTTTAATTTTGTTTCATATCACGTCTGACCGACCACAAACGGTAAAAAGTCGGCGCCGGTCAACATGCTAAGGTGACCTTCTACTGGGGGAAGTTCGAACCGTTCCAAAAATCAATCATCTCGTGTTATCTACCACATGTAGGCTGTCAACGGCGTGAGGGTGCCTTCGGGGCTGATAGTTTGTAGCAGTCAAATCTTTCGGAAATATTAAACATCGACCTGATCAGATGGTTCTATTTCTAAGGACACACGCTTATCATACACATAATGTAAACTGATATGATTCTTATGCAAGATGCAACAACTTTGACGGCAGCTTCTAGTCAAGTCCAAACTGAACTGTTGGATTTATCTATTGGAATTTTGACTGTGAGTGAGTGATAGGTCAAGGAAATATGATTTTCCTCCTTTTAGTGGTAAATTATTGCATGTGAGTCAAATTTTTCGTCCCCAACTTCTTCTACGCAACCACATATTGTATAATTAAGACCAACCCTACACTTGTCGTACTAGAGAACCAATGCATTCGTCCTTATAGGCACGTGTGAGGTAAGGTACTGCTTGTGCAAATTGTTATAGCTTCAACGTTACGAGGAAGAGTGAAAGTATCTAATATACTCCCCATAAATTTTACGTCCTCACGTCCTACAGCAAAGGTTACGATATTCATCTGCTCCATGTTACAGTTTACGACGAAATCTACTAGCAGACAGAAATAACTTTGCTTACTTTCAAAGCATAAAAATTTGACGGGGATGTCAAATACATCAATGTGATGATATGCACCATGTCCTAGAGATGTGCCAGGAGGTTCTGAACTGGATTAACACCACGATGTAGTACTTAATTCTGTTAAATTTATTAAGTTAGACCTCTATGCTTTGATCTCGATGAGGTGTCCTACTTAACGACATGTAGGAGGATTTCTTAACGACGTACTAGATTCCCGAATGTGTTTTTCTTATCTCTTTTCCCCACAGGAAACAAGTTGATGTAGTCCCTCCGGAAAGTAGAACCCGAAAATGCCCGAACCAGGTGCGGCTGGTGATAGTCAGTGATGGCGCTTGTTGCGTAGATGAGACACGCTCGCTGTGATTGCATTTTCAGAACCATCTGTTTAGCGTTTGAGTGTTTTGGCAATCGAGTGTTTTGGGAACCTGGTAACTCAAAAAGTACTGCACGAAATTCAATCTTAAATCTTGCTTTTAAGCATACGCAAATATGTTTTTCATGAAAGTAAAGCTTTACGTATTAATTACAACTGGTCGACCTGTGCTTACAGATAAGATTTGTGTAGTTGGAGGGACTTACATTAGCAGCCTGAAGGATTTTGATTTAATCATAGACAATCATTAAAATCAAAATCTTAAAAATTCATTTCTTTTAATGTTGATGAAGTAACGGGACAAGGAAATAGTATGTTCTTCTTTTCAGTGAGAATTGCTTGAATGTGAGTCAAAATTGTTCGTCCCAACTTTCTTCTATACAGGCACATGGAATTATATAATCAAGGCCCAGCTTACACGAGCACTTGTCGTGTGTAACAAACTCAGAGAGGGATATATATTGGTAGGCTGTGGTATTTAAATTTAATTTTAAACAATAATTAAAAACATCTTAAAGAATTGAGCAATGTAACTTGTGGAGACATGCACATGAATGACTTTTTCCTTCATCAACTTCCAGACGTCGAGATTGAAGACCCAATGACACTTTCTAAGCGTAACTTACATTTGTTAGGCTTTAGGATTTTGATTTGATTATAAACAATCTTTAAGAACATTTCACAGAATCTAGACATGTAACTGATACGTTTCTAGTACAGACAGGAATGATTTTTTTTTCTTCCATTAACCTCCACATGTCGAGATTGAAGAAACACTTTTTCTAAGCGGAACTTACATTTGGCAGGCTTTAGGATTTTGATCTAATTATTAGTAATCATTAAAAAATCTCACATAATTGGAAAATGTAATTAATACCTTTCTGGTACAGACAGGAATGATTTTTTTTTCTCCAGTAATCTCCACACGTCAATGTTGAAGAAACAATGCCATTTTCTAAGCGGGACGTACATTCGGTAGGCTGTAGGATTTAGATTTAATTATAAACAATCATTAAGAACATCTCACAGAACCGAGGAATGTAACTGATACGTTCATGTGCAGACAGGAATGGGTTTTTACTCGTCCATTAATATTGACCTCCACACGTCGAGATAAAGAAACAATGCCATTTTCAAAGCGGGACGTACATTTGGTAGGCTGTAGGATTTAGATTTAATTATAAACAATGATTAAGAACATCTCACCACAGAATCGAGAAATGTAACTGATACGTTTCTAGTACAGACAGGAATTATTTCTTTCTTCCATTAACCTTCACACGTCGAGATTGAAGAACCGATGCCATTTTCTATAAGCGTAGTCTCTCCATCCAGGTAATCTGAAAAATCGAAGCAGTGAAAGCTCTCCAACCAAATGGATGGTCCGACTCGTAGCACGTCTGTTCCGAGCTGTCTCGTCATCAATTACCGCTGCCCTGGTCATTCATGATCCGAAAAAGCTCCAGATTTACCCGAACCTGTTGATATGCTGATGCTGGGATTGTAAGACGCGCCCATGGATTCCAAGAAAATGATTTTTTTCTCGGTAAACCTAGGCCGGGTAGATCTTGGTGATCAAGGGACTAAATGACTTGCTGGCCCCTGCATAGATCATTGAATTGAGTTGTGTCACCATTACTCTTTGAACAAATGACGACTTTAACTGTAAGTTTTGTGCCCAACTTGGCTAAGTGCAGGTCACAACAAACATACGCATGTCGGTGCGAGTATGATTGTACATCATATAGGTTCGCTTCTTCTCGCCTGTTGTTAATGATGAAAATGTTAGATTGTATATGGGTTCAGCTATAGTGGGTTTTATTTTTTATCAAAACGCATGCATAAGGAATATAGGTTTTCAGTGATGCTCATACATGTCGGGATCTTAAATCAAGAATAAGAGTCCTTGCCGCGGAAATTAGAAAATTTCCATGGCGACAAGACAAAAGACAACATTATGTATTTAAGGTCAAGGAGTACAAGAAACTGTTAAAAAAGAGAAAGAAACAATTTAATGAAGAAAAAATGTCATCCTTAACAAAATTAGCTAAAAGAGAACCAAAATCCTTTTGGAATGAAATTAATAAACTGCGAAATTTAGAAAATGGAACGAAGGTTGAGCCAGGAGACCAAATTACAACTAACGAATGGCTAGATCATTTCAAAACAATAAATAAGAACACTGTAGTTGATAAAAAAGAAGAAGAACACACCGACAACATCATTACGTCGCTTGAACATAAAACTGAAAACCCGCTAGATTTTGAAATCACAGACGAGGAAATTCAAAATGGCTTATCTAGTTTAAAAAGCAACAAATCCAGTGGAACAGATTCTATAATTAATGAAATGCTGAAATATGGCGCCCCCCAACTCATACAACCCTTCAAAAAACTGTTCAATCTCCTGCTACAGTCTGGACATTTTCCTCAGCAATGGAGCCAGAGCACACTTGTTCCCATCTATAAAAGTGGCGAAACATCAAATCCAACCAACTACAGAGGAATAGCCATTTCTAGTTGTGTAGGCAAATTATTTACATTTATTTTAAACAAACGTTTACAGTATTTCCTGGAAAGCTCAAATCTACTATCTCCTTTTCAATCCGGATTTAGGAAAGATTTCAGAACAAGTGATAACGTCTTCGTCCTCAAAACACTAATCGACCAGCAGACTTCCAAACCCGGGGGTAAATTATATACTTGCTTTATAGATTTTCGGAAGGCTTTTGATTCAATTTGGCGAAATGGATTATTTTATAAACTTTTGTCTTCAGGGATAGGGGGGAACTTCTTTAGGATAATAAAATCAATGTATCATAACATAGAATATTGTGTCAAAACCCCACATGGTCTGTCACCCTACTTTCAGTCTCTTTGCGGGGTGCGACAGGGTTGTAATTTGAGTCCTCTCCTATTCAACCTATTCATCAATGATTTTCCATCTCTACTAGATCCAACATCCTGCGATCCATTGATACTAAAAGATATTAATATAAATAGCATATTTTGGGCCGACGACCTTGTCCTTGTATCAAAATCTGAAGCAGGCCTAAAAGAGTGTCTGAGGACACTGGACCAATTTTGTTCCCTATGGAAATTATCAATCAATAAGAACAAGACAAAAGTAATGATTTTCTCAAAAAATGGACGGACAGCCGATTATAAGCATTCTCCTTTCAAATCTCAAGGTCAAGCTTTAGAGATAGCTAAATTTTACACATACTTAGGAGTGGACATTACACCGTCAGGATCTTTTAGTCGTGCCATTAAACAGTTAAGACTGAAAGCTCTACGTGCCTCTTTTAGATTAAAATCATTATTATCATCAAACTCAAATCCGTCAATCTCCCTAGCTATTGATCTGTTTAACAGTTTGGTGAAACCTATTCTGCTTTATTGCAGTGAACTTACTGGAATAAATATACAATGTAGAGACCTAATTTTCAAAGGAATTAAGGAATATCCCAATGAAAAGATCAGAACATCAATAGATACAATCCTCAGCCCTATATTGGGGTCGGATGTTGGTTTACTGAGAGTTAGTCGGTTAGGAAAGATATCAGACCCCACGTCTACAGTTACTCGCCCTGTTGTTGTTCGATTCAAGAAGTATAGTGATAAACTGAACGTGATTTACCAGTCAGACACATTGTTAAGGAACCAGAATGTCACGCTAGATCAACCAAAAATTTCGTATGAAATTCCTGACTTGGAATATGTACTTTTGAATTTTTGCAAAATCATACTACGTGTTCCAAAAAGTTCTATAAATGCCGCCGTAAGGGGTGAATTGGGAGTATTCCCGTTGTTCATTGACAGTCAAACACAGTTGATTAAATACTGGCTAAGATTGAAAAATTCACCTAATGACAAGATTGTTAAAAAAGCATACGACACTTCAGTCGAAGAAGAACATGACTGGGCTACTCACGTTCAAGATATATTATGTAGACATGGGTTCCAAAATGTTTGGCTTAACCCCGCAGTTAATGCCAATTATTTTGGAATTATATTCAAAGAACGTCTGAAAGACTCATTTCTTTCTGGCTGGAGGGAACAACTTAGACATTCCAGTAAACTACACGCATATTCTAAAATCAAAAAACACTTTGGCATGGAAACATATCTCACATCAATTCATAATAAACTGTTTGCAAATAGCATAACAAAGCTGAGAATCAGTGCACATTGCTTAGAAGTTGAAAAGGGTCGACACCACAACACACCAGCCACTCAGAGATTGTGTCCCACATGTAATGGAAGTGTTGAAGATGAATTCCACTTTGTAATGAATTGTCCAACTTATAGCAAAGAGAGAGATATGCTTTTACAGACTATCATTACTAAGACAAACTTCACCCTATCTGGTACACAGAGCGATATTTTCTATGTACTGTTGTCATGTCCGACTCCTATATCCATGTACATAGGTCAATTTCTCCATAAATCATTCGAAAAGCGAGACAGAATTACCCATACATGATTATATAATTATTGTAACAAATACACTGGTTTCGAAAATATTTTGTACTTAGAATTGTAGGATAGATTAGCCTTGTAGTATTGTTGATTTCATGCCATACATTGTACCATGTACGATTGTTGAGCAATAAAGTTCACTTCACTTCACTTCACTATCAAAGTGAAAAAGTTAATTTTCTTAATATTAGTCTGATAGGATATTTCTATCATGTTTATGATGATCATTATCATTACCATCATTAACATGCATCTTACGATGGAGCGCACTTCATCTTATACCGAATTTGAGGTACAAGATATCCAAATTCTTTGTTTTAGAAGTGGATATTGAACTCATTCAGAACATATAGTTCTACCATACGTATCCTTTTTTTCCATTAGGAAAATGGAGAGTCAAAGTAGGCAAATATAGCACTGACATATTTCCAGGGAACAGTTCGTCATCGGAGACATTATGACTCAGGAACTCGGAACCTTCGATCCGGGGAAATATCAGGAGACACGCATTTCCCATTTCTTGCTGACCTTCTTCGACATTACGCTACATAGCGGTAATGCATGGATCTAATGCATCAGCAGCTTATCCATTCTTCACTGTCAGTTACATTACTTCTACTACCCACATCGCAGCACTCATGCGGAAAATGTTCCTCGAGGATACGTACTCTGTCCCAATTAAGCAAACCTCAGTGATTGCCACAAATGTCCGAAAGGTTAGAAAGTGCTATGAGAAACAGTGTGGGTGGGTACGAAGGAATCACTTGGGTGAAATGTGTTTTACTCAATCAAAAGTGTGTTTGAGATGTATATCTCTGGATTCATACAGCCCACATCGTAGAACTCATGCAGAAACTGGTCCACAAGGATACGTACTCTGTCCCAATTAAACAAACCTCAGTGATTGCTGCAAATGACCGAAAGGTTGGAAAGTGCTAAGAGAAACAGTGTGGGTGGGTTCGTACAAATTGATCGGGGAAAATGTGTTTTACTCAATCAAAAGGGTGCGTGAGATGTGTATCTCTGGATTCATCCAGCCCACATCGTAGAACTCATGCGGAAACTGGTTCACAAGGGTGCGTACTCTGTCCCAATTAAACAAACCTCAGTGATTGCCGCAAATGTCCGAAACGTTAGAAAATGTGCGGAGAAATGTGTGGGGGAGGAGGGGGGGGGGAGGAATCAATTTGAAAAATGTGTTTTACCCAATCAGGAGTGTGCATGAGATGTATATCTCTGATTCATCCGGCCCGCATCCTAATTCTCATTTGTGAACTGGTCCATAAGGGTACGTACTCTGTCCCTATTAAGCAAACCTCGGTGATTGCCGCAGATGTCCGAAAGGTTAGAAAGTGTTCGTAGAATAGTGTGGGTGGGTATAGGAATCGATTGGGGGAAATGTGTTTTACTCAATCAGAAGGATACATGAGATGTATATCTCTGGATTCATCCAGCCCGCATCATAATACTAATGTGTGAATTCGTTCACAAGGGTGCGTACTCTGTCCCAATTAAACAAACCCCAGTGATTGCCGCAAACGTCCGAAAGGTTCGGAAGTGTCATAAGAAGCGGTGTGGGTTGGGCGGAACCGATTATGAAAATTTGTTTTACTTATTAATCAGAAGGGTACATGAGATGTGTATCTGAGGATTCATCCAGCCCACATCCTAATGCTCATGTTTGAACTGGTCCACAAGGGTCCGTACTCTGTCCCAATTAAACAAACCTCAGTGATTGCCGCAAATGTCCAAAGGGTTAGGTACGAAGTGTGCTGAGAAACCGTGTGGGTGGGAAAAGGGATCGATTGGGGAAAATGTGTTTTACTCAATCAGGAGTGTACATGAGATGCGTATCTCTGAATTCCTCCAGCCCGGTTGTCTGGAGATATGGAGGTAATTGCAAATGGCTCCATCCGATGAGCGGCCTCTACGCGACCTCTGACTGACCCATGTGGCACATTAAGCCTGACGAAACAATTTATGGTTTGATCAAATACTCCTTTGTGTTCGACCAGCAGCCTTACATGTCTGGCCATCCCTTGTCAACCTGCTACACTTACACAATAGAATCCCAGCCATACGTTAATACAAACCCCAAGGGACAGCTCAATGTTCTTTACATGGATGCACAATCTGTTCATAAACATATATTTGCTCATATAAAACGGTACGATTTAATTGAAATTTTCTGCTTGAAGCGGCACGTGTATCCTGATAAAGTTTTAGTGCTTGTATTCGCTGTGTGATAGGTGTTAATGTCTTATATATGATGTAGGTAGGGATTTTATATCAAAATAGAAGAAGATAGGGGGTGCTAATTTCCTGGATACAAATCTTTGCAGCTTTATGAGTTCCTTTGATTTGGCTCGTGTTAGAAGTGTTACTTTGATTCTTATTCCGCTCAATCGCGGTAGAATTGTTGATAAGAAAGAAACAACGTTCCCTCATTCTTCAAGATCAAGATTTCGTTAACTCTGTGATAAAAGCGTGTTATTGGAACTATGCTCATATTTCAGACGGTTTGACACTGCGCTACTCTATCAAATATAAATTTAATGTTGTGTACACTGTGTGAAGTTGAAGAACTGTCGTCTGATGTTTAAAAGGATAATACGTATTATCTTTACCACGAAAATTATATATTTGGTAGAGTTTGTACGTGATTGAACAGCATAGTTATGAAATTCGGTGTATGGCAGGGTCTTCTCTTATCAAAGACATTTGAGGCCTCCTGGTGGCGTTTCCTGGTACTGCAGCTGAATTTCCGGTTTTGATATCTTGTTTACATTATTTCTCATGACTTTGTCTGTACACAGTTGTTCGTGGCCAGACCGGGATAGAGCTCACCTTACCGCGAAGTGTCAACGCAGTGGACGGGAAAGGAGTCGTCCTCCCCGCCGCCTACTCAACCAACAGACGCATCAACCTGATCGAGTGGAGCGTCATCGACAGAACCAACACAAAGGAACGGAGACCTGTCTTCCTCTTTAATCCCAACACGGGGGTGTTCAACACCGGGAGGAACTATGGAAGAAGGGTTCATCTCGAAGAGCAGGCATCGCTGCGGATAGATCACACCAGAAGGGAGGACGCTGGCACATACGTGCTGAAGTTAACAACTGATGACTTGCAAACGACAGAGGCACAAGTCGAGCTGGTGGTGATGGGTGAGTGTTGAAAGAGTTCCATGTCTTCTGTCAATGTGTATAAAAGGGTTAATGACCCACCCGGTGTCATGAAGTATGGTCTGTTCCTATATCTACCGAATAAACCACCGAGTGAGCGAACGCGGCGTCATCATAATCATATCAAACTGACAAACTAACAACAAAGGCACAGGTCGAGCTGGTGGTGATGGGTGAGTGTTAAAATAGCTTCATGTAGAATAATTTCATCAGGTCGCTTAATAAAAAATACCGTCCCGTTGAAATTGTGCTCATAAGTGGTCAATGTGGACTAACAATGACAAAATGTTATGACAAAGGTAAAATAGCTCCTTCCCTTTGGTTAACGTCATTCGGCTGTAAGATGATAGACAATCACTCATCTTTAAGATGTGTAAGCGTGGTGGTATGCGTTATTACAAAGTCATAACTGCAATGAAGATGGTAATACCAGTGACATGATACTTTCGAAAAATTATTATTTTAAGAACGATTTTGGTCATCCATGCCCTGAACCACATGTAGTTTTGAAAGACAGGCACGGAAAAAAAAGTTTTCACCAAACTTGAGAAAACTTTTAGTCGCTGTGTAAACTTGACGAGCGGCAAGTTTATGGTTGGACTATTGGAGTATAAAATGTAACATTCCGAATTGGTCCCGATGTTGTAAGTTTGATTGCGATGAAGGGACCTGTCACCTGTAAAAATAACATCACCAAAGTGCTGATTTGATTTTCGTCACTACTAACTTACCCCCACAAGATGATTTTTGTTCACCTTTCCCCTTACAACCTTTGCGCTCATCCCTAGCTTGCCGTCAGCCATAATTTGTACTTGGTCAAAAGAAAATTTAGCCTAGCGTGTAAACGATTCCCATATATCATGAAGGAGCTTGTTCACAAAACAAATCAAGCCGCGTGAAATAAGTTCATACCCGCAGCTCGAATTCCGGGACGATGTATATTGAAGTGCAAAGTAATTTCACGGGCGAGGCTGCAAACTCTACGTTCTATCCGGTCGGTAAGGATTGCGATGATTGGGTTGGCGGGTCAGACAGTTGCCGTGCAATCCCGATTCAAACCCGGCCGTGCTGTCCAGAGTAGATAGCTTTCATCGATTGAGCGGATAAATTAGGTCCTGCAATCCGAGCTCGCTCCATACAGATTAAATCAAGAGATAAACCCGCGTGGAAGCTCAATAAATACACTTTCATTCCTCACAAGTAATAGCACCCGAGATGGCATTAATGGCAAGAGTAGAGGTGGAGTTACAAATGTCGTCTGCATTATTTAACGTTTATCGTCTGATCTACCGCGACCTAATCGACATCTCGCATGCGCTGTGCCTCGTTATTGATGAAGTCGACTCAAATCCAAAAAGGTCTTCACCCACACCGCTGACCTCTGTACCTCACCCAGTGGTCAATACGAATAAAACTAATCAGCCCTGTGTCGAATGGCTGATGTTTCCAATAATTTCCTTTTTACCGTGACCCAAACTGTCGTGTTGAGAATTTAGAAGTGTTGTAATGACATTACGAAGGAATTGATGAAATATAACTCGGTGATAGCAACAGTGTGTGTGGATAGGAAGAATATTTAAGCAGGAAATAATATCATTTGCAGAAGGTCAATAAAAATAGTCAATACATATGTATTTGTAAACGGCTTTCCGCTGTAATATGAGTTCTGTGTACAGCTGACGTGATTTCATATGGTGATTATAGATTTTACATTGAAAATCTATTTTTGTGAATATTTCATCCTGTTTCAAAAGATGGATCATCTGCGCAATGCCCCTATTAGGACCATATGCATCAGTGGACGTGAGCACTACAAAATTTGTAATATACAAAATATAAGTAATATTGTTTGGGCTTTGCATAAAAGTACTTTCCATACCTATAAACGTAAACTAGTAGCTCATTTTTAAGAACATATGGGTTGTATCAACCCCCAAAATGTTTTTAACCCTAAAAGGGTCAAAGAATATGTTATGACGTCCATTCATACCTTATCTGATGGAATTGAAATATTTATTCGAAGTGCCCAATTCAATAAAGACTTATCGACTTTTGTCTAAGGAGTAGCCTTGTGTAAAATGAGTGTCTCACAATACGAACCAAAGAAATGAATGTTACATAAGACTTCTATAAGGATTACAGTCGTATATGCCTTATTAGATAGTTCAAAACCACACTATATTCAACTGAAAGTATAGTCATCGGGAATAGTCCTCTTAGAATACAAGTGTTGCATTTTTTCTACTTATGATTTTCAGGCCGACGTTTCAAATTACGGCACTGAAAAAAAATTAGAGTCGGTAGGTAGAATTCTCTCTTTTCAAATAATATAATGATAAAAAAAAGATTTAAGAAATGAATGAATAAATAAATAAATAAATAAATAAATAGATAGATAGATAAAAATTCAAAAGGATTCCAGCCAAAGTGATCCAACAAATCAAATACAAATGAACATGGCAAAACTTGAATGCATCAGGGCACTGGTATTTTCAACGTCATATTGTATTTGTTCAGGTATACCATTGTACAAAATCCACAATGTGGTAAATCAAAAATGTGGTAAATCAAAATAAATAAATAAATAGATAAATACAAATCAGAAACTATAGATTTTTATCACTCAGATGTCGAATTGAAAGTTCATGATATTGCCCCCCACCCCGGAAAAGCTAGGGTCGGTAGGTTTTTGCTAGGGTCGGTCGGGTAACCGCAAATAATATATTATTTTGGTCAGGCCTCACAAGGTGTCCATTCGGTTATAACCCCATTCCACTAGGACGGCCACCTCGCTGTGCTCTCTCTGCTACCTAAATTTGACCTGAGTGCTCAACGAAGTTCGTAGAACGAATATTTCTACGCTCTGTGTGTTTTATTGTGCTTTCAGTCGTACTTTTACATTTTGCATGATATTCCATTTGAAATGAAATCAAGGGTTAAACAAATCTAGCTTAGGTCGCAGCGATGTCGCAGCGAGAGCGCCATCTCGTGGAATAGGGGCCTATATATAATATCAATAAGGCCTGAGCGATGATACTACACTGATGTGCCATATTTCTGCCATTTTAAGGCCAATATAGCCCACGCCTTCTTCCAGACCTGACACCTATCAACAATACAATCACATATATGACCTCCTTTTTTCCCCCTCAGTGCCTCCGTCAGTGCGCGTCGGCCCATCAAATCCTCATGTCGTTACAAAAGGAAAGAGCGTGACCCTGACATGCTCCGTCAGGAACGGGTTTCCCAACATCACGTCACTCACCTGGCAGAAGAATGGCATCCCCATAGAGAGGCTGACCCCTGATGACCTCAAGTACACGGCGGGAACTTTGAAGTCTCCTAACCTCGTCATTCGCAGTGTGGACAGGACGGATGCTGGGAAATACACATGCGCAGTCAGCCATCCGGCCGAGGATAAGGATATAAAAAGCGCCATGTCCTTGAACGTATTATGTGAGTTAACGATTTTTGTGCACATCATATCGATTATTGTTTTTTTAACAGTATTACGATCGCTATGAAATATCCAGAAAATTGCACGAATGCATCCCAAATGATTTTGTTTTACCTCGTAACTCCAGAAGATCTAAATGGATCTCTGGGATATTTGGTTTGTGGCTAGGTGTCAGCAAAACGATGAAAAGTATTTGCGGATTTCTGTACTAATGCAGCAAAACGTTCGGTTTTCATATTCTTGTTCTACGTTCTATGATCATGATTTCATTTGCACTTAGCCAATGGTAAACCGTCTTTGTTTACAAAGCTAATGCCATTGGTTGCCTTTTTTTAAAAATCCATTCCCCAAACAAAATTAACGCAAGTAACAAATGATATCGATGCACAGTACCTTATATAATGTTTTTAAACAACAATATGTTTGTCCGTTTACTTGTTTGTTTGTTTGGTTGTTTGTGGTATCTTGATATGTTGCGAAAGTTTCATCAAGAAATAACCCTTTCTGTCTGTGTAGGGGGGGAGTTAGTCTATACTAAATGTGGTTTTGGAAGCAATAATAAAGACTAAGCATGAAAGTTAATCTGTGTTGGTAGAATTCATTTTGAGTAGACGGGTCCATTCCGTGAACACTTTGGGTAAGTCCCAATTCATTTTTGTGTTGAACTTAATCATTGATTTATGATACCAGTAGACACTGTACTTTGATTGGAAATTTATATACTGTCTTCTTCTGCTTTGTTCTTTAAAGACCCTGCAGCGATCATACGTATATCTGAAGCACACACGGTCCCGGCTAAAGAAAGCGTGACGCTACAGTGCATCGCCGAGGGGAACCCCCTCCCCAACATGACGTGGACGCGGGACGGAGTCGTCATGCCGTCAAAGCTCCAGTCGGTGTCCGGTGACCTGCGGTCCTGTAGCATGGTACTACACAACACCAGGATGAACGAGACCGGATCCTACACATGTAAAGCCTGGAATGGCATCGACAAGCCAGATGCCAAACCAGTGTTCCTCACCATTGGTCGTAAGTGTTGGGAGCCTTGTATTTCCGTCTCTACTTTTCTTGAAGATAGAATAGAGTCATGCATGTGGCGTAATGGCAGGGTCTCCGGCCTAGAACCCGGGTTCGAATCCCCTGACGCCCTTGGGAAAGGCACTTGACATTGCTTTCCTCACTCCAAAAACTGGTATATTGTTCTCTTTTCGTGGCACTGTTAAAAGTTATGAAAACTTGAGTGCAGTGCCACGTCGTCCTTGCCTGTCAAAAACGTGAAGTAAGAAAAAGATCCTGACGGTTTTGTGTTTTTTTTAAGGATAAAATCCGGGCAATATCCTTGAAGATAAAATCCGCACGACTTCCTTGAAGATAAAATCCGGACTTTTCCCTTGAAGATACAATCCGGACAATTTCCTTGAAGATAAAGTTCGGACCATCTATTTCCTTGAAGATAAAATCCGGACGATGCCCTTGGTGATAAAATTCGGACAATTTTTGTGAAGATGAAATCCGGACGATATCCTTGAAGATAAGATCGAAAACATTTTTCACTATCTTGGTTAAGTGCAAGGTTTAGCATTGCATCGATTGAGATTGAAAGTGATCTTTGTAGTAGACATTTTTTTAAGGATCAATAATATTACAAGACATACATCAGCAAAATTACATTTTTACTTAGTACTGTCTTTTGGTACCCAGCCATAGATGCTCAATCTCAAGTGAAAACAATAGCATAATTCTTTAGTCCATTGAAGCCTGCAATTAGCTAATGTAAGTTTATCAGGACTGACTATGCAAATGTAAAAATCCCCAGCACCAGCTAAAGGCCTGGACATGAGCACGGTTGCCATAGTGATCGGAGTGACGGTCGGCTTCCTGTGGGTCAGCCTCTGTTTCATCCTGCTCGTCTGCTACATCCGGCGGCGCCGTCACAGAGCCGAGAAAACTAAGTTCGCCTTCTACTACAACCTGGGGAAGAGAGAACCCAACAAGGCTGACGAGAAGTCGGAAGAGGGGCCCAAGGTCCCAGGTAAGGCCCTGTTCACTCTTGAACGTGTTGTGTGTTTTGTTATGCTTTCAGTCATACATTTTGCATGATATTGAAATAATGAGAGTCCAACAAATCCAATTTAGGACGCAGCGAGATCGCCCTCTAGTGGATGGGGATACTTAGAACGCGTGTTTTTAAAATTTTAGGGCTCGTTCACGCTTGTGCGTATATCCAAGTCTGTAGGAGTTGCGTATTAATATATTTTGCTTAAGTAAAGTTTGAGGGGGAAAAGTTGTTTTCTACTACTGACCCACTGTTGTGTAGCCTGGTTAGCAAACCGAAAAAAACACGATTTATATGCCGCAAACTTTACCTAAGACAAACAAATCTCAATACGCAACTCATACGGGCTTAGATATATGCAAAAGTGTGAAAGGGCCCTAACATTTTTGAAGACGCATGATCAAAGTATCCCAATTCCACTAGACGATCTCTCTGCGACCTACTTAGGATTTGTGGGACCCTTTTTTTCATAATTTGAATATCATGCCAAAGTAAGAGTATGACTAAACACAAACAAAACTTGCGTTCTTTTCATCTGTGAAATTCGTTGTGTAATCAGTAAGAGTTTAGGTCACAGCGCGAGCGCAGCAAGGTTCCCGCTAGTGGTGTGGATTTAAACCCGAGTTTAGGTTTAGGTTCGGACTCGAGTCCAGAGGTTTAGTTTCAGGTCCGGACTTGAAAGTCCGGACCTGAACAATAATTTTGGAATATTTTTTCGTGTTACATGTAAAATTGCATATTGGCAGATATTTTACACGTAATTTGAAAACTATATATATGGAATTATATACAGTCAGTAATTAACACAAAAGTTCAGTTATAAACACAAAAACAGCAATGTTTTAATATTTTTCTAGTGCAAATTTCACAATTTAAGGAAGATTTAAGATGGTTTAAAACAAAAAGGAGTGTATGAGTGAGAGAATTTTTTTTTCAAGTCCGGACTTGTTTCCAGACGTTTAGGGTTTTTTTTGACTTGAACCTAAACGTTTTACAAGTCCGGAACCGGTCCGGCCGGACCGATCCGCACCACTAGTTCCCGCCCTATATTCTATCAGAATGGTGATGTAAGGCCCCTTTGCACTTGACATCGATCGCCGAGCGAACCTGCAGGGACCAAAATTGGATGTGTGTAAACCCTTGTTTTCATAATCATAATATGATGTAAGATGTAAACGTATGGTTTAAAACACAACAAAAGAGAAAATATGAAACAATTCGTTCTTTATCTATAGAATACCTTAAATGATCTGTCAAATCTTTAGTCGCTCAGTGGTCGCAGTTAGGACCCAGTGTAGTGAGAGAGTGGTGTAAAGCATTATCTTAGTCATAGAACTTATCGATTGTCTAACATTAAGATGAAATTTATTTCCCTACATTTAGAATGTTATAGTCTGCGTTATACATTAGGCCCATATTTATGATGTGCCATATCTCAAGCCTCGTACCTGTTCATCGATAATCGATTGGCGGCGGCTGACAGAGGTTTTTCGTGGATAATCAATCAGGCACGCTGTGTGAATACAAGGACATGCATTATCTTCCGTGATTGAAATACACGGTCAGATCCAAGTGGTTGTTAGAATTCTGGAGACGTTTGATCATTTGTATCTTTACTATGATTGATAATCTCCAACGTAGCATACATTCTCCTTCGCAGAGGTTTTTGTAGGGCTATCTATATTGTCCCGTTTTCTTTATGTCGCCGTGGGCCGTCAAAAACGGTCAGAGCCAAACCTCTGCTTGGAGCCACCCCTAGGCCTATACAATATACATTGTGGAAGCTCTGCTAAATCGGGCTGAGGTTTTCACTTTTAGGCGCGATTTCTGTGTGACCGGCTGTCAACCAATCAGAGAATCGCCTTAATGTTTTCTTAAGGTAAAGCTGATTCTCTGATTGGCTGACAACTGGTTTAAGGCCACGCCTACAAACAAAAGTTAAAACCTCAGCCCGGTTTAGCAGAGCCTCCCCAGGGTATACTGTATAGGCCGCGGGCGTAGGAATATGTATGTTAGGGTAATACAGAATGACGTTAGAAATCTGTGTGATACACTTGAATAATCGATTATCTCTTTATTTACTAATAGCCAAACCCCGACTATCTGCACCCATGAACACGGGCATTGGAACCATGAGAAAGTCCAAGAAGGGACAAGGTAAGTTGAAATTCCCAAGGAATATAAAATAAGACCAATATCATATTCCTATAATTTGTTGATTCACATTGCGCTCACCTAATACATACCATACCATATATGCCAAAGATACAATAGTTGTTTTGATATGATATTTACTTTATTATTTTGCCGTTCTTCTCGTATATTGATATGGCAGAGAGAAGGTACGCGAAGGTACTCTACCCGTACCTGCCAATCGAGGAGAACGAGTTGTGCCTCCAGATTGATGACGTCATCGAGGTGCTGGAGGGGGAAGATGGCGGCTGGTGCCTAGGTTACCTGAGGGGCAGGATAGGCCTGTTCCCCTCCAACTACGTCTCTTTCCTCAAGGCGAATGAAGGTAATTGCCGCGCAAACGTCATCGATTTACATATACACAGAAATTTTGTATCACAAAACATGAGCTAAGGGATTGCTCGAAGCTCGGGGGAAAAAGTAAAATGACAAGAGAAATGAAGAAGATTGAAAATCAGGCAAATGAATGGCTTTGCTAATTGCCCAATTATACCGTTACACAATGGCGCTCGTGCAATGTGCGTAATACGATCGCAAGTATATATCGCTAACGTTATGGGAGCTACTACCTTAAGCCGCGCACCCCCGCCCCCCTGCGACTGGACACGCGACACTCTGGCGGCGTCGCTGCGACCTAAACTGGAATTGTGTTACCCTTGACTTTATAACGGGAATATCTCTCAAAACGTACAAGTATGACCAAAAAGACAACAAAACACACAAAGCTTAAAAAGAATCGTGTTTTGTCGGTGGAATTGGTTGAGTGCTTTGTCAATTTGATCGGCCGCAGCGACGCCGCTAGCGTGCCGCGGGTCCAGTGAGAGGGGGGCTTTAGGTATCATCTATAGGTACATCTGAATCAAAGGCAATAAACCATCCCTGCACCGAGACGGGGGCCGTTACCAACTATGACGTTAATAGCCTCTGACCCAGTGTTGACGTCACACTTCCGTTCAGGTCACGTGACACAAAGATTCCATGTCATTCTAACTTGAGAAAGATCTGAGGACTTATCGAAAACTCGTTGTTGGTTAGCGTTTCACTTTGTGTACGAATATACACATACAATCTTAATAAAGTTAAAGTCTTCATTGCTTCTTTTTTTTCATCGTCTACAGGTAAACCAGTTGCCCCTCCTCGTGGGGGAATTGAGCTGGATGAAACTGGAAAACGCAGCATCTAGAAACACACCGACGATCATCAAACGACAATGCCAATCTACTGTCTGTTTCAACATAATGAATCGAATGTTTTCATGGTTGAAGCATCTGATACAGGGGCTGTACATTATTAGCTTTTGGAGGTGTACATGTAAGTAAAGGGGATAAGCACTAACACTGAAAATACTGGTGAAACCATTCGACAGTCGTGAACTTTGAATGCTGTAAATATTTGAATATGTCTTTCATTTACAATGGCAGATCCAACGATCATATTGTGGGAAGGGGTTAGATACAGATCATCAAGGAAATGATCAGTTTTATTGAATTTTTATGGCGATCGTCATAAATATCTTTTACCTGTAAGGTGACTACTCGTTTATGTCACGATGTATGTTATTAAACGTAGGTTATTAAATGAATAATGTTTAGACAAGCTTATTATTTGATGTGTACCCATCGGTGAATGTAGTACACACTCAGATAGACTTGAAGTCAAACTATGGACATCAACTTTTTGAAAATACATCTCGCTGGCAATAACCATTGTGAAGTGCGTAAGAATCGACGTGTAAATATAAGTGTTGGGGGAACTATCCCCGGAGGAACATTGACTCACGATAAAGCACTGTTGTACATGACCGCACCGCAATTTGTGGATCTGAATCATCATCATTTGATGATAACAGCTTAAAACGTCTTCTTACCATGAATAAGAATAGTATTTCTGCTTGAGCAATGTGGAAAACGTGTGTAGCATTCTTGTCCATCATTAAAAGCACGTGTTTTAAAGCACGATTTTGCTGGAGTTTTTTGACGTGGACCATCATTCATAATTTCTTCGGGCCATTCGTTTTCATAGATACTATGACACACACACGGAAATGGACGCCTTATCTGACCACAAAAGTCATATTTTGTCACGTTTGGTAATTCTATGTTGACCATACGCACTGAACTGTATCATGCATATCCAGTTATAGAAATATTTAACGGTCAATAACATTAATCCGCCGGGTTACATAAATCCGCCACTTGGAAGAACAGTTGGTTTAAGATATCTGTTGTGCAGGTATGCACAGTTTATATATACAGGATCCTAGGAATGTATTATACTGGAATTACTTGTATGTCTTTTCTTGTCTAGTCTTCCGTCTTTGATTATGTTATTCCCCAATTAAAAAAGGGACGTTGGTTTGGAGATCTGTTTGGATGTATCTTTTTATGGTGGTGGAATTGTATAACCTGGTGGAGTCATGTTAGTAGCTGTAAAGCCCCCCCCCCCTCTCACTGGACCCGCAAAAAGGTTGGCGACCTCGCTGTGACCGAGCGATTTGACACCGCGCTAAACGAATTCCATCGATAAAAAACGCAATTTTTTACGCTTTGTGTGATTTGTTGTCTTTTTAGTCATACTTGTTTTACATGTTATTCCCATTGTAAAGTCAAGGCTAACTCAAATTCAATCTAGAACGCAGCGAGGTCGCTTACGCGTCAAGGGTCCATGCAGTGATAAAAGGGCTTTAGACCTTTGCTACACGTTAAGGCAGCACTCCGCTGCCAAGAAAATCTCTCTCCTGACATTTGCGGTACTTTTCTTGATGGAAGCGTATTCCTTGGGATCGTGGGATGATAAGAAACTGTTAAATGCGTCGTTTACGTCTTCCGTTAGTTTCCGTTAACGACAATGTTTCCCCTTACCCAAATCTCCTTTTACCGGTGAGAAAGTACACGTGTGACAGGTGGTAGTAGAGATAAGATGCGAGGCCGTATCCACGGCAGAATCAATTTACAGGGTGGTAGAAAGAACACTGTTGTTACAAATCAAATACACGACCTATAGCTACTTGCTTAGAAACTCTCTGAGGAGAATTTCAGAAGAGGTAGTAAAAGTGAGGCGTAAAACCCACCTGTTTGTTACCTCCGTAAAAAAAGGAGGTATTGTTATCAGTTGGTGTGTTTGTTTTTGTGTTTGTTTGTCCTGGTGTGTGTTCACAGTTCAGCAAGTGGAATTTGAATGCTAGGCACGTAACATAAACAGGAAGTAAGGTCAAAGGTGTAAAAAATGGTCCAAGATTTTAACTTCAGAACTCTGCTCCAATTCTTTCATGTAAAACTACACGCTAAACATTTATGAATGGCACTACCTCTACTCTATACGTTAAACGTCAGGGGACAAAATTTCTAAAGACTCCTAGTTTGCCAATCGCACCAGTACAATGCAGCCGATTGTCAGGGGTGACAATTAAAAAAGGTTGGTTGTACGTTCGTTCGGGCACTTGAAGACAATTGTCAACATGTTTCCGGGGCTTAACTACCTTAGGTTCAAAAGCTATTCGCCCAATGGATTTTTTTTTTTAGGAAATAAATGGCAGATTTCTAGGTAGTGACGCACGTGGGTACTAATATAGATCTTGAATATCTCATTTAGATGCGTTACATAAAGATAGATGCATACAAAGACAGCTAGAACAAGCACTGTAGTAGTAGCAAGTAAAGCCTAGTCCCTTAGAATGTGTATAAATGTAGTAGACAAATCTACTGTTACAAATTGTGATTTTCAACACACACGCTTTTCAACGTTTGATTGATATGAATTCATTATCAGTACATAATTCTATCATAGCCATAGCGAACATACCCTGGCCGGTGATTAGTAATAGTTTTGTTTGAAACGTGTGATATCCAATAGGATTTTGTGAATATAATAATACTTACCAGCCTTTAAGTACTAAGCATTCTTGAATAACATTTTAGGAAAGTGGACATTATATATGACGTTTAGTTTCGACATTAGTGCACTAATATGAATACACAGCGCAAAATTGATGCAAAATAACGCGTTTGCTTCTTTTTACGGGAAGCAAACATTATACCTGACCTTAAGTTCCGACTGAAAGTTCAAGAAAACAAAATTAGTGTTCAGGGGGAAAACAACTTTTCCATTACGTGTGCGTCATGTGTTGCTTTAATTCCTATCAGACTTTTGATATAACCATCTATGCTAAGTTGTGCACCTTGCATGCCTTTTTCCTGGAAGCGGGAAATATACCTGACCTTTAGTTCCGGCTGAAAAATCAAGGAAAGTAACATGAGTGTTCAACAAATGGACGCATAACGGCTACCCCCTGGGCGTTACATAAATCCCCTTGACAGGGAGCGTGTTTTTATAGGTTTCCATCACTGATAACCTACTCACGCTTGCACGTGCCGGGGCACTTGGTAGAGTGTTATGGTTCAAAACACAGGAAAGCGTCTTTTAGGCCACACTAACTTGATTATATGGTTGACATCCACACGCACATTAATTTTCAAGTTTTTTTTTTAAGAAGTTGGCAACCATACAGTTAATCGTACTGTAAAGCAACCAAAATGAGCATTAAATACCGTAGATTGCTGTCTTCCAAAGGCAAAACATGACGTAAATTGTCACGACTCTTCCGAAGGCAAAAAAAAATATGCGAAAGATCAAAAACAAAACAATTACTGTTTGGTATACCACATTCTGTGTGTTCAGCCATTTCTGAACACTGTACTTAGAAACCAGATTTCATCATGAAGGTAATTTTTTTTTGCTGAACTTTCAGTCTCTTCCGCATCAGTTTTCAGCCTCTTTAGGTTTTCTGGCGGGCGTCTTATTTCATAGAGGAGCGCTGTTTCTCAATTTCCAACATATCGGAACCAGGTTCTTTTGTTGAAGAATGCCCGCAATTGCAAGTTCTCTAGCAAAAGATTCCGTCCCGATATATTGAGAATCGCGAATCAGTGGTCCTTCATAAAATAAATTTAAACGTGGCTAGAAAACCTGCAAAGGAGGCTAATAAGTTTTGGGGTGCCCACAAGATTTTATCCATAGAATCAAATCCGTATGGCCTTACCTTCGCTATTAAGTGGGAATATTTATGACCCCTCTTTAATAGCTGTCTGTACTACATGTAGGATTAAGAAAGAGAGATAATTGTCTCCAGTGTAAGTGCTTGCATATGGCCTATGAATCTTTATGTCAAAAGTGACTCAACATTAGAATCCATTACAAATGTACCACAGTTTCATCCTACGCAAACATTAGCTCCTAAAGCAATAGGAGCTAATAGAGTCATTAGCATACAACCTTGTATTGACTTAATATTCTACTGAACCAACTTAAATTGTCTTAAACTCATTAACATATCTATTCAGAGTTTTTGTTTTATAAAACCTGGTTCGGCCAGTTCTTACCTTAGTCACTGACGAAAGATTGCGGATGCTGTCTGAAATGTCTGACTGTTTCAATTTTTTTTCCAGTTGCTTGCCAATGGGTAGCTATTTTGAGCGTATCTTATTACCTGTATAACTAACCTTCGTCAACGTACCACAGTTTAGTTTTGATACGTTTTTGCATTACGTTTACGTTGTGTATTGTTTAAAATACGTTCATGGTTTCAAAGGAATACTCCTCACGGAGAAGATTTATATTTCTCATTTCTGGGGGAATGTGTTGCAATGTTTGGTGAGAGCCTCGAGAGCAAACAAGGGGTGAGCAAAATGACCTTGGTCGTCTTGAGGGGTGATCCTTTGACCTTGAGGTCGACCTCTGTATTCCGTGCGGTTAATAATCAGCAAACTAAAGTAACGAACCCAAGCTTTATAAGGAACGTTGGTGTATTATTGGATGAAGGAATAACTATGGCATGGTGTAGTGGGTACAGATGGGATAGAAATGTGTCTGTTTTGCGTAAGGCCAGAGCAAGTCAATTTTATGGATGTCAGGCCCTTTTAGACTCCTAATCCAATGCGAGAGGGCGAAATAACCCAATATGTTTGTTTTTTTAGAAATAGACACCAGAAACGCTGTAACAAATTGATGCTTATGTGGTTAGTGGGGTTACTTAGTTATCAAGTTGACAACTACACTCATGGCTATCCACATTGGTGCCAATCGTACAACTATCGAACTAGTTTCTCTTCTACAGTACAGTCATATAGGCCTCTCTATAGCTGTTTTTTCAACAAGTACAATCAAGTCTACATTACGACATATTTCGCGTTTCGGTACTCTCTATTTAACGTGTCTGGGGGGGGGGATTTGTAGCATGCGACATGTGTGGAGTGATTTTTAACTTGCTCAATATGTTGCGCCTTTCCTCAAACACGGGACCTCTGCCTTTGCGTCCTACCCTAAGGGACGTCCCTATAACCGTAGGATGTGAGGCGTGGACAATCACTTCCAAGCTAGAAAAGCAGCTGGATGGATGCTACACGAGGCTCCTGAGATCAGCACTCAACATACACTGGTCACAACACATTACCAACAAGGACCTGTATGCTGGACTACCAAAACTGCCTGATAAGATCAGCACAAGGAGGTTAAAGTTCGCTGGACACTGCCTCAGAAGCAAAGAAGAAGTGGCTGACCTGGTTCTCTGGACTCCCAGGCATGGGAAAAGGAGGTCTGGAAGACCCGCAGCAACATACATTGACACCCTGAAGAAAGACACTGGCCTTGAAGTTGATAGTCTACTCCAAGCGATGAGGGATAGAACCACATGGACTGCCATCACGACTCGAGACCTTCCAGTCTCGACATAAGCAAGTAAGCAAGCATATAATCATTCCACCTCAGTCGAGGGAAGAAATGGGAATGAAGGGCTCTTCCCAAGGCCACAACACTGGGGCCTGCTAGAAATTCGAACCAGAACCTTTAGATTTTAAGTCAACAACCCTGACCGCAAGAACACTTTGAAATACATGGAGGTGTCAAGTAGAAGAAAATTACACCAGGTAGATCATAGAAGTAATACAGAAAGAGAGTGAATGAGACTGAACTGTGGAACTGGAAAAGAGAATAACCGTAAAGGCACATTTAGTACTAGTCTGTCACATTTGTCACGATCTCGAACGAAATAGGAGAAGTATAAAATGAAGAAAAAAGTTGTAGGAATGTCAAGAGACAATAACCATAACCTATCGTTCATCGTTACACTGGATAGAATAAAACATTCAAAACGAAATCAGTCTCCAATATGATCCAAAGTCGGCATTTCAAATGCAACATCTGACTGTATGCATTACATGATTGGTCCGCAAGGATCGCTGTAACACTATACTCGTTTAATCTCGGCCAAGAATACCACAGCCTGCTTATCGTCAAGACGACGCTGGGTGGCGTAACTGCACTAGAATCCAGGACACCTGCTACACAGTTGAATAAGGACGCGGCAATATAAAAGAAACGATGAAGATACAATAACATCACAGTTCTATTAGAGAAGTCATACAAATCTTATAATTCCCATATTGACTAAAACATACATCTCAAGAGAATATTATCGATTTCGGTCGTGTTATGAAAGACCCTTCAAAGCTTACTAGTTCCAACTGTGACATCCAGCCAACTGCAAGCACGCTCTGTATTGATATTTTGGACAGCACCCAGATGTAAATAGGCACACATGAGATTAATTCATAAATCATCATATGGGGACTACAATTTGTCAATGTGTCTTTGAAGTACAACTATCTCGGCGGTAACATCAAAGGCTTACAGCCTGAATGCCCAGCATTGTCTGATATGGAAAGTATGGGTGATGCATACTGCGGTCTTCCGTGCACTGATCATAGGGTCTTTCTCTGCCAAGTTTTCTTTTACAGACCTACGTTGTGCCAAAAATAGATATCTTGAACCGTTCTGTTGTTAGTATTCAGGGTTTAGCTTTGGATACAAATGAAGTAGTTTTGTTTTTACGAGAGAGGCACATATCCCACTTGTAATTAAGGTAGAATCAATTAAAAACAGATGAACAAATGTAAGACTAGCCCAACATTACCCACACAGGTAGACATTTTATGTTCTTATGTCATGTCCCGACACAATTTATGTCTATCTAAGTCAATACATATATATTTATCAGGTCTACAAGCAGACATTAGGCGTGATCAAACGTAATTTGTGGGCTTGCCCAGCAAAGGTAAAATCACTTGCATACACGTATCTGGTAAGACCACACCTTGAATATGATGCAACAGCTTGGGATCCATAACACAAAGAAAGACAATGATAAACTGGAGAAAGTGCAGAACCAAGATGCCCGATTCTGCACGAACAACTATGACAGGGGTGCTAGTGTCACCAAAATTAAAGCATATCTGCAGTGCATGTCAATTGAAGACAGAAAAAAATATCCAGGCTTTGCATGATGTACAAAATGATTAATAAACTTGTGGACGTACCGACTGATAAGTATCTAATACCAGCTCAGAAAAGGACATGAAATAGTCATGCCTTTAAGTACCAGAGTTATCAACAAAGGATTAATGTGTTCAAAGTAGTAGAATGGAACTCGTTTTCTTCAAATACTGTAGGAACACTGGATAGCTTTAAAGAACGGTTGCAGTCAGATGTGCAAAAGTTAGGTGTGACAGGCCGTTCAATATAATATAACCAGCTGCTTCCGCGCCGCGTGCCTGCGAATCTGGTGTGTTACCCCGAAGGGTGGTTATACCGGCTATAAATATACAGATACAGATTTATATATACCTCCATGCAAAAAATAAAAAAACGACTTAAGAGTATCAACATATGTAGCTGCGTAATAGACATGCGTGGTGTCATCTATCGACATTGTATAACTTTAAAATCAACGTCTAGATTGCACTAGATTGAATATAAGTAGCCAATAGTCTTATACAACTTTTTGCTTACATTGCACCGGTAACACTTGTTGTGCAATAAACTTTGACTTGATAAAGTTTGACACTTTAGTTCAACTCAAGCAAATGTAGCTCACCTCCAAACTTTGACTTGACTTACGGAAATTTGAAACAGAATGAGCAAAGCCATCATGAGCAAAGCGGACGTTATACGACACGATAAATTTCAGTATGTTGCCCTATTCCATATGATTGTATATAAACAAACTCATTAGTATGAATTTTGTTTGTTGGCATGTATGTATGTATGTATGTATAGATTAAGTAGACCTTACGAGAGTCACTGTACTTTTGTTGTGTCAATAAAGATTGTTGTATAAAATTGAACTGCAGGGATACACTTCTAAACTACAAACGCACTGGGTCATTTCTTCAAACATTTCATGTTCCCACTTGGTATGGCCCGTACATCACAGCGGCAACTAGCCTGGCATTTTCTCCCAGCGGCTGATGGATTCTGCAAAAGTTCAAAGATTCATTCAAAGGCCAGCTTGGCTGATCAATCATCTTCCGATCGTTGACAATTTACTTTTGGTAGATATTCATTGCTGTGTATGAAACTTGAGTTTGCACGTTAAGGCGAATAAACTGCTTTCAACCCATTGTCAACTGTTTTAACCTTCGTAACAACGGACGTACTGTAATTATAGTCAGTAGGGTTGTGTTTGTTTGTGCGTGTGTGTGTGTGTGTGTTTCTGTGAGTGTGTGTGCGTGTGTGTGTGTGTGTGTGTGTGTGTGTGCGTGTGTGTGTTTCTGTGTGTGTTTGAGAGAGTTTGATTTTTGTGTTGGTTTTTTGTTTTGTTTGTTTGTTTGTTTGTTTGTTTGTTTGTTTGTAGTAGTGATGTATGTTTGTAGTGGTGTTTTTCACAGTTCAGCAAATGGCACTTGAATGCTAGACACGCCTGAGACACTAACAAGAAGTTGGGTCAAAGTTTCTAGAAAGGTCCCAGAAAGGTAGCAGGGTATGAAATTGGAGTGTTTCATACATGGCGTACATAAAACTTGAGAAGTGAAACAAGAAATCTACAAAATCTGAGGTCAAGGCTATATTAGCATAGATAAAAAAAGATGAAACCTTAACTTGGTTAAGTACGCTAGCGAAGAGATTGTCAAATCTGTTTGCTTGTTGCGTTCTTCGATAATGGCAAGTGGTAAATGTTTAAGTGCCAGATGATATAAGAGCGTGCAAAAGATAATAAGTACAGCCCTTTACCCCCTAAAAATTACACATATATAAACGTGTGTATTATTCGCTGACTCTATTTCAAAGAGAAAGAGCAATGGATAATTTCTCCTTCTCTGCTAGCATCATGGGTCGTGTGTAGTCACGACAGTGTTCGGCCCAGAACCAAGTGGTCCCGGGTTCCAATCCTGTCATGTCACCAATCTTGTGCCATTGGGAAAGGCACTTATCACGACCTTCCTCACTTCACTCAGGTGTAAATGAGTACCTAGCTCCGGTTAGGGACGTCCCTCGGTTCGGACGTCAAATGGAGGTCCCGTGTTTGAGGAGAGTCACACCTCGAGCACGTTAAAAACCCCACCGCACTTATCGAAGAAGTCTTTATACGTATTTAGTAACGTGCATGGAGTCCTGAACTTAATGAGGTTAATCACGTAAAAACGAAGAAGAAGCATGCTATGTTAAAAGCATGCAACAAGTTTCTCGGACGATGTCATATATGTTTGCATGTTTAGTTGTAGAAGACCTTACGGAAGTCGCTGTACTTTTGTTGTGTCAATAAAGATTTCTATATTGGTCCTAGCCTATAATACGTACATGCCAATGTACGGTTTACAAAGCAGGAAAATGAAAGTCTTTGGTCTCTTTTTTTTAATGTTCATCTACCTATTCTATGAATCATGAACACTGCTTTATTGAGAAGGGACACTATGGGCTCTGATGGGTGGAGCAAAACGGGGGCGTTTTCGTGAGGAGAGAGCTGTGGAGCTCCCTTTGGATTATAGTTAATTAGTTATGTTCTTAAAGTGTTGCATTCTAATGAAGGATGTACACAATCATAATACAGTCAAACCTGCCTAGGCGACCACCTCTTCAACGCGACCACCTGGCCATGGCAACAGCTTTTTCTCGGTCCCGAAAATTTTCCCCATAGGCACAAGCATTAAGCTGCCTGCCCAAGGCGACCACCCGTCCAACGAGACCGCGACCGCCACGAATTGGGACCGCACAGAGCACAATCCCTGGCCATGGCGGCCGCCTCATTTCCAAGCGTGTGGTGACATCGGATCATTTTGCTGTCGGATTTGGCGGAAATGTTTTTAAGACCTTGACGGACAAAAATATATGAATAGCATCGATTCCTTCATGAAGTGATTTGATAAAACGTTCCCACTATAAACATTGTAAATACAAATTTTTGTGAATACTTTAATATCGATGTTGGTGTGCCCATCGTAATCTTATAGTTTACCTTTGTTCTTTTGATATTGTGACAAATAAGCCCTCTATATTTCCCATATCTATAATATGCTGTTGGTTACTCTTTCATAATTCTAACAAAGTTTTAACAGAATAACAAAGAAACAAACAAAATAGCACTGCACAAAATCTGATCTCTCCGCATACATGATATTGCGTAAAGTTTTTTTTTTTTCAAACGAGTGGAGAAACACTTGAGCATTCTTTAAGGTGTGATTTAAGATCAAATTTCCCGCAGTGTAGAAGAGAAAAGATGGCCAGTAAAAGAAGTAAGATACCCGTAGAAGATATAGTTGAATCTGTAAACTTTTCTTACAGATTATCACTCGCGACATCATGCAATGATACCAGCTTAAGGGAAAGAGTTTCGGCTCCCCAGGTATCATAGAAAAGCTACCAGTGCATGACAAGGTTTCATTGCATATAAAATTGCAGGAGAATAATTTGGTAATGTCTACGGTATTAAAACCGATGTCATGGGAATACTTGATCAAAACAAAACAAATGTTGCGAAAAGGGAAGGTATTGTATATGGAAATTGCAACGGAAATTAGAAAATACTGCACTCAAAAATTAATTTATATATTGTAATGGGACACAAACTCTAAATGATACTGTATTGTTCGGATCGCCAAAAATGATTGTCATTTTTCACATGCTGACAAAAAACGCTGCACTGTATTCAGGTCACAACCTTAAATATTTCATATTTCAATTTCCCGTTCTGGGCAATAAATCATTCGATACAAGACATCCCTAATTCATCAATCAGTATCACAGAAACTTCCCGTAGCATCCAATTACGGGAAGTTGGACTTGAACACCTGGTGCCTACGAATTCCAGGAAGACTATAAGGAATTAAGACTACAGACTAAAGCCCCCCTCTTACTAGACCCGCGGCACGCTGGCGGCATCGCTGCGTCTTAAATTTGTGTTACCCTTGACTTTATAATGGGAACATCATTCAAAACTTACACGTATGACCAAGAAGACAACAAAACACACAAAGCTTTAAAAGATTCGATTTTTGTCGATGAAATTCGTAGAGAGCTTTGTCAATTCGATCGTCCGCAGCGACGCCGCCAGCGTGCCGCGGGTCCAGTAAGAAGGGGGGCTTAAGTGGGCTTTGGTTTTTGAAATCACTACGATTGCAGTACGCAATTTCTCTGGTAACAAATGTTTTGTAAGAAGCCACATATGGTTTAATATCCAATACTAGATTGGAACATCAGTCTCAACGTCAAGTTACCCCGTGAGGTATCTATGGTATGTAATTGTTTATTGGAAGAGTTCCGCTTTTCTATACCATACCTTAAATCATCTTGCTTGTCCGTTCGGTCTTAACGATATATTTTTTTCCCCTTTTTTTTGCTAAGGATACTGACGTTTCGATACGCTGTATATCTTTATTTTGACTTTTTATCCTACTTGTTTCTTGAATTGGAAAAAATACTGTAAATTGGGAAATATTTGCGGTGGACTTCTGTTCGTGTTTTTCGGGACTTTTCATCGCGAAGATAAAACCATCGCGAACATTCCCCCGTTTACAGTAAAATGAATAGATAATCATCAAACACATTAAAACTCATTAGAACTTAAAAACCACCGCGAATACTGTAGATGTTTGCGGTCGTTTTGCCCACTTGACTGCAGCCCTACTATTGCAATTGTTTCAAACGCGAACCTCAAACCACCGCGACCACTCCATTTTTCCCTACCGCGAAATAAAACCACGCGAACTTAAATGCATTTACAGTGCTCATATCCTTCCCCACCGCGAAATTAAATCCCCACAAACTTTTTCCCCTCTTTTACAGTCCCATAACGTTACCATATAATCTTTGTTCTTATTCTGTAGTTTAATACTCATCCATAGGGACATTGCTGAGTCTTTCTTCGTCCACAAGCTATGATCATAGTCGACATTACAATGAATAATAAACGGTCCGTTTCTTTTGCCATTCTTTTCCCAGTTGATTGACGAATCAGTTTTGGCATAAAGATACTGTAACAGAATCCCCCGAGGTCTAAATTGTCGGTTTCCATTCGGTCACTTTCCAAAGACCGCTACAAGACGAATAACCAGTATTGTCGTACGTAATGGGATAGTGGGGAATAGTTCTTACTGGATCATAACTTTGGAATAGGAGGAGGATTTTGTAATATAGAGGATTCTTCGTCTACGGATCACTGGTAAACGTGCCCTTTTCAAAAAAAATCATTCGTGATACATACGATCATTTTCGGCTTTGCCGTTTCGTTCCGTTGCGCGTAATAACTTATGTTCTTTGCATATAGATCAAGCTCTTTTCTTTTATTCAATTTCCGTATTCAAAAATCACCTCCTCCTTTCATGCGTGACTGTTTTACACTATGTTTAGGACGAGAAGCGAATTTAAAGAGTACGAAGGTAGAATATTCACCGATTATCCATATAGATACACCTACTAATTGATGTACGGGATATAAAAGATGTTACGAACATTTCCAAGGGGATCTTTCCAACCGACAGTTCATACGAAGAACTAAGCCTTCCGTTATTTCGATGTTTCGTCTTTCTTTACTCTCTTTTCTTTACCGTGCTATCAAATCACCGCACCTGTTATACCTCCCTTGAACTTAACAAATGGAGTACTGCTATACCGGATATCCCGCAATTGAAGTCTCAGCAGGGGATAGAGTGAGTTTTTGGTGAGGGTTTTCAAGAGGGGGAAGTCTTTGGCAAGGTCACATTGAAATCACTTTGCGCGGTACCATCAGCCTATGTTTGTGGTATGATGTATGTCACCGTTAAGGGCAATATGGGCGCGCAGAGGGTAATTGGTAACCGTGTAGTTTTACTGATCATCAATTCTAGTGGCCGCTTCTGTATGATCTTGTAGTCGCACAAAGTACAAGAAAGCAAAGTGTTTTCAGTAGATGTCTTCGAAGCTTGTCTATTTATCTATTCATTCATTTATTTATTATGGTGAAGAGTTTGTTGTGATATGATACAGATTGAAGAGAATAAAATACTCATGATCTGATTATACATTGCTGGTTTGTTGTTAAATTTCTACATTATAATGACGCTGCGCCGCGTCCCTACGAAGTTGGTGTGTTACGCCGAAAGGCGCTTATGATACTGGCTATACAGATACAGATTCATACATGGAAACATTTATTGTGCGACAATTGTAACCGGTGCGATGTATGGCAACTTACGAATTTAGAATTTATGATATTGTTTGAAGTTCCCTATGAAATATATTGTAGAGATTTTCAGATGTTGTGTATCACATTACATATCCGTAATTCAGCAATATTGATATCTTAACCTACATGTACAAGACATATCCTGGTCAATAATAATAAGACACTACGTCATATACTATGTTAATTTATTGTGCTTGTACACATACAAGAACGACGTGGCCCTGACTTCAAGATTTTTTATAACTTATAGTGCCACGTACAGAGAACAAATGACCCATTTTCGCAACAAGGTGGAGTATTAAAGGATAGTAGAATAAAGTGCATTTCCCTAGGGTACAACATGGGTGGCGTCAGGGGATTTGAACCCGGGACCGCTTGGTTCTGGGCCGAACACCCTGCGGTTACGCCGCACGACCCCATGTAGACTGGAGAAAAGTTGGAGGTTATCTGTCATACACAGCAGTGTCTCCTCTAACCTCCCTGAAGCGATTGCCCAAAGAAGATAATCCTAAGTTACAAATCCACTTACTCCATCTTCCCGACCTGGACCGAAGTTACTTGAAATGAATATAAACTAACCCCCACCCATCCCCTCAAGAGTTAAAGCCAAATAAATGATCACCAAACCCCCATACTGTCCACCGGGAAGACCCTAATGCTTTATCCTAGCTCAACATTTGACATTTTAGTGCATGAGCATCAATAAAGAATTATCTAATGTGTATAAAAGGAACGCTGAGAAAATCTTATCTCTGCAAAATCACGTTTGCTCCTTTACAAATTCCCTCAAAAAAGGGGAATACTAAGGAGGCATTCTCTGACCATTTGTGTCTTTCTCTATGTCACTTATCCCTTCCCTAGGTTCTCTACCCATCCCCTAAAGAGTTAAAGCCAAATAAATGAACATCCAACCCCCCTACTGTCCATCGGGAAGACCCTAATGCTTTATCCTAGCTTAACATTTGACATTTTAGTGCATAAGCTTCAATCAAGAATAATTCAATCTTGTAAGAAAGGAACGCAGAGAAAATCTCATATCTTCAAAATCGCGTTTGGTTCTTTACAAATTCCCTCAAGAAAGAGGATTACAAAGGAGGCATTCTCGGACCATTTGCCCCCCTATCTAGGTCCCCTAACCCTTCTCTAAAATGGTAAAGCAAAAAAAAAATGAACACTAAACCCCCTATTGTCCATATGGGAGATCCGAACGTCTTATCCTAGCTCAACATTTGTCATTTAGTGCATGAGATTCGATAAGGTATAATTCAATCTTGTAAGAAAGGAGCGAAAAGAAAATTTCATATCTTTAAATCGCATTTGTTCCTTTACAAATTCCCTCAAGAAAGGGGATTACAAAGGAGGCATTCTCGGACCATTTGTCCCCCTCTCTAGGTCTCTTACCACTCCCTAGGTCCCCTAACCCTCCTCTAAAGAATTAAAGCCCTCCTAAAATGAACACCGAACCCCCCTACTGTCCGTCGGGAAGACCCAGACGCTTCATCTTAGCTCAACATTTGACATTAAGCGCACGAGCTTCAATAAAAGATTCAATCTTGTAAGAAAGGGACGCTGAGAAAATCTCATCCCTTCAAAATCGCGTTTGTTCCTTTTCAACTTCCCTCAAGAAAGAGAATTGCTGAAGAGTCATTCTCGGACATGCATTTGTCTCTTTCTCTAGTTCTCTTACCCCTCCACTAGGTCCCCTAACCCTCCTCTAATGAGTTGAAGCACACCCCCCCCACACCCACTGTCCATCGAGAAGACCAAAAGGCTTATATTTTATATCCTAGCCCAACATTGGACATTTAGTTCATGAGCTTCAAAAAAGTCTAATTCAATCTTGTAAGAAAGGGACGTAGATAAAATCCTATCCCTGCAAAATCGCCTTTGTTCCTTTCCGAATTCCCTCAAGAAAGGGAATTGCTAAAGAGACATTATCGGTGAATTTGTCTCTATTTCTGGGTCTCTTCCTCAGAAAATAATCCGATTCGGTTCTTCAAAGGCAGTAATGGACTACTTTTGTCCTTACCCAATGCGTTCCATTAGGCTCCTGAAGGAAGAGTCTAATGGATTCACATTTCACTCAATTGAGCAGGCAAGAAAGAAGCTCGGTTTGGGATAAATCAAAGTGGCATCTGTTTGTGTGATATCAGTACACTATTACTGTACAGTATCAACGCGCACGGCTCTGTTGTTACAGGTTTGCGTAGCAAAACCTTTGTTGAAACCGTTGGCATGTGTGGTGGCCGCCATCTTGATTTTGTGACGTCGCAGGATAGCCATACCATTTCATTGGGAGTGGTGTTTTTTGGAGTCGCTAATGTTCTCTCTATTTTTAAAAAATCGGCACATAACTATCACACATTCAACTCAAATAAATAAAAAATTCAATACCAATTCATATTTATAAAAAGACACCATAATCGCTAAACTAACATAGCAAACCTGAAGTATTTATTATTTCTTTATTTCAGGCTCTCACGCAGGTATATGTAGCGCAAATATTTAATTCTAGTTGTTGTTGTTTCAGTAAAGATTAGAATTAATGCTTACTCCCGAGAAGTCGAGATATGTCGAGATAAGAGATTAGCAGTGTGTGTGAGGAAAGAATGTGTAAATACTGTATTTTAGCCTAATTTCCGCCCTCATACGAGCACTGGAGTTTATATGGGGGGGGGGGGCTGATTCACGATTTTCAACATATGGCCAGGTTAACGTAAATGCAGAAATGTTTGTGGTGGTTTTATGTTCCCGGTTTTCGCGGCGACCGTTTCACTGCGAACTTAAAACTAGCGCGAACATTTATGTCCAACACTTTAGTAGTATGTGACTATATAGCGCTGCCGCGAACTTAAAACCACGCGATTTTAAATGCATTTACGAAGACTGTACGAAACTGTGAATGCACCGACAGACACCACCACCCCCACCCACCGGTATCCAGCAGTTCAACGGGACAAACTTGTGGCTTTAGGCCCCGGCCGGGGCTGCACTCCCTACGGGCACCGGGGCAAATGTAACCGTAGCGTTACTGGGTCACATCCGGTGAGGCGCAGTTGCAGAACAACGGAACCAATCCTACCCAATTACGCCTTGCCTATCATTGGTCATCATGTCGATATGATACAAGAAACCAATTCAGTCATTTGACCTACGATATAGCCCTACATCATCTCATGAAACTGCACCTTAAATCATATTTGATGAGCACGATAAGTACAAATATAAAGTGCTTCTGGAGATAGCATCATTTAGTATTATGGATTTTTCTTCAAAATGTATTTCACCGAAAATAACAACGCCGTTGAGTCGATTTCAAAAGTGTTCTCACCACTGTAAGTAACTTTAAGTACACGTTCGTAAACGGCCACAAATGAGACACTCTACCATTAAGGACAATTTGCAACAAGTCTTTGATTTTATCTGGTAATACAGGCACATTAGATGGACATAGAATCGACCTATAAGGACTTCCCTTGGCGACTGGATGACTGGGAGTACATGTTGTGTGCAGTTAGTTGTTATCTATACCGGAACAGGGGCGATAATACAGTAAGATAAGACAAGCATGATTCACCCAAATTCCACCTTAAGACTGTTTATCCTATCTGGCGGCCACACACCCATCTATGACGTCATTAATCCATTCAGTTATGCGGAGTGCTTTGCCGCTGCAAGGGTCTATCTACGTACTTTATCTATATGCCCCATCATACTGAATACATTCTATGAACTTGTTCTACATCATGCGCCAACTCTCTTCGCAAGTACCTCATCATTTAACCTGATTATTCACTCAGGCCTTTCATTGGTCAGGCCCATTAGACGATTGGTCAACGATTGGTCAACATCCTAATCCTGTTAGTTTATACACATGTGCTAATATGAACCAACTATTGTCAGGGTGTCTGTTTTCATGGTGTTGGAGGCTGTGATGACTGGTGTCCATGGTGACAGACAATCCTGAGCTCCTATTGGACTGATTTTTAAAGTGATCAAGAATCCTTGGCTCCTATTGGTTACTCCAGGAAAGAGAATGGATCGAGTAAGAGGTAAATGACTACAAGCTCGCGGGAGGAGTGCTGATGACGGCGAGAGATTGTGTAAAACAAGTTATGTCATCAATCCACATAGTACGATAAAAACATTCAATTTGGGACACGGTAACTGATACGGATCTACACAATATTTTGTCACAGGCCTTGGATATTTTTGGCACAACGACACACTTTACTGCTGAACCGATAGATGAAAGAAAGTGCCGAAAGTCATCGAGAAGTGTATGCATATTGAACATGTGGCTGTGATTTTGTTTCGACTTTATAAATATATCAAGGATAACACCTGTAACAAAAATTAAAATTGAACTGTCATCTGTTTTCTGAGATTAAGAATGTGTTGTCATAAATCACAAGAATCCAAAATGTGTACTTCTACCCAAAATATTGAATTTACTCTTGAAAAAAACTATGTCAAGCACATCCTGGCATAACACATTGATAAATATAAATAATGAACACAGAACTTGAACGGTCATAAAAATTATATGTCTTAAATACACGCTACGAAAGAAAACATATTTTCATCCTTTTAATCTCACGCTGTGATGCGTCAATCACAATTCATACTTTGAGTGTCGCCTGGCCGTAGTTGTATTTCTGGTATTATTTTTGTAATCTAGAACTGCAGAAAAATACATTAATCATTCAGCAAAGGTTGTTATTGTCGTCATACTGGTGACGACCTTCTCCGCTTGCGTCTGATGAAGAAAAATGAATACGTGGTCTGCGTCCCTAATCGATAGTTTGACAAAAACATTTCTGCCTTTTCCTTTGTACTCTGTAGAATAAAGGCCATTAAATGTGCAGTACGTTGTCCACTTAACGGTGGAAGAGAGTGGACACCCCGCTGTGCTTTTCATCTTTATTTCAGGCACGCTTTTGTGTGAGGACCTACTCAGCATACCGAGGGCGTTGCTGCCATTCACTTTTAGTTTACGATACTGTAGGGTGATAGAGATCGCCAACGACTTTGATCCGTGGTGCCTGAATCACCCGTTCCTTTTTTCCCCTCCTACATTTAGAAGAAATATGCCCTCAGCTGATATGCAAGATTTTATTGTTGGTCCCAGGCAGGTTCATCCGTTGGGAGTACTCTGAAAATCACCGTGATTACGTAGCAAACACCCTCATTTTTCATTGTCTAAGTACGTGTCTCTTGCCAAAGCAGGTGGCCCCGGTGTTGCGTTCTCCATGTGGTGGCAGCGCGCGGGCAATCATCGGCACACGCCCCGCTGAGCAGTTTTTGTTGGTAGCACGCAAGGCGGATGCAACTTGGCCCTCAAGGCACTCGAGCTATTAATATAAAAACGCAGTTCATAAGAGCATAATACAAACCGGCTAAAATTTCTCCTTGAGAAGTAGCTACTACATAAAAGGGCATGCTAGCTTTAAAAACCTTTGTAGACTTGAAGCATTCAAGGCACTCGAGCTATTAATATAAAAACGCAGTTCATAAGAGCATAATGTTAACCGGCTAAAATTTCTTCTCACAAAGTAGCTACTACATAAAAGGGCATGCCAGCTTTAAAAACCTTTGAAAACTTGATCGCTCGTAATTGGAACTAGCATGACTCTGAACTTGCGTCGTCTGAAGCTATATTTCATTTCATATTAAGGACTACAAAGTACGATCTATCTCGGTAATTAGGGCTCTAAGCCTTTAATCCCTCTAGACTCAAGTGCCTGACTGTTACAGACAGACGGCTGGCTGTTGTTGAAAGGCATGTGGTCGGAGAAAGCTCCCCAGGGAAAACGAGCCCTGTCCCTGCCATGATAAAACTGGCTATTCTCATCCTAGAAAAAGCGTAAATGCCATAAGTCAGAAGAGATCCCATGCATGTGGCCCTTTGTACCTATTGAAGATATTTACGCACCAAAAAATGGCACGTTTTGTGTGATTTCTTACGGTGGCATTTTGCGAGAAGTGGATAGAAACGGCCGTGTTTTAAATAAGGTTTCAAAAATGTCACACACAAACGACAACCGTAGGATTGGGTAAGATACGACTTGCCATTAAAAATGAACTAAAGGTAGTGTCGAAAAGGTCATCTTGAGATTTATACTGTTGCAAAACCTTAAAGAAGTTCGTATCATCACTTCTCTTTAGTTCTTAGATAAAGAATTTAAATTATAAGGATGTGATATGCAAAGACAAATATAACGCGCTCGTTCTCATTTTGTAACTTCCATAACCGTTAGAAGTAAGACATTCCTGACGTTAAGATATGCCACATATAAGGTGCCAAAATGTCGTTTTTAAAAGCCAGAATAGTTTTAAGTCGTCACAAAAAAACGACAGTTTGGCAGCTTATATGTTGCATATCCTAATGCCAGGAACGCCTCACTTCAAACGGTAACGTAAGTTACAAAATGTGTACATTTAAATGAGAAAGAGCGAACGAAGAGTCGGTCTGGGGATATTTTGCAGTCAATCAATGTACAGTGTCTGTCTAATTTAGCATTCTAATCCAATGAAACATTTTGCAGCGTATTACTCAAAGGGATTATTCCATTACAGTAAATACGTGAGAGCATTATACAATAACAAAATGTTTTCTCCTCCTAGTGAAAAAGGGCAATTATAACATAACAGTACATGAATGAAACTTGTTACCTGATATGTACATGTGAAGGAGAGTTCACTTAACATCTTAATTGCGTTGAGATGTCACACAAAGGAATTGTTATATTACACCATGTAGTCCCGTCAATACACCCACATATACTCTCTTGTGCTTCATTATGAATATTTTCCTTAGACAGTTAACTTTCAAACAAGATGATAGACAGGCCAATTACTTAGACTTTAGACTATGACAAAGACGTCATAACAAGAAGGTCATATTTTAACAAGCTATTTTCATTCATTAAAGTATTAACAAGCTATCTACATACCAAAAATGATGACGATCTGTCAAACTCTTCGTCACTTATTCTCTTCCAAAGTTTGCAATAAAATCGGCCCCTGCGGTTAAAAAAGCCAATTGGGAATCGGACCTACACCACTTACTCTCTGTCACAAGAACTATCTACAACTGAAAAATAATCGCTACAGAATGTCGTGAACACGAGTTATTGAGACCGGAAATTCCTTTGCAGTACCATGACAAGCCGCTAGGGGTCCACAATCTGATCATTTTTAGGTCTTATCAAGACCTATTGACTAACTAGATATAAATACAATTCACCCAGGAATTTTTGAATTATTGAGTTGACAAATAGACATACACACACGTGCGCGCACACACACACACACACAAAAAGTCCTGAAAACAGTACCTGCTTGACGAAGGTAACAAGATAACTCTCGGGAAAAATTATACTTTGTCCTGCAACTAGACCATACCAATACCTCAAGGCTCAAAGGGATTCCAACAACCAGATAACCAACCCATGAGGTCATAATTAACCCAATTAGTAACGGAACCCTTACGTTCAGTGGTTCACCGGACGACAAAAACGTCTTATCCTGCCATCATTTACATCACCACCCCTACCATTACGCTAAAACCCAAGTGTGTGGAACCATATATTGTATACTGTTATCGTCTCTTTCCAGCATTGTACATCTACAGCTACTATACATTGCGAGTACACTACGCTACTTTCTACTACGGGGATTTAATTCATTCTATTATTCCCAAAACAGTGATATTTTTGGTATTGTTCGCACTTTCATTGATTAATTGTACGGGTAGATTTTTGTTATTGATTTGGCACAAAGTCGTATTCATTTGTTCATTGTATATCCATCTTGGGTATCTTTATGAAGATTGTGTTCAACTCAATGTAATTGTTTAATTTTACATTTGTTTTTATGTTTTTGAGGAGAGGGCAAACTACAAGCACTTGACTTTTTGTTCGATCCTCAATAAATAAATTTTAACAAAATCAGATAAGATAATCATATTTCTTGACATGGATGTGTTATATTGCTGCTCATATTACTCTCCAAGCAGTGGCTGATAAAGAAGATTGTGACATTTTAATCATATATGCCCCATTTACTGTCGGCACTCTCCACAAAGTGGTCATAATCTTTGTGGATAGTGCCGACAGAAAACGGAGCATATGATAAAACGCACTGCACGAAATGGCTTCGGATCCTGACGTATCATGCAGTATCCTGACGTGATCCGGAACCTAAGATCCGGAAGAATCCGAACGGATCCGGGGCCGTATATTTCTCGGCAGGCTATGGGCATCCAAATATTGGGACTCAAGGTACCACCTACACAACTTGTGTAAGTACGTACTAACAACTCAAATATGCAAGTGGTACCTTGAGTCCCAACAATTGGATGCCCATTAGCCTGCCGACAAATATACGGCCCCGGATCCGTTCGGATTCTTCCGGATCTTAGGTTCCGGATCACGTCAGGATACGTCAGGATCCGAAGCCATTTTGTGCAGTGACGATCACAATCTACTCCACCAACCTCTGCTTGGAGAGTAGCTCATATCCCAATTAATTACCCCCTTACCAAGGCTAACAGATGGTGTGCCTTGCACAAGGACTTCGAAAGATCCATGTGACCGACTCTTAAGTACGTTTTTCTCTCTCCCGGTGTATCTACTCGAGCAGATGTTGTTGATAGGGATCTAGTGCATTCAGAAGCATTCGAGTAGCGTTAAGCAGGGATTTAATGCATCTTCATTGCCTTACGTTAGGAGTCAATACTGAGGATGCGTGTCCCGCGTTTTGTCGAGAGCTTTAGAAATTTTCGATTCAGGATTAGCGTTAAGGTGTGAGACGTGCTTCTCATTTTATCATGACTCCGGGGACGCCGGATATATTGACAGTCACTAGTTTCACCCTAAAATAGACAGCCATGCTCGAACAAAACGATCCATATGTTCTTGCCATTCCCATTGCCTATCTTTCGAAGCGCATTGCTTAATTTGCCTTTGTTAAACTTCATTGATACTTTCAATGTATAAGATATAATAGATACTAGATATGATAAAATGGTGACTTTATGAAATGGATACGCACATTTAGCATTGTCTATGTATCTACTGACTGAAAATCGTATTTTCCGAGAACTATAGTAGGAACTCGTTAATGGAGCTCGTTGTCATCAAGTACTGTAGGAGCATCCTCACTGAATAGCTTGAAAGAACGGCTGCAGTCAGATATGCAAAGCTTGAAGACTAGGTGTAACAGGCTGTTAAGTGTAATATAACCAGCTGCCTCCACGCCGCGTGCCTGCGAAGCTGGTGTGTTACGACGAATGGCGGTTATACCGGCTATATAGATACAGATACTGTACAGATTTCTTTCATATAAATATTAAGCACCATATTGATGCTTCTAATGTGCATGATAAAATCGGCTTAACATAGATTTGATAGATAGATCTAACATTATATATGTATTTATTGTACATCTTACGTTTATCTAGACGTTAATTAAACACAATTAATGCTTCTAATGTATTAGATATAATCAGCGTTACATAGATTTGATTGATACATTTAACATTGTATCTTATTTTTGTTCATTGTGCATCATACGTATATGTTTATCTATGCCATGATTAAGTTAAACATAATTAATGTTTCTAATGTGTGAGATATTATCAGATTTTCATACATCAGATTAGTACATTTATTGCATTGTCTCTGCGCTTACTGCACATTTTTATTATCTCTTTGTAACATGGATGTCGATTAGCCCAGGGGGTGTTAACATGAAGCCTTTATTATATCAACAAAAGGTATGAAATTAATATATTGTGCCTCATAGACAGGGATTTATGTTGCGCAGATAATAAACCTTTGTGTATGTCGTGAAATACACTTTATCGTATTGTAAGCATTTAATAGCTATCAACCCTTCTTTATTACTTTAATGTGGGTCTAATCCTCAACACTATAAGTGCAATTAATTGTAGACAACATCGGCTACCAGTTTAATAAATTTCATAAAACAAAAACTACTCTAGCAGTAATACATAGGGTAAAACGTTACAGAATCAAAAGCGGCTGTTTTCCTTTTACTGATGGCGCCGGTACTTGTATTTTTTAATGGGACTAGATAGTGAAGACATCACACAAGCAACTTAAGAGCAAAGGGCATTAAGGTCGGCAGACCCCAAGCTTGGAATTAGAATTGATATATTACCCAGCGAAGTACGCTGGTCGTAATGGTATTACACAAAGACTTGAAGCGTCTTTGACGTCGACTATGTTCGCTGTATGAATTTACGACGGAAATAACTTCGATTTGGCCATATACTCACAATTTATCTGTATAGATCACTACGTTTAAAAATGTGGTGTATCCTAACACTTATTTGTCTTGCTGTGAAATGTATTTCTAAATCTATTTTTCTTGCTGTGAATTGTATTTCTAAGCGATTCTTCATTGAAAAATCTGTTCTTGTGTCTGCATGGAATTGGAGTTGATACATTAAACCCAGCGAAAAATGCCGGTCATAACGTTATCACACAAAGACTTGAAGCGTCTTTGACTATATCCTCTGAATAAATGTACGACTGAAATAACTACGATTTGGCCATATACTCTGTACAAATTACTATGGTTAAGATGCCGTGTTTCTCCTAACACTTTCTTTTCTTGCTGTGAAATGATGTATTTCTAAGCATTTTTCCCTTGCTGTGAAATGTTTTTCTAAGCGATTCTTCATTGAAAAATCTATTCTTGTGTCTGCGTGGTTTCTCTCCCTTATTGTTCTAATGGCAGTGAGAAAATTTGTAGTAATCAATTTACGTACCAGTAACTTTATTACAGCGTTATAGGGGATCTTCATGCGTCCATGTAATTGTAACATTACGTGCGACACCTACGGCTATATACGGCGGACGTGTTAGCAATCCGTTTGTCACTTCGGGGTGTGACAACTTCGCGGCGATACATAAAAGTCACACGCCGCCGCACAACTCTCTCTGGCATTACGGAAATGCGTCGCCAGCACGCAAACGCTAAAAGGGTGCAAGCTACCTCGTGTGCTCCCCGGGGGAAAGAGCTCTACTTCCCACCTGTCACTAGTCGGCAACCGGGAGAGTGTCAGAAATCATTTCATTTCTCTCATATCCCACTTCAGATCCTTGTGGCGCCCTTGGAATGAGACGACTCCGGTTGTGCTCGCAGTGAGAGGCCTCGAGCTAGTCATTTGTTCCCACATACGTCTCAATTTACAACAACGACAGATGCCATCTTGGCAAAGCAGCGTGAAACACATATCAACTCCATGAACAAAATGAAACTATATATCGGCCTGCAATCTCTTGAAGCCTGTATTCTGATCTTGCTATCTCTACACCATGAGAGGGTAACTTTGTTAGATGTAAGAATCTACAGGCCAGCCGTCAGTGGCTTTATCGTTGGATATCGGCAATCACAACAACGACAAATGCCATCTTGGCAAAGCAGCGTGAAACACATATCAACTCCATGAACAAAATGAAACTATATATCTCCTAACAATCTTCTGAAAGCCAAGATTCCGATTTCGCTATCTCTACACCATAAGCGGGTAACTCTGTTAGATGTGAAAATCTACAGGGCGGCCGTCAGTGGCTTTATCGTTGGATATCGGCTGTTAAAGCGAGAGCCATTCTCTTATCTTTCCCAACAGGGCTGGGGAACAGATTCGAAGGTCTCCCTAATGGTCAGGCCTCTCTTCACCAAGTCCCTTGATGGCTATCCCTAAGACAGACGGATATCGTCATTAGCCCACATTTAAGACACTGGATGGAAATTAAGACGTCAGATTGGATCATATCTATATCAGGATCTCTCTTGTTATCAATCAAACGTTTGTTGAATCCTTATAAAACTTGAGATATTAATAGAATTAGCAAATAAACAAGGCTAACTAGTTCTCAAGGCCAGTGTTAACTATATATGTCATCTTCTTGAAATTCATGTCTGCTAAAGAATAAACCGATTAGTTATCATTAACTTATAACTTGCTAGTAGTACCTTCCCTTCTTAACAGCAGAATTTGAATAATTCTACTGGCATGGCACGCTGTTTTGAAGGTTTAGAGCATTGCAAAGATCTGTTCAAAATTCCATTAGCCAACTACAAGTGCTAAATTGTAAATGCCACGACAGAAGTATGCAGAGAAGGATGCCAGCCACTCCTTCGGTAGTCGGTAGGTTTTCCACATCGCTGAGCGAGATAAATTGAAGGGCACAACTCCGTAAAGATCCCTGTCATTAAGCACGTTCTATTCGTTACCCATACCAAACACTTTCACACCTTAAGCTAAAGGTGCCCATAAATAATCGTAGACGCTACGTATGTCTGGGATATCTGGTAGTCCCGGAGTTTGAGAGTCATATTCAAAGTCTTATTTGTTCAATGGTGTTTTGAATTTTTAAATTAATGGCCGTTACGACCGTTATCTAACGGTTTCCCCACTCACAAAATTAAATAATAGTAGACGCTACGCATACCTGGGATATTTGGTAGTCCCTGAGTTTGAGAGTCATATTCAAAGCCGTATTTGTTTAATTGTGTTTTAATTTTCAAACTAAAGGCCGTTACGACCGTTATCTAACGGTTTCCAACCGTTTATGGTAATGAGTCACTCACAACATTAAATGATAGTAGACGCTACGCATACCTGGGATATCTAGTAGTCCCGGAGTTTCATAGTCATATTCAAGGTCTAATTTGTTCAATGGTGCTTTTATTTTTAAAATTAATGGCCGTTACGCTCATGCTCTAACGTATTCCAACCGTTTATGGTAATGAGCTACTCACAACATTAAGCAGGCGTTCATCTATCAAATGTGCAAGTCGAGGAAGCCAATATTTCAGTTAGCTACACATTTCTATGCGAAACTAATTTAGCGATTTCGGTTCTCATGTGACTGGATTCTGTGCACAAGTTTCCCGGTGAGGCCAAATTACCCGTGAAATCCTTTAATATTCTGGCGGAATACTATTCGGCTCTGCCGATATTAATCATGTGGCACTAGATGATGGCACTACGTTCGAAGTTGTTTGTAACGTTTAGAGCCATTCGGGTTTTGCGGAGAGGGAAAGAGAGAGAGCGCGCAGGCGTGGTTGTCCTCCCGGGGGACTCAGCGCCCTGTGTAGTCGTGTCTCTGTCATGCCAAGCCAGTCACGAACAAGTCTCCGGCAGCGACTAGACTCCCGCAAAACGTTTTCATCATTTTCCTCTTTCTCTCAGAACATTTCAGACAGGCGTTTGGTACGACTGTGCAGAAAGAGGCTTATCATAGAGTGCATGGATTAGGGATCGATACGGTGTAGGAACATCCGACGGACGCAGAGGGCGGAGGTAATAGAGCTATCCCACAGCGGGCTGACCGCGAGCGACCGCCGCTATGCTTCCAGCACGTCTCCCCCTGAAGGCGTTACATTGGGGGTAATTGGAATGATTGAAGAGACTATTGGTGTACGGGAATCCTAATAGGATTGTGGCGTGCCGTTCACACGAGCAGTTCGTATCCAGGCAATTCCACCGGCGGGTTGTTCTCTGTGGTGCTCCGCTGGTCAGTGAGCTTATGGGGGCTCGATTCTCGGACGTCCACTGGTCACCACTTTACGGCCTGGAGTAGCGACACAACCGCCTACAGCCACTTCCACAGAACTGGACTCCACCGCTTAACCTACTTCATCATGTTCCTAATGCCGGCTTTTTCCGCCGCTACGGTATTGAGTTTCCTCGCAGGTAGGTGCGATTTATTGTAATGCCTTTAGAAATAGAAAACTTCTTCTCGTTTTCTTCCTCAGGAACATTTATCTTAAAGGAACTAAAAGCTTCGTCAATCTTCTGAGAACCATAGGCGTCATTCTTCATAGAAAACATTACGGCGTCATTTGTCAATGCATATGCAGCACCTAGGTTGTATATTGAAATCCGCCCTGTTTTACCCTGTAATAAATTGGTAAGGTCCAATTCACATGTCCTTGGTCACTATCGAACCGCCTTGGCGGTTACTAGTCTGTAAGGCATTTAAATGCTTAAAAACAAATCTCCTAGTGGTACAAGTTGTTCAATAGCTGTAGGGACGTTTAGCGTTGAGGTAATTTTACAACCGTGTGCTGAACTACGGAACGGCCTTTGTGTGTGTTAGCCAACGGATAACACTTGCGTTAGCAATCAGCTTTTACGATCCGATATGCTATTGTGGAAGGTTACCACCTTTTGCCTTCACCGTGATAATCGCTTTGTTTTTAAACCATAATCAATACCAACAGTTGCATTGGCAAGTAAGAAGTACGTAAAACTTACAGCGTTTAGTACAGCCTCTGAATCCAACTGGAAAAGAGAAACCTATTTAGACTGGGATTGCTAAACGCTCCATCTAACTTGTATCAAGAAAGATGCGTTCTGCCAACGATCATTTCATACGTGAAAACACAAGAGGTTTCGAATATGTTTCTGCCTTGAAGCAGGTAAGTAGAAGCCTCGACAAGGCATTATAAATTAGCAGGGAATTTGAAGCTCCCTTGTGAGAAGACAGTTTCATCGCTGCAGGCTTTTTTTCTAGCCGTCAAATTGACACACCGGTTGCCCCCGGAGGTACTGATTTAATGGCAACGCGACGACATCATCTTGCAAAGACGTCTCTCTTTTTCAGGCTCATCGAGAGAGATAACTAATCATCAATCTTATTCGCGATGTAATAAGAAAGAGAATAGTTGAATAATTCGGATCAGTTACACGCCCGTCACCACAGGACATGTAGAATTCGATTTCTCTCCCAGCGACCTCTACGACCGGGAAGGTGTTATCAGCCATCGCCACAGCCGTTTTTCTTGGCCGGCGGAACACTTCACCAAATCTGCAAGTTATTTATGGCTGGCTTATGACCGGCAATCGATCTCCAGATCCCAAGCGATAGATTTCCCTGCTGCCGATAGCATCTCCTAATCCAAGAGAGGACCGAAAATTGCAAATTTCGAAGAGCCAGTGGGTAAGGAAGGCCCTAACGCCGGCTTTCCGTTCCTCTTACTCACAATTTACCGGTCGTTGAGTAGTCTCTTGCGCCCATCGATTGACGGATATCTGAATAGATTTTCAATCAAGACAGCGATCTCTTCCGATGTCCCGGGCACTCCGGAGAAGCAGCGTGATCTGAAAGTAAATCATGCCATACGTCAAACACTCAACTTCTTCTAAGTTGCTCCACGCAGTCGTTTCTAAACCTCTTGGCTCAACAGTTTGGCTCGTCTATTGTCTTTGATGTGTGGTATTTCAAACAGACTGTGCTGGTTTGAAAACGAAGGAGCTCGAGCCCACAGGAAAGGGATGTTTTAAAAATTGTCCACGACGGATTTGTGAGTGGTCCCAAGAGTTTTCCTTCTGCCCTTCGGTGATAAAATTCATCGGAATATCAGCATGTTTCAGATATTGTCCATATCGATCTTTGAAATTCCTGACCATATTCACTTGGTGTCGCAAAGTTTGATTCCCATACCTCATTGTGAAAAAAATAGTCAGTAAAACTGAACATTGTTTTAATCTATGGTCTTAGATTCAGTTGGGTGTCTCGGAATGATGCTTTCAAACCAATTTACGATAACGTTTATGTACCTGTTGTGCTAACGGTCATTTTCAGGTTGTTCCAGTTGCACTCGTAAAACGACTTCATATTTCCGTCAGCAGCTATACACTAATAAGGCAACAATGTTATATATTGTATCTGCAATATGTAATAACCCGTAAATATGAATATGATATACCCTGGTTTAAGAGCACGATCTTTGTAATCTGGACTCACTACCATGCATCTAAATGTCATGTTATATTGCTGATTGTCTACGATCTTTGGTCTAAATGTTATATATAGCTCCCTATGAACCCATATAATGACATTAGTGTCACCCCTGGCGATATCACGCCATTGATTGACAAGACAAATTTTATCGAAGATAAGCAAGTTATCTGACAGATGTACGATTAGGCATTTCCTCCGAGTATCTATCATCAGATGAAGCAGCAAAATTGGAATGATGTCGCCCCTTGGGGGGTCTTAGCAACTAATGGCTAGTTCAAAATGTTCAACAAACTACCAGGAGATCTTTTAGGGTAGTAAAAACTGAGTCGTCAGATAAAAGCCTTGAGCTCAGCCGGCCTTAACGTCGAGAATACACCGTCTTACACGAACCGATATATTTCAGCATATGTGTGGTCTCCGAGGTACCCTGTCGACCACGGTCGGAGCTTCAAGGATCACGATTTCCGCCTGGTGGTGCCCCGCGGCTGACGAGGATAGTCTAAAGTACTTACTCACCTCAGCGACCATGCAATAAATTGTTTTCTTTCTCCCACAGAAAAACGTAGCGGCGGTTAATGTGCTAGTTATGAGGTAATGTCCCCACCATAAAGATGGCGCCGTCCCGGGTGATTCGCTAGAGAACTTACTGCCCTCGGAGTTAAAGGGCTATGTAGTTTTGGTAAACCCCATTTCACGCTTACGTTACTTGGACAAAAAAGCAATGTCATATCAAAGGCAAATCTACACTTGAAGAAGTAGTGTAACGTTACTCAAGGAGATAAGGTACTATATACTGACGCAATTTAGTGGTTGCTTGCACCCAAAAGGTCTGGGCTCTGTAAACCCAACTAACCTCTTGCGATAAACAGACAAAAAGGACAAATACTTCTGGTTTCAGCGTCGTTTTCTGGACTATTACACAGAAATTAATCTAAATTATGAATGTATGAAGTAAGATATTGCTATTTCTGCTGTTTTGTCGTTGAGATTTTGGTTGGATATCATACATACGACCTCTGCACTGTCCTAAATGCATATTCGCGGCTTGGATGCCACGTTCACTGTAGCCAGTTTCAATGTCGTTTTCATGGCCATTACACAAAATTGTTCTGAATTATGAATTATGAAGTAAGATATTGCTATCACTGTTGTTTTGTAGTTGAGATTTCTGTTGGCAAAAACTTCTTGTACGACCTCTGTGCTGTCCTAAATACATATTCCCGGGTTGTATGTCACGTCCACTGTAGCTGGTTTGTATGTCGAAAGGCTATCAGACCTCTCGAAGATTAATCCGTATTCCATTTCATTCCCACCACCAACCGGTACGTCTAGCCCACCTTTTCATCTTGATACACATCAGGGCATGTTACGACCTAATCCCCCCGTAGAAAGGGCAATGTCATCTAAGTCACTACACAACACCGGTAAGCCCTACCCTCCTGGGGCGACATATAAGCTCAGATGGACACGATCAGCTCTTTTTACTACCTGCCACCCGTAGTGCTGTTCAGGAGATTATCATCTCCCGCGAATACATCACTCGCCCTCGACTCACAGGATAATGTGCGAATATGACACTTGAAGCATTTCCCGACTTTCAGATGTGCTTATAAGATTTCCCGTGGCGTAGTTGATGTAGAGTTTTACATGGCAACGGCTGCTTTGTTGCTCCTAATTGTCCTTTTCTTCTTCTGATGGCTTGGCAGAGTGTAGACCCGTAGCTTTCTACCTCTTTGATCTTCGCGCTTAGCGCCTGGTCTGTAATAAGTTTTAGTACGCGCACGTTGAAAGCTATACTACAGGGAGTCACGTACATGGGATTAGAGTGCCGTGACAGTTCCCACGAACACATTTTGTGGCTAGAGTTCAGCACTTTCTTTTTTTTACGTCCGTGTCGTGAAATATTAACGACATCATTCTTCAGAAGATGCTGACAAACGGTGGTGTCTATTTGGGCCCGCGGTCGCGCTTCCGCAAGTATTGCTCAGTGGTCACTTTTCCCATGGTATGTCAGCGACTATAACAAAAGGGAAAGTCGTTACTTCCGGGGGGCGCTGTCTTTTTACATGCAGTCCACTTACCTTCAAATCGATAAAGTGTTTCCCCGCTACGACATATCACAATCGCATGTATCTCACCGGTTTAACCGTGTTTTAATGATTGCCAATGCAGATTGCATCCTCTTCTATTGGTACCCTCAAGGTTGAACGAAACGACCTAAGTGAACCCACTTGTCAATTTTACATTTATCTATCTATCAACGTCACAAGTATTAGTATGCATTACGGTTTCCGACGGTGGAAACGGTAATCTCGTACAAAATAGATACAGGAAGGGCAGGAAGATGATATCAAATGACATTTAAATCACGCGATTATTGAACTGAATCACTTTTAGATGACCTCTCCTTGCCCTAACCCTTGCGCTTTTATATTGAACCGAGATGGCCACTTTGGCGTATATTTCGGCGCATCATAACTATATGGAAAACTTGTATTAAGTCAAAACATAATACGGTATAAAGTAATGTGGGTCTATTTCATGATCTGACATTCAAAAGTTTACATCTAAAAAAAAAGAGATATCAAAACCGGAAGTTCAGCTGCAGCACAGTAGAAAGCCGCTAGGAGGCCCAAAATCTAGTCGTTTCTTTTGTCAACAATCATACTGAATATGTTTTAGTCTCTAAGTTCACCATATTTAATTTTGTTAAATTTACTGTTTTTTTTCCTTGTATTTGATTCAATTGCATTCAATGTAAGCGGAGTTCAGGAAAAATAGTGTAAAATTTGCGAAAACACTAATGAGGATCTAAAAAAAAAACTTTAAAAAAACAAGTATCATTAAGATCCAACTATGGCTTCCCGTGTTATGTTGTTCACAAACAAACAAAAAATAGACAAACACACAAGAAAACATAACCTTACTCGCGAACAAGGTAAAAACAGCAGGTTTACTTGGACTGCAACAGACGGCGATCATATTTTTCACATCAGAACCCCAATATTGATACGGGATATTACACACCTTTATCATCAATCCATATTGCCCAATTATATTTGTGAAACACGCCAACGTAAAGTCATCCCGACATTTGGCACCATCGAAACGTAATGAAATAATCTCTTTTCAATTACCACAATAAAGGGCATATCTCAACAAAGCTGAGTTGGAACATAAAACCGTGATGAAGGTAAATTGAGGTAGTTTTGTTGTAAAAAGTAACTTTTGACGACGGTTTCTTGTTGAGTGTTATATATTACAGATTCGGGGCCTGTAGACTAAAAAAAACCTTGATGAAGGCAAATTTTCTTTTGAAAAGTAACTTTTGGACGACAGTTTCTTGTTGAGTGCTATATATCATAATTTTAGGGCTTGTAGACTGAAAAACTGTGATGAAGATAAATTGAGGTAGATTTCTTGTGGCGAAAAGTAACTTTTGACAAGAGTTTCTTGTTGAGTTTTATATATTACAGATTCAGGGCTTGTAGACTGAGCCAAGTTTCTTATTTGTATATTTTACAGAGTCAGGACTTGTAGACTGAGTCAAGTTTTTTATTTGTATATATTACAGATTCAGGACTTGTAGACTGAGCCAAGTGTTTTTATTTGTATATATTACAGATTAAGGACTTGTAGACTGAGCAAGGCCGGCTTCTTATTTGTATATTTTACAGATTTAGGGCTTGTAGACTGAGCCAAGTTTCTTATTAGAAAATATCACAAATTCAGGACTTGTAGACTGAGCCCAGTTTCTTATTTGTATATTTAAAGATTTGGAGCTTGTACACTGAGCCCAGTTTCTTATTTGTATATATCATACATTCAGGACTTGTAGACTGAGCCAAGTTTCTTATTTGTATATATTACAGATTCAGGACTTGTAGACTGAACCCAGTTTCATATTTGTATATATTACAGATTCAGGACCTGTAGACTGAACCCAGTTTCTTATCTGTATATGTTACAGATTCAGGACTTGTAGACTGAGCCAAGTTTCTTATTTGTATATATTACAGATTCAAACTTGTAGACTGATCCCAGTTTCTTGTTTGTACATATAACAGATTCAGGACTTGTAGACTGAGCCCAGTTTCTTATTTGTAGGCAGGAGGGGTCGGTAAGGCTGATGAGTTTTCTGAGAGGTTTCATTAAATTAACCTGAGTAATCGAGAAATCGACCAATGTTTCGGGTCAACGGGAGTCCATTTGGCCAAACCATCCGCTCAATTCCAATAAGCTTCATTCCATGATACCATCACCATCCATGTAACCACCAAATTAGCATCCAATCCAATTTTTTTTTTAAAGAACTGCAGAAGACCTCCGTTTCACCTTCAAATATCCATACTGTACTCGTCAGTTTGCCAACACCTCTTTTTTTTCTGAAGTCTGTCATTTGGGTTTAATTTGAGATCCATAATCACTATGAAGCGCGTTCGATTTTCGATAGGGACGTTGGACATTACGTTCAAGCACACTTGACAATTTTCCCCCTCAGATACGCTACATTCTTCATTAGTCTGCTAAACTACATGTAGTTTGTGATAAGGAAATACATGGTGAAGGCAGGGTACTATAAATGCAGAAATGTTCGCGGTGGTTTTATGTTTGCGCTTTTTTCGCGGTGAACTCTTTATAATACCGCGTACCATCGCAAAAAGCCTTCGATTGTGTGACTGTAGCGCTACTATTGTTTCAAGCGCGAACTCAAAACCACCGCGAACACTCCATTTCTCCCTACCGCGAAATTGAATCCACAGGAACGTTTCTTCATTCACAACATTTTCTGACGGTTTTTGCGCTTGCATCTTGCCGTACCCGCACGTTTTTTTGCACGTCAGAAAGCTACCTGTCAGCAGCTGAAAATGTCACGATCTATGATGGTTTTCTTACGGGTTTCTAACAGTTTTCTGACGGTTTATGCGCTTAAATTCCGCCGTACCCGCACGCTTTTTGCACGTCAAAAACACGCCCTGTCGGCAGCTGAAAATGTCACGATCTATGACGGTTTTCCGACGGTTTTCTAACAATTTTCCGACGTTTTTTGCGCTTGCATTTCGCCCTACTTGCACGTTTTTGCACGTCCAAAAACGCCCTGTCGGCAGCTGATAATGTCACGATCTGCGAGAATCATGGAGCCAAAATGACTCCCCCATTCGTCTCCATCCTAACATAATAGAATAATCTCTTTTCAATTACAAGGGATAAAGAATTATTAGATGTTGGTTTATTGGAAACTAACGAAGAGCAGGAAATAGTGCCTTCCTTTCAATTATTTCCCCCCCTTTACGATACATTATATTGGCATTTGTAGTGATAGCGCTCATTTGTGTGCAGGTTTAGCGACTTCTTATCTGATTCAGTGAAACTGTTAGGTAATTAAGACAGATAGGGCTATAGGTAGCACTTTGCATTCCATGCGGAATGCCATTGGTCAATGACTAACTCCTAAAAGGAGAGGCGGACTGCAATATGTATGGTGCTTAATCACTCACAGAACCTACTGGCAGTGAAAAGTACGTTTGTATTGGTCATTTTGGGCATCTGTTGCCTTGGGCACCCATTCCACTAGATGGGGATCGCGGTGCGATTTCGCTGCGACCTAAATTGGATTTGCGTAACCCTTGACTTCATAGGAAAAATACAGAGCGAACTGTAAAAGTATAACTGAAAAGACAGCAAAACACACAAAGCCTAAAAACATTCGTTTTTATTTATGAATTTCGTAGAGATCTCTGTCAAATTTTACGTCGAAGCGCGATCGTAGCGAGGTCGCCTTCCAAGTGGAATGGTGGTATAGCGTTAGTTCAGCTATGTCCGAAAGAACGTAATCGTTTTATGTTTATGGGAGCCACCAAGTGCTGTCCTAAAGCTTTTAACGGGTGTAGTTCAGTTGGTAGGACATTGATTACAATTCCACACAAGGTTTCAATGGTAGTGGCATCGGTTTAACCACGTTGGCAGAGGTGTTTTTCATGGCGTGGAGCCATGTACGGCAATAAGTACAAAATTGCATGATTACTCAGTGCAACCAAGCCGTGCACAGCCATTACTATTCCGCTCACTCATATTCTTCTTGTTCGATTTTTTTTCTTCTTCTCAGGCATCGCTCTTGCACAGAACGACATCGGTCTCACCCTTCCAGAGCAAGTCAACACAGTACTAGGGGATCCCGTTACCCTAGCTGCAAGCTACAGTACCAACCGCCAGGTGGAGCTACTTTCGTGGTACAAGATTGACGGCAAAGACCCTTCAAAACGGGTTCTCGTTTTGTCCTATTCCCCCATAAGAGGACAAAGGACGTATCATAACTTTGTAGAACGGGTGGAGCTTGCTGGACCGGCGTCGCTGAAGATTTTACAGACACGGGCCGAAGACGAGGGAAAGTACGTCCTGTCACTGTTGGTGGAAGAAGTCGGTAGCGTGGACGGATTCGTCACCTTACACATTTTAGGTAAGAGACATCTTCTAAAACGTGAGACAAAACTTTCAATGAGTTGAATGTGTGATAGTTGTGTGCCGATTTGTTAAAAATAGAGAGAACGTTAGGGACTCCAAAAACACCCCTCCCAATGAAATGGTATGGCTACCCTGCGACGTCACAAAATCAAGATGGCGGCCACCATACATGCCAACGGATCCAACAAAGGTTTTGCTAACTACGTAAACCTGTAATCATAAAGTATATGGCAACTGAAAATTTCACCTAGACACCTTAGAGACCAACACTCCCTTTTTTAATGACATTAAGTCACAACAAATGATAATAGGGCGCTCTCAAAACTAGTAAACCCCAGGGTATGTCTGGTGAATGACGTAGACAGTATGACGTCATGAATACGTTATGAGCCACCGTAATATAGAGCTCACGGAAATAATTAAATTGACCTCACAGGAATGTAAACAACGTTTTTTGACATTCACTAAATGAACTTAAAATGCACAAATTTGACTCATTTGTCCCACTAAGCAGTGTATGAAATACGTTCCATAATAATCCAGCATTCAATATCCTTAATCTTCCTAGAAAAAGGGAGAGAAACAAACGAGAATACTATTCAATAAATAATGGCATACATGGCAAATAGACTATAACTTATTCTAAAACAATCGATCGTCTGGTAACTAGACTTTCTTTTGCGAGCCTTTGCTTGGCCTTTTATCTGATGTAAAGCAAAACTATGGATTATTATCTAAAAAGCCTTACTTTATTTTGTTTCACTGATTTCTATCCCTAAGTCTGGTCATCCTTCTTGATTTGCTTGACAGTTAATTCGAAAGGTACTTTCAAATTGATGGGTTAAAAACACTGAACGGATTGTTTTCACATCTAGCCAACATATCTATCCGCATAACGTGGAAAAAAATCGATGTTTATGAGTTCAGTGTGTCTGAGTGGTTTGCCACATGGAGTCACTAAAAGCGTTTTGTCGTGTTTTGGAATCCCTCAATGGAATATCACGTTACGAGGCCCCGATAATAAGCATTAGAAGCAAGCCAAGTCATGGGATGGCATCGTAAAATCGCGGGCTTGACCTCATGTTTCGATTGTGTCGACTAATCCGTTTTCCCTATGGTGGCTGTCTGTACTTTTTCGTCGTAACATCTCCAATACTATCGATGTAACACTTGTATTCTGGCAGTTTTGACACCGTAGGGCGCCGAGAGGCTAACAGAGGTGGGTTCGATTCCTATATGGGAATTGGGAAATACACTTTGACTTTCCTCGCTTCACCAAGGTGTAAGAATGGGAACCTGACTTCGGTTGGGGAGGTATAGGGCGGTGGAAGGAAAGGGTTGGGCACAGTTGGTAACAACCAACTGACCCTGCCTCCAAAAAAAAAGGCTAAGGAACTACATTTGACTTTGTATCTTTTTTGGCATCTAGTATGAGCATATATCAGCATTGAATCATGAGGCGCCAGAGAAATATGTGTATCATTCTTATTATATTCTAAAATCTATATGCATGATTCTGCTTAAATGAAGCCCAGACGAACATTTCAATGACGCCCAGTTCATCTACCATGGTTTAGGGATGACCTCATAAGTTAAAGCATCAATAGCAGTCTGTTCATTTCGTTTATGTAAAGGCGAACTATATGTCAAAAAGGATCACAACGTAAATCAATATATTCTTGAAGTAGTTTTTGTGCACTTCCCCAGCTTAGCAAGCAGCACCCTCTCTCTGTTTTTATATCTATAACAAAGTGATAACACTTTGAAGGAGAATAGCTCTTTTGAACGTAACATTCGGAAAGTTCAATAAAAAGACTTGGGCGCGTTCCAAAGTTGGTGAGATAGCCGTGCGGCTTATGGACAACACGTTGTTACAACTGCTTCTAAAGTCCGCGGTCTTTTGCCAGAAGACTGTTTCTTTATAAATCCAGCACTCCACTCCCGTCGGACATGTACAACACTCTAATAGTGATACCCCCATTCTACTAGGGCGGCGACCGCGCCCCCTCTCACTGGACCCGCGACGCGTTTGCGACCTCGCTGCGTCCTAGATTGAATGTGAGTTAGCCTTGACTTTACATCGGGAATACCATGCAAAACGTCTTTTTTTATATATCGATGAACTGTGGTGTCAAATCGCGAGGTCGCAGCGAGGTCGCCAACGTGTCGCTGGTCCAGTGAGAGCCGGGGGGCTTACAGATTTTGTAGATAAATAAAATGAATCTCTATATGATTTGTGTGTTTTGTCGTGTTGTCAGACATGATTTTATAATTTGCATGATATTCCAATTATGAAATCAAGGGTTACACAAATCAAACGTAAACCCAGCTCTCACTGGACCCGCGACATGCTGGCGGCGTCGCTGCGTCCTAAACTGGATTTGTGTTACAATTGACGTTGCAATGGGAATATCATTCAAAACGTACAGGTATGACCAAAAAGACAACAAAACACACAAAGCTTTAAAAGTTTCGTTTTTTTGTCGATGGCATTCATTGAGTGCTTTGTCAATTCAACCGGTCGCAGCGACGCCGCCAGTGTGCCGCGGGTCGAGTGAGAGGGGGGGGGGGGCTTTAATCGCAGCGAAGACGTAGCGAGAGCGCCGTCTGTTGAATGTTGGCCTAACATCTTACAATCAATCACTACTACACTCTGAGCATCTTGTACCGCCCGTGCAGGCCTAGGGTTTAATGCCACGTCTATATCGTTAATAGCTACACATTTACTTCCTACACAGTCTACTACCGATAAAACAGGCCATAACCCTGCCTGTAATCCATTCTTTTGTCAAGAAAAGGGCGGCTTAGTATTTTATGACTTATCTTGACCGCTTGTTCATAGCCATTTCTATAGAACTGCACTGATTATTAAAGTCAGCCGGAGGCATAATTTCTGCCGGCAGGCCTTGTTATCCGCAACGGCTTTCATTCACTGGTGAAAAGCAATAAAGCCAGTGTGTATTTTACTACCCTTTCCCCATGATGGCATTTAAGTTTATTACCTTACTGACTACTGGTGGTTATCGCACTCTAGCATTTTTATTACTCGGGGAATAGCAATGGCTATACCGGTAATTACTTCGGGTGCACGAGGGCTTGTTGAAGTCAATTGTTTCGTTGATGGTTATATGGGAAGGTTAACTTTTGAAACAGCATAAGATACTTTTGCACTAACAGTAATTGAAATCACTCATTACGCAAACGTGGTACTGCCGTAACCACTGCTAATGCTACGGTCACATTTGTGGTGACCGACACAAATGTGACCGACCGGGCCCCGAAGCCACAAATTTGAGCTGGTAGACTTCCGGATGCCAGGGGTATGATCTCGGTGTTCTCATGATTAACTTACGGCTATTTGTTACCGGGTCCTAGGTTGATTTCAATTTCGACTTCAAATCATCCCGGGACCCGGCCGTGCCCAAAATTAGCCCGTTATCCATAGGGTGTCCCACGAGGCCACGTAGGGATCACACCTGAAAGTAAAAAAAGCCCGTAAACTACCCGGCGGGGCCCCTTTTTCTATAAATAAGCAATTGTAAACGAAGCATAAGGTTTTGACCATCATTGTTGTTTTCTCAGTCCCCCCAGTTGTTGAAGTGGGACCGTCCAATCCCTACGTCATCGGCCTGGGAAAAGCAGCTCTCCTGACGTGTACGGTGATGAACGCCAAGCCCAACATCTCTTCCCTCCACTGGAAAAAAGACGGCACCATCGTGGACAGCAACCTGATGAACACCAAGTTTAGCGGAGGCACCATGGCGTCGCCATCTTTGATGATACGTCACGTGACCCGAACTGACGCAGGCTTGTACACATGCGTGGCAGATCACGTGGTCAGACAAGAGAGAAGCAGTCTAAGATTATCAGTTTTGTGTAAGTCTCTATAGCTTCTTTGATATGAAACGAATGTTGTTGTTTTGAGCTTCTTGTTGACAAAATTATTATTTACCCTCTCCTCTTACAAATGGCCAGGGAATTCAACAATCTAACGTTAAAGGTTCTGGGTTCGAATGCCAAGCACGGCCCAATATTAATGTTGTGCCCTTGGAAAGGCACGTAACACCTATTTCTTCACTCGCCTCAAGTAAAATGAGTACCTAGCTTCGGTTAGGGACGTCCTCTCGGATGGGACGTAAAGCTGGAGATCCCTTGTTTGAAGAGAGCCACACATCCAGCACGTTAAAAATCCCACAACACTTATCAAATAGACTAGGAATTCTTTCCGGTTTGAGTTGTTGAAACCTTACAGTCCCATCTTACGCAGCTTGTACTTACATGTAACTGTACAAAACTGGTACTCTCCAAGCGGAGGTTTTGGGGGGAAATTCTGACCTTCTTACATTATCATATGCCCCACCAGTACTGAGGAGAGCTGACAAAAAACGGGGCATATGATAGAGAGTCATAGTCACAATTTTCCCCAACAACTTCTTCTTGGAGGAAAAAAACGGTGTGCTATGCCTAAAGCTAACTGGACTCGCGGTACACTGGCGGCGTCGCAGCGTGCTAAACTGGACTTGTGTTACCCATAACCTTTTAATGGGAATATCATTCAAAAGTTACAAGTATGACCAAAAGACAACAAAACACACCAAGCTTAAAAAGATTCGTTGTTATGTCGATGAAATTCTTGAGTGCTTTGTCAATTTGATCGGCCGCAGTGACGCCGCCGGCGTGCCGCGGGTCCAGTGAGAGGGGGGGGGGGGTCTAAGGTGGTTTACCAGTTTTGTGAAGCAAACAAAAACAAACCCCCTTGCCCCGTTGCCCCTGAACTTTCCATTCATTTCACGGGTCGTTAGTCATCTAAATACAAAAAATGTAATGAACCAAATCTAATGGGGGAGTATCGACTACAGAAACTCCCATTAACCTACATTGTCTTCCAATAAACCCCTGATTAAAATTCTACATGGCTTTAGAAACAAAACCACCCATTTATAACATAATATTGATTATTACGACGTCTAATCTATCAAAAATGTGCCTAATGGCTTGAGAATGTTCATAGTTTGATAATTATGCATAGAGGTTAATAAAAAATGTATTGTATATGAATGATAAACACAACGTCAGCAATACGTGAAATAACGATCAAGTGCAACACCAGATGGCATAAAAGGTCTTTGAACTTGAGTTTGAGGGAGCATTTAGGTCCAAAGAGTACGTACCCCAAAAATTAACGGCTGCATGAACGTGTGTTTATATCGGTGGGAAATACCCTTTTAGCCAGCCCAATTGTTCTCAAGCGTCAAACTGATGAAAGCTTGTTTGTAACTGAAGAAATTAGCAGGTAAAGTTCGGCAGCCGCGCGCGAGGTCGGACGTACACAGCCCGGTATTTTGGGTAATGCAGTCGTGCACTTACAGCTCGAAAGTGCCTTTTTGGGGGGGGGGGTGTACCTAAGTGCAGTTTGTAATTGCTATAAAAAGGGATTGCATATAATGAAACTGTCGGCAATTTTTTTACGTCATCTAGGGTAAATGTTCTCAACACAAAATGAATAACATTGGTGCATTTTCTCTAGCTTCATTACGAACGCGCCCATGTAAAACACGTATATTATAACATGTAAACCTATAGGGCGAAAAAACTCAATGTCATCAGACAGGTGCGGACGATGATATTGAGGTTAACCGATCGCATGCAGTGCGTCTGGTATTCTTCACATAAGTCACGGGGGAAATATATACGTCAAATGACGTATTAGCTTACGGAGATCATATTTTGGAACGTGCCATTGATTAACCTATTTGAGTGATCATAAATCAATGTGATGACATTTGTAACATGATCCGTGTCGATCCTCTGCCTTTTAGCGTCCTGTGGGCGACGAACCGTGGTTTGAATGATTTGTCTCGGCGACAACCAAAATTCCTGTTTAAAATACTATGAAGATTACCATTTTTTTTAGTTATCTTAACGTTGAAGGTTATGTTTTCGGTAGCGTTCGTGTGTGTGTGTGTGCGTGTGATGTGTGTGTGTGTGCGTGTGTGTGTGTGTGTGTATGTGTGTGTGTGTATCTGTCTGTCTGTCTGCCATCACGATAACTCGAGAATACCTGGGTAAATTGTTTTGATATTTGATATGTTGGTAGGTTGGTTGGTATCTCGACATGCTTAGATTTTCCCCCCTAGCGGCGTGTAATGATACTGCAAATTCCAGTTCTTGTATCTGGTATGAATATGATACGATCACCAAATTTAAGTAGTAGATATAATAGTTCTTGTGCACGGGAAGAAGTGGCCCCTACTAGGTTGTTCTGGAACTGCAGGGGCGTTTTTGTTATTTCACAAGGATAACACATGAAGAGGTTGAAGGATCGTCGTTTCTTGGTATGTAGGTACCTCTAGTTTAAAATACTGGCAGGGTTTAGACACGCGTTTTTGAGTCGACTTGGAGTCTGTGCACGGAGAACCTTAGGACACTCAAGAAGCGTTTTCTAGCAAGAAAACTCCACTTGAGCAGCCCAAAGATCCTCACACCCAGCCTCGAGTCGACTCCGGAAACTTGTGTGTATACCGGGCCACTGATTGCGGAGACAATGTTACTTTGGTTCCGTTATCACCCAATCAGCAGCTAGCCTTGAATAATAGAGCGGGTGTGGTGGAGTGATTGGATTACGAAAGGAGAAGCGTTTAAAGGAAGGACAACAAAGGTATCTAGACAGAGCCATTTCCCATCTCCAGACATCGAGACTTTTCTCTACATTAGAGTTGTTAAGTCGTCTTTGGAATACCGTGGTAAGATAAGCAAGGAAGACACACCACTTATGCATCATTCAGTTTAACTGTAAGCACTTTCACTGATCAACTCTTGCATGTTGAAGGTGAAGGCCCCTGAGACATAAACAAAACACGTTTGGACATTGTTGTGAAAACGACGGAGGCCTAATTGATCTGGACACATATAAAGCAGGGTCGATACAAGAACTATTTACAGGTCAGGGGCCTTGACCTTTGACCCGAGCATGCGCAGTTGGATTCGTGAAAGGGCGTGTAGAACGGTAAACATAAGGATGAATGTCTAAATTTCTGGAATTTTGTCTTCCTGTCCCAGGAATATTGTTTTCCTAATCCTGGAAATTCGTCTATCGATTTGTGGAATTTGGTGTTCCTATTCGTGGAATTTTGTCTTCCGATTTCTGGCATTTGGTATTTCGATTCCTGGAATTTGTTCTCCTTATTCCTGGAAATTGGTCTTTTGATTCCTGGAATTTGGTCTTTTGATTCCTGGAATTTAGTCTTCCTATTCCAGGAATTTGGTCTTTTGATTCCTTTAAATTGGTCTCCGATTCCTAAACAAATTTGGTCTTCCTATTACTGGAATTTGTTCTTCCGATTCCTGGAATTTGATCTTTCCAATCCTATAATTTGGTTTTCCGATTCCTGGAATTTGGTTTTCCAGAATCCAGGAAGGTCTTCTTTCAGATTCCTGGAACGTCGCTATCCTGATCCCGTCATGCCGTCGACTGTAGATTCCCGTGGAGGCAGTGACCCGTGACGGTCCTTTCTGCTGTTAATCAATCCGAAAAATATGTATATATCACTGCGTGTGCAATCGAATCATGCACGGCGACTGATGGGGACCTGTCATTTAAATATTTATGGTGTCGTGGGCCTCTTTTCAACCGCAGTGCAAATTTGGCAAATTATTAATGTGACGGGGTCGTGATGATGTCCCAGCCGGTACGTCATCACCGGGTGTGAAATTATTGACTGGGTCCTAACTTTTCTTATTGCCGGCGGCACCAGGACGTGAAGGGGCTTAGAAATGTTCTGCTTAGCCTGCGGGGATGAAATTAAATTACATTTCTCATTTCAGGCACAAGTAAATTTGATGGCACGCTAGCCCTTCGGCATTACAGTGATTATGGGCTCTCAGATGCATAATTCTAAGGTCTTTCACTGAAAACCTTTTGATTAATATTCCTCTTGTAGAGGCATGGTGATGATGATGATGTTGATGATGGTGATGATGATGATGACGATGATAGTGGTGATGGTGGTTGTGTTGACGGTGATGATGATAATGATGCTGATATTGATGATGATGATTATGATGATGATGGTGGTGGCGATGATGATGATGATGATTATGACGATTATGATGGTAATGATGATGATAATGTTGTTGATGAGGAGGTGGAGGTGGAGGATGGTGATGACGATGATGATGGTGGTGGTGATGATGATGATGATGATGATTATGACGATTATGATGGTAATGATGATGATAATGTTGTTGATGAGGAGGTGGAGGATGGTGATGACGATGATGATGATGATGATGGTGGTGGTGATGATGATGATGATGATGATGATGATGATTATGACGATTATAATGGTAATGATGATAATGTTGTTGAAGAGGAGGTGGAGGATGGTGATGACGATGACGATGATGATGATGATGACGATTGACGATTATAATGGTAATGATGCTAATGTTGTTGAAGAGGAGGTGGAGGATGGTGATGACGATGATGATGATGACGATGATGATGAATATGATCATGATCATGCTCTTAATGATTTGATGTATGATGATGATGTTAAACTTCCAGGTGGTATTGCAAAATCTCATAAAAGCAGGGAGGTTTTTTACCTGTCAGCTCCCTGCCGACTATTTGCCTTGTATCATCCCTTAGATGATATTGTGCAGTCCATATAAAGGTCGCGTTCACTTTTTATTACCCTTCATCAAAATCTCGCAAATTTCACCAAAACCTGTCACGTTTAGACGCCAATATTCATCCTGTAAAAAAATCACCCCAAACTCTAACCCTTCTGAGCCACTAACATTATCTACTAGCAGCTGTATAAGGAAAGGTGCGAACTTCTATTACTGTTAACTTAATTCATGGTACCCAATAACCCCGTGAGAGTCTTTACGTCCGTTTAAGATAATTGGACGTCGTTAGTGAGTAAAAACACGTACAATACAGGTCAGCCTGCGCGTTAAGAGGTCGACAGGTTGGCGGCGATGACGTTTATTGTCGCCGGGAGGACGGTTTATTGCTCCGCCGCTGATTGACAATCACAGCCGTACGGGAGTTGGTCTGTCATGCGGTGATACATATGGGACCTGCGTTCAAGGCGAGGGAGCTGTCGAATTTTCGTTTTGAGAGTCTAGGGACGGATCTCTAATGATGTGGTGGTTTTATTACAGTTTTGGGGGCAGTCTAGGTAACGATATGGAAGTGTTGGAACGTTCTACAGAGACATGCAACCTTGAGTAGGGTCGACCGGTCACGAACGTCGTGCGATGGTTGTACGATCGTAAAATAAGAGCATTCTTGGGTTAGTTGAGTCTAAGGATGGATCACTAATGATATAGTGTTTTATTACAGTTTTGGGGGCAGTCTAGGTAACGATATGGAAGTGTTGGAACGTTTTATAGAGACATACAACCTTGAGCACGGTCGCCAAAACGTCGTGCGATCTGAGGGCATTCTTGTGATAGCTGGGTATAGGGAAGGATCACTAAAGACGTGGTGGTATTATTACAATATTGGGGCAGTAGATGTAACGTTGAGTCTTTGAACGTTTTATAGAGACATACATCTTATGGAAAGGTCACAAAAACGTCGTGCGAAGGTCCTAAGATTGCAAACTGATTGCAGTCTTTGAATAGTTGAGTCTAGGGACGGATCACTAATGATGTGGTGATTTATTTCAGTTTTGAGGGCAGTTGTGGTAACGTTATGGAAGTGTTGAAACGTTTTATAGCGACATACAACCTTGACCACGGTCACAAAAACGTCGTAGGATCGTCGTACAATCGCAGACTGAGGCAATTCTTGTGATAGTTGTGTCTAGAGACGGATCACTAATGATGTGGTGGTTTATTACAGTTTTGGAAGTGTCGATGTAACGTTATAAAAGTGTTGGAACGATTTATAGAGACATACAACCTTGGGCACGGTAACAAACGTCGTATGATTGTCGTACGATCGTTAACTGGTGGCATTCTTGGGATAGTTGAGTCTAGGGACGGAGCACTAATGATGTGTCGACGTAACGTTATAAAAGTGTTGGAACGTTTTCTAGAGACATACAACCTTGAGCACGGTAACAAAAATGTCGTACGATCGTCGTAAGATCGCAAACTGAGAGCATTCTTGGGACAGTTGAGTCTAGGGACGGATCACTTATGATGTTTTGGTTTATTACAGTTTTGGGGCAGTCGGTGTAACGTTATGAAAGTGTTGGAACATTTATAGCGATATACAACCTTGACCACGGTCACAAAAACGTCGTAGGATCGTCGTACAATCGCAAACTGAGGCCGGCTTGCAATAGTTGAGTCTAGGGACGGATCACTAATGATGTGGTGGTTTGTTACAGTTTTGGGGCAGTCGATGTAACGTTATGAAAGTGTTGGTACGATTTATACTGACATACAGCCTTGAGCACGATCACAAACGTCGTACGATTGTCGTACAATCGTAAACTGTAAATTCCATCATAGCTTGGGATAGTTGAGTCTAGGGACAGATCACTAATGATGTCGAGGTTATCACAATACGGGGGCAGTCGAGCTAACGTTATGAAAGTATTGGAACGATTTATATAGCGACATACAAACTTGCGTACGGTCACAAACGTCGTACGATTGTCGGACAATCATAAACTGAAGGAATTCTTGAGATAATTAAGTCTAGGGACGGATCATAAATGATGTGGTGGTTATTACAATTTGGGGGCAGTCGAGGTAACGTTGAAAGTATTGGAACGATTTATGGAGACATACAACCTTGAGCACGGTCACCAACGTCGTACAATTGTCGTACAATCGTAAACAGAGGGCATTCGTGGCATAGTTGTGCATGTGTCTTGTAAAATCTAGCTGTCTTGTTACGGAAAAGTTGGTTTAGATCCTTGTAGACGTTTCTTTCTGTCACAGCCAGCTTCAAAAGCTACGGCATCAAATAGTACGACGACCTGGGACGCATATGACCGCATTGTTTCTGAGATGTGGACCTCTTTCTTCAAAGTATCAAATCTCCATCGAATAAACTAAGTATAGCAAAGAAAAACAAATCATTTTCAAAGGGACCATGTGCTTATTGATTGCTATATTTTAATTGTGTTTACGCCCACAATATGTGTGTGTGTGTGTGTGTGCGTGTGCATGCACCGTGACTGAGTGACATTTCTAAGTTTATTGTAGTTCACCTTGCCAACGGCTAGGATAATAACCTCACATTTTTGAAAATAAAAAGTTAAGAAAATAACCTCGCATCACCAGACAGTAACACAGACGTGATATAATGGACGACATCAAACTTACTAACTGTTGTAGGGGTTTGATTAACCCCTCAGTGCTTGGGCACGGGATCCAATCTGCCTAGGGAAACGCAATATTCTCTATGCACTACTAATGTACAGAATATATTACTGTTTTCAATAAGGCCATATTGATATTATTATATGGATGACATCCGAGTGCGCATCAATTTTCGTCCGTTTCCAAAACAAAAGAGTTTCGACCATACTGTAAATCATACAAAGCAGCTGCAAAATGAACTAATATATGCGGTAAATTGCAAAATGAAAATCGGAAAATGGGTACTTATGTCGTAGAATGAATGTGAAAGAACAAAATGAAGAATTTATTTCCCGGTGTGTTAAATCTTTTGTTCAACCTTCCTGACCACTAAGATTTCATAATGAAGGCAACTTTTTTTCCAAACTTTTTTAGTTGAGAACGCTCACATCAGTTTTGGGGTTCCCAGAGGATGTCATCCATATAATTCAATCAACATGTCCTAATATCTTGAGATAAACGAGGTTGCAGTGGGGGAAATTACCTAACTGATCTTTGGCATCATTACGTCTACAGCTCAAGATTTATCATTTTGATATTTGAGTTAGGCCCGGGCGTATATTACATCATATCAGCTCTCTGTAAAAGAGCTGAGTCAGTGAGTCCAACAAATCCCTAACCTTTTCGCTAAATGTAAAAGTTTCTCATGCAACAGGATATGCTTTGTAAAGTTATACAGTTTATTTCGTAACTTTTGTATGGTGAATCTCAGTAGGCCATAGCAAGTGAATTTTATGGATGACATTAAAAACAAATTTGATGCGATAGGGCTAAAAAAAGAAGATGGGTAAAAAAACAAGATGGCTAAGTTTTCAAAATAGACACCATAAACGTTGTAAAGCCCCCTTCTCACTGGACCCGTGGCACGCTGGCGGCGTCGCTGCGGCCAAACGAATTGACTTTTTAGCTTTGTGTGTTTTGTTGTCTTCGTGGCCATACTTGTCCGTTTTGAATTATATTTCCATTTTAAAGTCAATGGTAACACAAAACAAGTTTAAGTCCAGTGAGAGGGGGGCTTCAGTATGTGGATTATCTATGACTTATATTTGTCAAGTGCTAGGATAAGAAAGCTTTTAGAACTATACCCTTTGTACCGACTTTAAACCTTGCACAGACACGGAGTCTAGTACTTAGATGATTGACGTCGTAAAGTAAGTCCTTAATCTCTTTATCTATCTTACTAACACATCTTTACGTCATTTCCGGTACAGACCCTTCAGTATGTCCGACTCCGTGACGTCATCGCGGTCGGTAACAAATATTTACGTCATTTCCGTTACAGACCCTTCTGCCATCATCAGTATGTCCGACTCCGTGACGTCATCGCGGTCGGTAACACATATTTACGTCATTTCCGTTACAGACCCTTCGGCCATCATCAGTATGTCCGACTCTGTGACGTCATCCCTGTCGGACCGCGTCACTCTCCAGTGCGTGGCTGATGGTAACCCTCCGCCTAACATCACGTGGACGAAGAACGGGCTGAAGCTGAAGTCCCGGACCCACTCGCTGTCGTCCAGCGTACGGGCCAGCTCCATCGTCCTCCCGAAGGTGATGAAGAACGACTCCGGTACCTACCTGTGCGTGGCCACCAATGGCGTGGGAGAACACGACAAGAAGACGCTAGAGTTAACAATCAAACGTAAGCAACGTGTAAGTTTATAAATCACAAGAAATGTACTTACAGTAAGTATTTACATAATTGCCAAATATGTGTGTGTATGTAACACACCCTTTCCACTAGAGACTGCGACCGCGTTGCGACCACGTTGCGACCACGTTGCGATTGCGCTGCGACTGCTGAGCGACCAAAAGGTTGATAGTTCGCTGAACGAATTTCAGAGATGAAGAAAGAATCTTTTGAAGTTTTGTTTTGTTTGTTGTCTTTTAAATCATACTTTTACATCTCTTTGTAACACACCAGCCTTGCAGGCACGAGGCGCGGCAGCAGCAGCTGGTTATATTACAATGAACGACCTGTCACACTAAACCCTCTCACTGGACCCGCGGCGCGCTGTCGGCGTCGCTGGGCCCGATCGAATTGACAAAGCACTTAACGAATCCTTTTAAGCTTAGTGTGTTTTGTTGTCTTTTTGGTCATACAGGACTTGTACGTATTGAATGATATCCCCTCCCCCATTATATAGTCAAGGGTAACACAAATCCAGTTTAGGACACAGAAACGCCGCCAGCGTTTCCTTGGGTCCAGTGAGAGGGGGGCTTAACCGTTGTACATCAACCGCTGTAAACAAGCGTTGTTTACTGGCGCATCGTGCACTATATTTCAGTTGTAAAATCAAAGTTCATACAAATCTGATTTTGGGTACTGTATGGTTTCTCCGTGATCTCCATCTAGTAAAAATAGTGGGTCTAACCCCCCCCCCTCACTGGACCCGCGGCACACTGGCGGCGTCGCTGCGTCCTTAAGTAGATTTGTGTTACCCTTGACTTTATAATGGGATAATCATTCAAAACGTACAAGTATGACCAAAAGACAACAAAGCACACAAAACTTTAAAAGAGTCGTTTATTGTCGATGGAATTCGTTGAGTGCGTTATCAATTCGATCGGCCGCAGTGACGCTGCCAGCGTGCCGCGGGTCCAGTGAGAGGGGGGCTGAAGTGTACATGTAGGAGTAATTTGCAGTTTGAAGAACATTTTAACACGCCATGTCCTGCGGTACTATTTTTACCATCGTCTACCATATGTTGTGGACATACCGGCTACCCAACCTGACGCTGTTTATACCCATTTTATGTCTCACAATAAACCGGTGCTAAAACTAAAACCTGTTCAAGAGCCGTAACCCTTAAATGATGTCCTCGTAATATGGAGCGGTAAACGTCCTAATGACGACTAAGGGAAAAGAAAATAATAAGTTTGAAAGACATCATACAGACCATTAACCAGATAATGACATCTAATAAACTAGACAAAATCACTCTGGGACTAGTCATCCAAACTTGGGAAGCGTAGTTTACCCATACTCTTACCCCCAGACAACGATAAAACATACTATTTGGAGTAATACACGTAGATAAAGTCCTTTACCGATGTAATACTTATGGGCTTTTCAAGCTATTAATGTGCCGCTAGGGCAGATTTCGTTTTAGCGCTTCGCTTAAGCTAGACATATGGGGAAATTCGTAAAACGTGTAGTGAACATTGCTGACCCAGGAAATTTATGAGATTATCTTCTTCCTAAATCAGCTCCAATTTTATCATGTCTATTTTGAGCGAGGGGGTCTTTGTTTTCCGGCGGACTGAAAACTTAAAGGATTGATTTTTTTGAAGCACCGAGTCAAATTGATTTTGCCGATGCTCATACCTGTATTGAGGTCATGTCGCAGAAGCGCCATCTAACGACAAATCTCTGAATAGCACTTGTAAATGTTTAAACCGAGGTTACCCCAACGACTTTGTTTTGCTGTTACGTCCGTGTCTGCCAAAGTTTGTTGCTGACATGATGTCGTCACCCAACGTTATAATGTGATGAATTTAGGTTCTACCGACATTCAATGTCACAAATCTGTAAACAATCCGAGGGTCCTTCACATGTACATCGTATTACAGACAAGACCAGCAGAAAGCATATTAGGCGCGACCCCTTTCATAATTTTGTAGCATTGCACGCTTTGTACGTCGCATCCATCGTTTCATATGCCTGGAAAATAATGCATTTTTTTCAATTTTAAAGTATTCATTTTTCTATTAAAAGGCATCGGTATGTGTCTCCAACTTGTACAAGGAACAAGTGAGGGGTCGTATGTTGTAATCAACTATAACGTCAGGTGAACTGGATTCGAATGTTGTCATGTCACCGATCATATGTCCTTGAGAAAGGCACTTTACACGACGTTCCTCACGTGACATAGGTGTAGGAATTGGTACCTGACTTCGGTTGGGGAAGTAAAAGGCGGTGGAAGGAGGTGGATGGGCTCCGCCTACCAATATCATGACCTAGAGACAGTAGATAACGACAAAAGAAAGTCTATGGGAACACCTTCACCTTTTTTTTTATAACTGAAGGAACGAACTTCTTTTTTTTATATGTATTTCAGCGTCCGCTCTGATGGCCACGCTAAGCTGGAACACGATAGCGGTGATCATCGGTGCCACGGCGGGCGGCCTGTGGGTCGTGGTGTGTGTGGGCATCACCATGTACTTCATCAAGAGACGGCGGGAGAAGAAGGACAAGGAGAAGTACGCATTCTACTACAAGATGGGGCGGAAACAGGGAACGGACGAGATGGACATCAAAGACGGGCAGACTAATGATGGCCCACCAGGTAATATATAAATAAACATATAGCGTGCGTAGTCCAGTGGTTAGCGATCTTGCCTCTGGAACTAGAAGCCCCGGGTTCGATCCCGTGGGGTAGGGAATTTCCCGAGCAGCCTTCGTAACCCCTGCTTCTCCTAATGGGTCAGTGAAGTCATGCTTGTCTGGAGCATGCTTCTGACCTAGGGCGAAGAGATGCTGCTACAGTAAGAATTAGTTCAGTACTTTGATTAGTGGCCCCCTACGGACTTGCACTGAGCGAGTTCGTTAAAAAAAAAATCCCGACTGTCTTCTCTGTCACGACCAGTGGAAGATTAGCTCATCTGTTCATTGAGTTCATTTGAGCTTAACTAGTTAGAGATCACTTTTCTTTCCTTTTTACCGAAAATATGATAGATAATAAGAATATTAGAACATTATTTATAATAATAATAATGTTTTTTTACGCCAAAAATGGTTACTCAAGCAACTGGATAAGATTTTGGAACAGTCAGACGTTTCAGACAGCATCCGCTATTTCTCGTCAGTGACAAAGGAAAGATCTGACAGAACCAGGTTTTATACCAAAACTCTGAATAGATACGTTAATGAAGTGAAGATAATTTCAGATGGTTCATTAAGATAGTAAGTCAAGACAAGGTTATAGTCACTGACGAAAGATAGCGGATGCTGTCTGAAACGTCTGACTGTTTCAAAATCGTATCCAGTTGCTTGAGTAACTAATTTTTGGTGTATCTTATTACCTGGATGTCTAACCTTCATCAACGTAATAATGGTTTTTATTGGTCATGACTTACCCGTACAAAGGCAGCCTTTCTAGTGCTGAATTGGTGCAGGGTTACAATCACGTAATACACAGGGGCAACAGATACATATTTGCTCCACAGTTGCATTTTGTGGAACTGTCGCAAGGGTCTGGATTCAAACCCAAGACCACTTGGTTTTTCGCCACACGACCCCATCATGTTTATTGTTTGATGGTGCAATCTCCAACTACATGACAGCGCTAAAGAGGGCTGAGTTTCATGCTAAGGTTAAAAACATCACGTAAGAAATGATTAAGTTTAGCGTCATACAGATAGGACAATCACATTACGTACAAATAAGCTCTATAAAGGCAATTGACATAATTACCAATATCAGCAGTACATACTATATAGATGAATAAATAAATATTATATATCGTTACCTCCGTGAAAATTGAGGTATTGCTTTCGGAATGTGTGTTTGTTTGTCCTGGCGTGTGTCCGTAGTTATTAGAATATTGAAGAGTGACAGGGTGTGAGACGGAAGATGGTGTAACCGGAGACTGGCAGGATGGGACGGTTGGCTTGGCCCGGCTTTAGAGTTAATCCCGCATAAACAGAATTGGCTAAATGTTCACAATATTGAATGAAATAAGAAATTCACAAAGATTTCTTTCTCGGTTTAGATAAAAGAAAAGTTTTCCGTCGACTGAATACCTTTGTTAAATGCTGACATCAGTTTTAGTCTTTGAAGTCAATGCATTTGCCATAATATTGTTATGATACAATATGCAAGACTATCCATACGTTAGCATGAATATCTAGAGGAAATGTTCCCGTGGGACCCTAACCATTTTGGATATTGATTTTTCCAGGCTGCTATGTAGAATCTCGGTTACGGACATCATATATTTTCTATGAAGCTTTAACTAGTCTGCGAGTGTGCAACAATATCTATCTCTGCAACAATAAGATAATAAATTATTGACTTTCCGTTCCTATGTTATCTCAGGGAAGCCGCCGAAACCACCGACCGACCCCTACGCGGGAATCAATACGATCAGGAGACAGGCGGCAAAGAAAGGCAGGAACGCCGGTAAGTTCGATGCAAAAACGCTAGGTGTCGCTTTTATACAGTGTATCACGGATATGTATGCCGCCTAGCGGTAAAGGTTTGAAGTGAAATAGTGTTATAGGAGTAGCTTCCCAGATGCAATAAGAATGTACTGTTTCATACACTTAGTCTTTCTATAGACCACAGGAAGAGTAGTTTCTTATGTCTGAAGCTAAGCTCAACTGTATCTTTAAAAAAATGGACTTACCCGAATTTTCGACTGCCCAAATCTAGGAGAATTATAAACATCCTAATCTATATGCGTGTGTGCTAAACATGGAACAATTATTGTCAGACTGAGAACTGTCTATTACCATGGTGTTGGAGGTGTCATGATTGGTTTCCATAGTGATCCTGAAATTTCATAGAATGCTGAGCTTGTACGGTATTGGTCTATTTCTAATAATAAAGAATCCTGAGCTCCTATTGGTTACTCTAGGGAAGTGAATGGTCCTCTTGAGTTAGGGGTGAATGGTAGCAAACTCTCGGGGAGGAGTCCCAATAAGCCCTTGACGGCTCGAGATTGCGTAACACAGGCTATACACGGATCTAGATACCGTAAAAGAAACATACTAGTATCAAGGCGTTATATCCCTACTATATCCTAACAGCCTCTAAACCTGTCTCGTGTAATCAAGACAAATTCCTCGCTCTACTCCACGAGTTTCCAAGGAAGCGTTGTGGACGTACACTTCACGGTTTGTGGTAGACATAAGCCTTTCCTTCCCTTCTGCTCAAATTCACGGTTCATTTAGCTCTAACGAAAGATTCCGCGTGATCTCTGAGAGCAATTCAGACTGGGAAAAGCGATGACTCTCCGGTTGAAGTGGCCAGTAAGAGCGGTGATATAACGCCTGGTATAAGAGACGGAATCCTACACAAACCCATTCACACTGTTGGCCACATGTCATGTCGAGTTAGACCCCCATTCCACTTGACGGCGCTCTTGCTGCGATTTCGCTGCGACCTAAATTGGATGTGTAATCATTGACTAAACATTTGGAATATCATGCAGATTTTAAAAGGATGACTGAAAAGACAGCAAAGCACAAAAAGCGTAAAAAGATTAATTTTTTATCTATGAAATTCGTTGAGTGCTCATATTTCAGGTCGCAACGCCGTCGCAGCGATGTTGCCACCCTAGCGGAATGGGAGTATAACGACAGGCAGAACGTAATATTAGCAAAAGAAAAGAAGTCAAGTAAGACGGCAGTTGGAAAATGAACGGCACACCTCGTTTTACTTACTGCATATCTAACAAAACTTGATATAAATTGACGGTAATCTCATTCAGGATTGGTAAAATAGCGTTGTCATCTTTCTAAATTATCGCCAGCCATGTAAGTTTCACAGATTATACATTCAAGTTCGTCGCTACAATGTTTTCAGCAATTTCCCAATTTTACGCTTCCCTGCACGCATATGATCCAAGATGGCAGCTTCAATCAACTTTTCGAATGAAAAGGAACTACATCAAGATAGATGCAAATTCGTGAATAAAAGACCGGCTAAGAAATTTCAATCCTGTCAAAGGGGATAGAGCACCGTAACATTAATTCTTACAACGTGGGTATGGACCATAGCTTTTGGTTAGATTAGAATATCTATCTACACTTGACTCATGACATTGGCACAATAGAAAGCAGGTGCGCGGTTTAGACTGGGAATAATCAGTTATTTAAGGCATGTTGAAACCAAATCGCGGGTTCACAGCACTTTTTCGAAATTACTGCTTTTACTGCAACTTACATACATAACAGTTGAACTGATGCAAATCTCTGACAATTTTAAAGAACTAATCTACTTTATGAGAAACAGTAGATGCAATCAATCTAACAGTATATATGCTAATGCTCTAGAACAGTATGTGATAACAGTATTCTGCGTCAGTAATGTATTATACGTACAGTCTCGTTTTTGCATAGAGTTGTATATTAATTGGCCTATATAGGTAGATAGATAGAATATGGCATGTACTGGTATGAGCAGGCCTAGGGTATGATAATATCATAAAGAAAGAGTGATAAATGATTTAAAATCTGGAAGCGAAACAGGCGGTTTTTACCGTGCCTGGGTGCAACCAAGCATGCAGGGTACAATTTACATGCACGCAGGGCAGATTGGTCGTACTGAGTTATTGGAAGCAGGAATCTCCTCGTTTGACCTTGAACCCAAACTATCGCCCCTCCAATCGTTTTTCAAGTATAAAAACATTTCAATGCATGGATGCCCTGATCTTGACCTTACAGGCGCTTCAACGTCACCTACTCTGTTATTTCAATCATTCTTTTCTCAAGGTCACGGGTGTTGCCGCCCAAATGATGGCTGTGAAAATAACGTATGTGCGAGGTTCAATGGGGTGGGGTGTGGGGTGTGACACCCTAGTGATTAGGGATCGATATGTAAATAGTGGTAAACTGTGTAATAGCGAGTATTGCGGCTTGTAGCGATGAAAGGAGGGGCAAACGTTTGCAACGGTGGCATATTTTGCTCCAATATTTCTTTATTGGATATCACGGAGTATAAGTACCTGATGTCGTCTGGCGGTTTGTTTTAAACGCCATTTTCCTTAAAAACACGCAGAGCTTAATGTTTAAGAAATATCAGCTCCTCTACAAAGAAAAATGCTTGGTCTGTAACTTTTTCTACGTCTGTTTAAGGCCGCACGAGCATGCAGGAATTTCGTCCAATTTGTTCAAATCGACATTTTTCTTTAAAATTTGCGGACAGAGCCAAATTCTAGCCCATGGGAAGAAATATCAGCTCTTCTAAAAAGAGCAATGCATGGCCTGCAACTTTTTCTCCCGCCTGTTAAACGTGAAGCGATGTCGTCTAATTTGTTAAAATCGACCTTTGCCTCAAAAACGCGTGGGCGGAGCCAAAGGTTTAACCCATGGGAAGAAATATCAGATCCTCTACAAAGAACAATGCATGGTCTGCAACTTTTTCTTGTTAAACGCCGTGCGAGCATGTGGCAATGTCGTCCAATTTGTTCAAATCGACATTCTCCTTAACAACGCGCGGACAGAGCCAAATATTTAACCCATGAGAAGAAATATCAGCTTTTCCACAAAGAAAATGCATGCATGGTCTGTAACTTTTGTCCGCCTGTTTCACGCCGTGCGAGAATGCAGCAATGTCATCCAATTTGTTCAAATCGACATTCTCCTTAGAAACGCGCGGGCAGAGCCAAATGTTCAACACATGAGAAGAAATATCAGCTCTTGTACAAATAGAAATGCATGATACGTAACCTTTTCTCCGTCTGTTTAACGACGTACAAGCATTCAGGAGTGTCATCCAATTTGTTCAAATCGACATTTTTCTTAAAAATTCAAGGACAGAGATAAATGTTTAGCACATGGGAAGAAATATCAGCCCTTACATGGTCTGAAAGGTTTTCTCCGTCTGCTTAGCGTCATGCAAGCATACATTTTATACTGAGGTCTACGTTGAAGAATTGTGCTAGGATGACCTATTGTCGTTCACTTGATTTTGTCTCCTTCTAGTGTGTTCAACTTCAAAGACATACAGACTTAGCAAATTTTATCTTTAAGTGACTAAAGTGTTCTTTAAATAAAGCCCAATAAAATTGAGTCGACAATTTATAAGCGCTCGTGCAATAAGGAAGCAAAATACGCAGCACCGAATATAAATTGCACCACTTGCTACGAGTTTAAGATGTTTATCTTTCGCTATTCCTTGACGTAAACTTATTTCGAGACAGACATGACCACTGGTCGTACTTTCATGATTCCTCATCCCTCATAAGAACGGCTTTTTTAAATATTAGACTACACAAAGTGGACGACATTTGGCAGTGCACGAAATATAGTAACGCTTTCATACTTTGATAAAGGCAGTGCAACATTTGATAGAGTACTGCGGTATATTTTCGAAAACGACATTTGCGTCCGTTGAAATAAATGCGCAGTTCTCTAACTACGTTATGTTGTGGTACAGCTCCACTGTACGTAACCATAACCTTATCAGGACTTGCTCCCACCCATACATAACTTCAACTCAGATCTATCACTGTGCGAGCGAGCCCTATAGCCTAGATCAGATGAATGATAGCCCAGATAGGATCATAGGAGCACTCGATGAATAAAGGGAAACAAAGAGCTAAGCCCCTTGCTATAAGAAACTGCGAGAAAGTATCAACTAAGCTTGCAACTGCAATATTTGTGCTTTGTATCAGCCTTTTGCACAAACCCCGAAATGATTTCATTTACTCCGTGTACTGAATCTAATGTTTTCGGTGTGTGACTTTGTTTGAGTGTATGTCAGCAATTATTTGAGTGACAGCTTGGTGAGTGGGAAGATGGCCGCAAAGGTGGCAGGAAGTACGGTTCAGAGGTGGCTAAACTAGTCGTCAATCAGACATGACAGTCCAGACCATTGAAGAGGCATATTAACACCATCATCATCACCTTGCGTCCGGATTTTTTTTTTTTTTTACTACGGGGAGGTACACTCACAAATATTTTTCTAGTACTTTAACATGATATCAATTTTGAAAAAAGATAGCCCAAATGACGTTGATATTTACAGTCTAAGATAGGAAAGGTTTTTTATTCATCTGGCTATTCCACCCATCCCACACACACACATGCATATACCTCCCTCACAGTGTACTAACTTCCCTTGGTCGTCTATCCATCTACCTCTGCCATTTTGCGCACCATCTACTTTCTCTTCAAACCGTGCCAAAAGTTTGCACATTTCTACTGATGAACGATCTACCAACTGACACTTAATCTCCGAGCAAAACTGTACCCAATATCTCTCCTTGTTATCTTTTCTCAGCTGGATACATTTCTTATCAACGATAAGACGTAACTATGACAGGATGTAGAGAATGTTCTTATCTTATTATTCCACCTTTCGTGTGAGCTACTTAGCGGTGCACTTTGTCTTAAACAGGGCAGGCACTCAAGAAATCTTGCCCTCGTCGTGTGTAGAAAAACATAAATCAATGTCTAGATTTATTTTCCTGGCATCTCACATCTCGTGAATCAGAAAGTTAAGAAAGAGTATCACGAACGATCTCCCCTTGTTTATAGACATACTGTACGTGTATGAGGACACTACACCAGAGTAGACGCTATCTTTGTTGGTGTGTAATGGGAGATAGGAAGACGTTTTCTTGTGTTATCCATATTTTCTAGCATGTTATCAATATCACAAAATTCGTACCTGCGTATTTTTAACTTTTGCTCCCAAAATCAACTTTTTGTGTTTTTGATTTGTATTTTCGAAAGAGATTTCTTCAGATCAGAGGGGAAATCTGAAGTTGGCAATACCATATCAGCCACGCAATCATCAAATAATAGTTGTTTGTCTGCGTTAGTCTGATTGCTAAAAAGAAGACAAATACATAGGAGTAAGTTTCAAATCTCGTAGAAGAAATTCTCTGAGAAAAGCCAGATTTTCGAGGGTGAAACTTAAACTTAAAAATCCTTAGAGCGCCCCTCCCTCTTGGCAATACTTGCATCACATCGATCGAAATTTTTATCAGGTGTTGATGGCACTTTCCATTTTCCATTGTTCCTCGGGGAGCTCTTATATCCGTATTGTCTATTTTATCTTCCCTGAAACACAGACAGAAGATACGCCAAGGTGCTTTACCCTTATCGACCCACGGAAGACAACGAGTTGTGCTTGGAAGTTGATGACGTCATCGAGGTGCTGGAGGGGGAAGATGGCGGCTGGTGCCTGGGTTACCTGAGGGGCAGGATAGGCCTGTTCCCCTCCAACTACGCAACCTTCCTAACAGCCAGCGAAGGTATTTGTTAAAACCCCAATTCCAATAGGGCGGCGACCTCACCGCGACCTCTTTGCGTCCTCACTGCGACCTTACTGCGACCGCACTGCGACCAAGCAATTTGACATAAAGCCCCCCTCTCACTGGACCCGCGGCACGCTGTCGGCGTCACTGCGTCATAAATTGGATTTGTGTTACCCTTGACTTTATAATGGGAATATTATTCAAAACGTACAAGTATAAACAAAAAGACAACAAAACGCAAAAAGCTTAAAAAGATTCGTTTTTTGTCGATGAAATTCGTTGAGTGCGTTGTCAATTCGATCGGTCGCAGCGACGCTGCCAGCGTGCCGCTGGTCCAGTGAGAAGGAGGCTTAAGGTTCAACGAATTCCATAGATGAAAAACAAATGTGCTTGCCTTTTCAGTCATACTTTTACATTTTGCATGACATTCCAATTGTAAAATCAAGGGTTACAAAAATCAAATTTTGGTCGCAACGACGTCGCAGCGGGATCGCCGTCTAGTGAAATTGCGGCCCAAACGACGGAAGGGTAATAAACGGGGCAATATAACATGATCAGTACAAAAGTTACTACCTTGTTACGTGGGCACAGATAACTAATCAGCGTGTAAACGAGCTTCCTATAGGTAATATCTGACGTGTATACGTCGTTAAGATGAGGTCATTAAATGTGATGGTTATATGTAAACATGACACCCCGTCGACGTTTTATTAGTTTTCATATTTTGTTTGTTGCAGTTATCCATGCAATGGACATGACTTTGCATTGAGTTTCAAATACCTCACGGCTAAAAGACCTAGTATTTTTAACAGTAAATTTTGTTATGCAATCACATAGTACATCAACTTTTGTGATCTGTCTTATAACTCTATTTCACCAGGACGACGACCTCGCTGCGACCTGAAATATGACTGATCGCACAAATAATTTTAGAGATAAAGGACTGATATGTTTACGCTTTTCAGTCATACTTTTATATTTAACATATTTTACAAGTCCGGCAGAGCGATCGCCATCTAGTGGATTGGGGGAATTACTGATGTTTCATGTTGGTTTACAAAGTGTTTATAAGAATCCTTTTTTTGCTTTTAAAGTTTGTACAACTTATAAAAATTCCGTAGCATCGGCAAATCTTAACCCCCATTAACTTTGGGCCTATAGATACGTTCATTGACTTCTGAAAGAAAGAAACCTTGGTAGAACACAAATTGACAGGTCTAGTAGTAAAGAAAATATTTTTTTTTTTACTTTCCAAGTTTGTATAGCTTTAAAATTTCGCAACATTGGCAAATCTCAACCTCCATAAACTTTGGGCCTAGATGCGTTCATTGACTTACAAAATAGAGAAGCCTCGGTAGAACAAAAATTGACAGGTATATTGTTTATTTCCAAGTTCGTTCAGTTTTTAAAAATATTCAGCAACGTCGGCAAATCTTACCTCCAACTTAGGCCCTAGACGCGTTGACTTGTGAAAGAGAGAAAACCTTGGTAGAACGCAAATTGACAGGTCTAGTAGTTAAGAAAAGAATGTGACATCGTCTCCTCGAAGACACATCCCGGGGGCTTAACGCAGGTTACCGAAGACAAAAGATGAGCCAAAACCCCACCCTTATCTGCACTCGCACGCATACCTTTGGGGAAAAACGAATCTTGCGGCGTTCACCTTTTCAGATAATCAGAAGTGACAGACGGGCCTCAAATGGGACCTGTATGACTTATATCTATATATCTCATAACGTTCTTTAACGACCTCCTTCAAGGTGAGAAAAAACTCGTCAAAGGACAAGCCGAAAATCCCCCCATAATGAATATGATACGCTTGTTTGCCAGATCTCGATGAAGCGTAGAAAATTGTGGATTCCTCTCACGCAGAGCAAGACTAATAATAAGACTGCTAATACTAAAATCCTGAGATTATGTGCGATTTTACAAGAGATATTATGCTGAGTATGACGTTGAGCCTTCCTTAAGGACTCCCAGCTAGTACGTACACACAGCCGTACAAGGAATATAACAAATATGCCTGCCAAATCATGATGAATTCCTCTAACGAACCCAGCATATGAATTCTGGCAGAGAAATTTATATCGGATACAGATATTGATATTTATAACTTAAGAACTTTCGAAAGCCAACACCCCCCCTCCCCAACAACAGATTCTAATTTGGAAGGACTTCTTTTAAGACAATTTCGCCAGAGAATAGTTTAATTCCTGTTTGAATTATGGACTGACCTAATTCACTAATGTCATACATTAGAGACAATCACCCTGTAACAGTTGACTATGTGACGGACACCATTTTTCTTAAAGTGTTAAGCATTCAGAAAGAGAATGGTCGATTTCACACGTAATCAATAATTAACCTAGATAACCTGATTCACCATAACCGTTCAGGTAAATTGACAGGGTCAATTCCTGTAGCACTGACGGCTAACTGCCGTTTACACTCTTACCGTTCATAAAAGTGACAAAAAGACGGATTGAAATTTCCGTTTCTAGATTATATTTTCTTTGGGGTCGGAAACGGACCCGCAGGTAGCACCCGAGAAGCTGTCAGTGTTTCCTCGGCTCCATTCGTCATCCCTCCCGCCAATCGATGTGACACTCCCCCGGTACCGACTTCGGCCCATCGCCAATCATCGCGTCGTTACATCCTCATTGATTACAGGCGAGAAAAAATAACACCTGATCAACTTGTCAATGTCAGCGGGCAGGGAGAAAACAGATTTGTTTTATTTCAGTCACCGAGCTTGTTTATCGGGAAATCTCTCTTTCCTTTCGCGGTAGGGCACCGGGACACGAGTTTGACGAAGGCACGATTAAACTAATCAATCATGGCACGTTGCTCCGAATCCCATACAAGATCCTTTAAAACCCCTCCCGTAATTAAAGTACATGGCATGTACAGCTGATTTCTTTCCGTATGTACAGTGTAGGTGTCAATTTGATAGATCACTCCTGTGCATATAAACCACACAGAACACTACATACATTTCCGCCTTAAAGTACGACCGGGAAATCCTTACTTGAGTCTTACTAGTAACAGAAAAAAATCTTAACAAAAAAACTCTTTCATTAGTTCGACTTCAATTCAACTATTATCATAGTACAAATATTGTATAAAGACTAGTAAGTATGTTCATAATTCAAAAGATATGCACAAAAAATAGCTTTTGTCTTCAACTATCATCATAATAGAAATATTCTACAAAGACTAGTAAGTATGTTCATAATTCAAAAGATTTGTACAAAAAAAGATTTTGTCTTCAACTGTTATGAAAGTAGAAACATTGTACAAAGACTAGTAAGTACTTCATTAATCAAAAGATATGCACTCGAAATAGTTTTTGTTTTCAACTATTATCATGATAGAAATATTGTATAAAGACTATTAAACAGCTCATAATTCAAAAGATGTGTAAAAGAAATAGCTTTTATTTTCTTTAAAAACACACGAGATGTCGTTGAGTTGTTCTGTCGCATGCAATAGGTCGTGAGATGTCACCTTGGAGCGGCTGAAGGATGACTCTTTTGTCGTCGCTATAAGCCCGGCATCAAAGGCTATTATCCACGCTTCTAAATGGCCTTTAAGTACGACAAGCACTTTACGCAGCGTGATTTATGTAGCTACGAAAGCACTGCTCATTGCGTTTGTGTGTGTGGATCTAGTGTTCCAAAATGAATAACATTCGGGCCTTTTTCTTGACTACTGAAGTCTTGTACACTTTTGGGCCAGTTCTGGAAGATCCTCGCTTGTCTTACTAAAATCAGCAACAAATTTTGAGAATAGGAATATTATATAGATCAATAGGAATATTATATATAGAATAGGAATATTATATATATACTACTATATAGGTCATTATTACGTAGCTATAAACACCCTGTTCAGTACGTTTGTGTGTTTGGATCTAGTATCCCAAAATAATTACATTCAGACTTTTTTTAATGACTACTGAACTCTTGTACACTATACGCCTGGGCAATTTCTACTTTACTAGAACCAGCAACAATTTTTATCATCATTTTGTCCTTATTCAGCGCGATCATCAGAATAAGAATACTATATAAAGACTTCTTGATAGCTCATTATTACGCAATTACAAAACACGATCTAGTATCCCAAAATAATTTCATTCTGACTTTTTCTTGACTATTGAAATCGTGTACACTTGTGGGCCATTTCTTATTCTTAATGGTCTGCGGTTGAATGGTATGAATAACTGAACCAGACGCCATCTTCCTACATGTATCACTCAAAATCAATCGTAGGAAGAGAAATCTATGCATGTCTAATCCTCCATGTATCCTGCTGTTAATTTAGAAAGAGTAATGACTCGTTTTGGTTGGTAATTTGTGCCCCCCTCCCCACGGCCGATAACCGTCTGCCATCTTATTTATCCAAAAGTTAAACTAAAGCTACGGTATCAACTACGAGTTGAGCAATAAACCTACGTATGCATTTCACGCTAATAGTGTCAACGAGAACCAGGGCGTGGTTCAATATTCTTCCTTGTCTTTGTGTACAACAAAGGGACGGTAATACTATCAACACTGACGGCCTACCCCACTTCCTGTTACCGCCACATCGAGTAACATCGTCAATGCTTAGCTCTAAATTTGTCAAAGGATCTTCTTATATCGAGTCTTTTATAAGCCAAGCCCATAGAATCAAGGAAATTATACGTTTATCCCTCTGTAATTTTTGTCCAAATGATAAATCAATGGCTATCGGCCGTCAAATGGCCCGTTTCCATTGACTGACCCAGATCTTACTCCAAAAAGTTGAACATCGTACATCGTGAGAATCAATACACATATTCATCAGCGTCTGCTATGCTACATAAACTAAAATATGTATTCCACAAACATCTACAACAATATTATTAATTTTAACATTCTTTATACAGATGCAGTTGATATACAGCTCTATGGAAATATAGTTTTGACGAAGTTGTAAAGTTGTTAATCTTTTTTTTCTCTAGTGACTTTATGTCTTGTCTGCTATGTATTAAAGGAATATCTGTATCACGAAATATTATTCCCAATCAATATCTATGTAAACCTCATAACGCAAGGAGCTTCATACAAAAAAGTAATATTATCCAGCTCTCCGATAATCCCCTTCATAATCCCTAAATATTGAATATTGGGCCAGATGCTCATAATACTTATTTTCATGTCATATTTGACCTTTGTATTCTAATAGATGCATGAACATCCCAGTGCGCAGAGCATCGGAATCTGTTCATTTAAAGAGCAGGTAGGATTAACTAATTTAAAATCCGCTTGTATTTCTTATCAGTAGTAAAGAGCAAAAGATGCTAAAATGCCGTTAATACATCTAAAAGTCTAAGTACATTATTTTTGCATCAATATGAATCTACTCCAAGCACTGTCATTGGTAAGTTCTGCCCGGCAATCGCTAAAGCTTGCATATTTGTTTTGCCTGTGGTTTTGTTACTAATTACATAAGCAACAGATCTTTATTCTTCGTTAAGCATATTATCAATTTGGAGGATAGAAATAATCAATTTTCCGTCCTTTGCTGCACCTGCTGAAAATGTCTGATAAGCCTGATATTAGAATCAATACAGACACATGGTAGCGTCTTGGATAAGAATATGCTCATGGCCACGATCATGATAGCCAAATTTTCGAAGGCATTGGACAAAGTCATCCACTACAAACTTTTAGAACCCTTTGGCAAGTTTACCTGTGTATTTTTTACTTCGGTTTTCGACAGACAAGGACGGCGTGACACTGCTCTCAATTTTATAACATATATTTACAGTGCCACGTACAGAGAACAATATACTCATTTTTACATAACGGTGAAGCGATGAAAGTCGTGTAAAATGCCTTTCCCAAGGGTACAACATCGGTGGCGTCAGGGGATTCGAACCAGGTCAAAAACCCTGCCGTTACGCCACACGGCGAATGCACCTCTGTTCACTTGACTTGTAGCTATTTAACAAAGTTCGCATTCAAAAGAGTGGGCGGAATTCCTCGATAAGCCATGGATAGGCCTCGACATTGTAAAGTCAGTCACGACAAGCCTGTAAGACCATCAAATTCACCTATGGGAACCCCGGCTGACAGCTAATTCCGGAGTATAAAGCATTGGGTGAAACCCCTAGATAAAGTCAGCTAAATGAACAGATGTCAAAGATAACTTTACGAGGAAGAGAAGAAAGAAACACGGCCGTCAATAGTTAGGGCAGAAGTGTTACAATCGTGGCGAACTCCAGTTCTAATAGTCCTGGTTTTAACATTGACCTGATGGTGACGTTACAAGACTTCACAATGTCTTGGAGGGACTTAGATAACTCTACGAGATAGAGAAGAAAGAAACACGTCTGCAATAGTTAAAACAGAATTGTTGCAATCGTGGCGAATCCCAGTTCTAATAATCTGGGTCTGTGCATTGACCTGATGGTAACGTTACAAGACTTCACAATGTCTTGGAGGGGCCTAGATAGCTCTACGAGATAGAGAAGAAAGAAACACGTCTGCAATAGTTAAAACAGAATTGTTGCAATCATGGCGAATCCCAGTTCTAATAATCTGGGTCTGTGCATTGACCTGATGGTAACGTTACAAGACTTCACAATGTCTTGGAGGGACTTAGATAACTGTACGAGATAGAGAAGAAAGAAACACGTCTGCAATAGTTAAAACAGAATTGTTGCAATCGTGGCGAATCCCAGTTCTAATAATCTGGGTCTGTGCATTGACCTGATGGTAACGTTACAAGACTTCACAATGTCTTGGAGGGACTTAGATAACTGTACGAGATAGAGAAGAAAGAAACACGTCTGCAATAGTTAAAACAGAATTGTTGCAATCGTGGCGAACCCCAGTTCTAATAATCTGGGTCTGTGCATTGACCTGATGGTAACGTTACAAGACTTCACAATGTCCCGGAGGGACCTAGATAACTGTACGAGATAGAGAGGAAAGAAACGTGGCCGTCAATAGTTAGGGCAGAAGTGTAGCAATCGTGGCGAATCCCAGTGACCCCTGGTTTGTACGTAGACCTTAGATGGTAACGTTACAAGACTTCACAATGTCTTGGAGGAACTTAGATAACTTAACTCTACGAGATAGAGAATAATGGAAATTCGGCCGTCAATAGTTAAGACAAAAGTAAAGCTATCGTGGCGAACCCAAGCCCCAATAACCCTGGTTTGTACATTGACCTGATGGTAACGTTACAAGACTTCACGATGTCTTGGAGGGACTTAGATAACTTTACGACATAGAGAAGGAAGAAACACGACCGTCAATAGTTGGGAAAGAAGTGAAGCTATCGAGACGAATTGCAGTGGTAACAATCCTGGCCTGTACATTGACCTGATGCATATGGTAACGTTACAAGACTTCACAATGTCTTGAAGGGACTTATAAGCTTATACAATTTTACGAGATAGAGAAGAAAGAAACATGGCCGTCAATATTAAGGACAGAAGTGTTGCAATCGTGGCAAAATCCCGATCCTGATAATCTTGGTCTGTGCATTAATTGAATGGTACGTAACGTTGCCAGACTTTAAAATCTTGTTACGCAACATCTCGACGGCTGCACGTAAGGAATATTCTGTGTGTAACATTTCTTTGTCCCTCTGCTTTTTTCTATAGACGGACACTGACCTTAACCTTTAGCACACTGAAGTAGCCGTTTGATACCCCCATTCTATATAGGTTAAAGAGTTAGGCAGCAGGGAGAAGGTTAACTGATCGTCAGACAGACGTCCGTATAGAAAGGTGTACCAGATACATCATTTTTGTCGCCTTTTGGAAATCTAACATAAGATGAGATTATTACTGTGTGTTGAAATATGATAATCCTCTAAAAGTACATAACTGCTTAAAAGCTACTACATCTAAGTCCTGTAACATGTGGAATATCAAGATTCTAAACCCGTAACGGTTCTTAATGTGCATTTCTGCGAGGTAACATAAGGTGCATTTATGGAGAGGAGAGTGCCTACTGTTGGAATGATGCGTTATTATAGAACCCAATAATCCACACCCAAGATATAGTTTTGTACCGCATGTGGGCAATCCAACAACTTGCAATTGAAGTGGAAAGTTTAAGAATCATAAAGATTGGATAATTTCACAGACCATGCTTCAGTCAACAAGATTTTCTACCTTCGCTGTCATTTTTATGGGTTTGGTCTATTCCAGCTTTTGACGTTATTGCTATACAATTCTACCTTTAAGTGCTGACTGTACCAAATGTATCAGCTTGTTTCCTCGCGTTTCCCTACTTCTGCAATCTGGTCAGCTACTGCGGACGTAAGAGTTTCTAATACGTTGTCCTGTACTATTATTATATCATGGTGAGCTCAGCTGTAGGATACATGAAATAGTGCGTTTCGTAGCGTGCTAGTCGGCACTTACCCTACTGTTATTACACCATGGAATATGCGTGACCTGCATGAGGGACAACATATAGTTCACCAGACGCTCTGACTAAACCCCACGTTAACTAGTTACAATCAGCAAATGCACAAATTGGGATTCCAACTACAATTCCCTGGACGGCGTCATCAGAAAGCTTGCAAATAGATGGTCCAATTACGTCGTTTCCACCGTTTTCAGACAAACATCATTATCTGTGTGACTTTCTCGACTTGAGTTATAATAGGGACACGGTACTTTTTCACGGTAGAATACAGGCTGGTGAAGCTGGTGTGTTACACCGAAGGGCGGCAAGGCCCTCTTCACGCGAGACGGCGATCGCTGAACCAATTACAGAGACCAAATTTAATATTGTTTTACTCTTTTTATAATTGTGATATGCTGACCAATGTAAAGGTATGATTCATCAGGAAACAAAACAAAACGAAACAAATTCTTCAAATCTTCGGTTGCTAATCATAAGCGGTTACACCATCCAGTGAAAAGAGGGTGATCTTCCGGCAAAGAAGATACAGGTGCATGCCCCCCTCCCCACCTCACCCGAAAATGCTGTGCATCCGCTTGGAAGATATCGTTACCTCCAATAGATCTGACTTGTGATATATGTCATCTCCATTCAAATCTAGAATTCTTAGGTATCTAGTTCAGAATCTAGTTCAGATACTGGTCTAAACCCCACCCACCCCTCCCCCACAGAAAAGGCTGTGCATCCGCTTGGAAGTTGTTGTTACTTCCAATAGACTTGTCTTGCGAGATAGGTCATCTCCGTTCAAATCTAAAATTCTTAGGTTTAGTTGTCCCGTTTTTTGTATAAAGATCTACATCTGTGTTTTACCTTGTAACGGACATAACGATTTTGCTTCGTCCTTTCCAGTCCGAGCGCTAGCTATGTCTAATTCTACTCCCATCGAATTGATGAGTTGGCCAGCATTGTAAGATTTATCTGATACTCCAAAGATTTTATTACTAAATACATACCATTTATGTGGTCCGATTGTTTTTCCGTTCAGTGATTATTACAAATCAATATGCAAACTGTGGCGATGCTAGTCGATAATGTACATAATAATCAAAATCGAATTTGGTGATATTACTTTCATACAGTATTACACAAGGTCATAGCTATCGGTTTCTCGCCCGCCCCAACCCACGTCAAATGTATGGGTGAATGGTAGCCTCTTTACAATTGGTTAGAAACTGGAGAGTCGCCAGTTGCATCGTGGATCAATGATTTGATTAAGGATGATACCGACCGTTATGTCCATGGATTCAAACTTAATTGCGATTCATGACTGGCGGAGTCGTCTGCCTGCAACATCAGTTATTCTAAGCGTCGCTTCACTCACTCGTCATTAACGACCTTTTTACGGGCTTGTTTTTGACTTATAACTGTTAAAAGGCTTCAGGCGAATGATGACTAACGTCTGATACCTTTCTCTCTCTTTCAGCGTCCACCATGAAGTTGGAAATGATCTACCAGAGCATGGATGACATCGTCGCCTCGCCAGCCAAATGTAGCATGTGAACCGAATGAATTGACATTTACCCCGAGACCTGCCGGCGGTTGGAAGTCGTTCCGTGCCAGTTGAACTGAATTCAGGCCTAAAACGCCTGAAACACTGTGCATATATTTCATACTCTACAGAACATGACTCCTCTACAATACGTCGCCGTCAGGAGTTTCCGATTCATTCTTCCGCAGGGAAAAATACCTTATGTATATTTGATTAATGAAAAGACTGACCGATGTCATGAATCTATCATAATGATTGGTTTTAATTGAAAAACAATCCATTAAAGCAGTGCAAAAGGACCGTCGGATCAATACGGTTTGCTCTGTCACATGTGCACACCGAAGATTGCCGATAGATCATTGTCTCCCCCACTGATTCAATCATTGAGATTTGATCTGTCATTGGCTGGACCAGATGATCAGAAGAAACTACAAGGATGCAGACTGTTGAAGCGTTCTTGCCGCAGGTGTTCATTGAAGAAATAAGATTCTCCTCTCCCCGTCGCCGATAGTACCGTATGATAGCACCTGTGAGTTATTCTGGACCCGCCAGATAGAGTGTACAAACTGATAGACTTCGGGAATCTTCTGAGTATTGACAAGAGCGAAGGCTTAACCAATCTTTGGTGACAACATTGAGAAATCGAGTTCACCACTTCTTGATCATCCCCTTCCCCGCTGGCAGCTTGTCTTAGGAAATCCGCAATCCGGACCACACGAAGAGATCGCGACGGCCAGATAAAAGTTTCATGCAGCAGAATCCTCTCTCACATCAGGCAGAAAGTTTGCAACCATCGTCGATCACGATTAACCCCCGACTTTGTTACGACAGCGTCAAAGGAGTCAATGTCGTACGCTATCAAAGGAAGGTCGGCGCTTCGTTCTTGTTGAATGCCGTTTTTCAATCTAGGTGATGAAGTACTGGAATTAACGGCGGTATCATGTGGTATAGGGTATTCATCTGGGGGGATTCAAGTCGAGCCACGGGGGCCAAGTGACAAACGGAGTGTAAGCCGTATAGGAGACACGTCGCCGAGAGAGGAAGTACGAGGTGGCTTATGGGCGACATGATAAGCGATATGCCTTGAAGGACCTTCACGCTGATTCCCGACGATGACTTGGTCGCTGTGATCCATAGGAATTTACATTTGACACCGGGAGGGTTCCATGTCTACCGATCTCTTCTCTGTACGAATAATCAATCGACGCCAGTTGTAAAGATCTGCGACATGTATTTGAAGATTACGTGTGTTAACTCATTACCAAGTTCATTGTGCAGTGCGGTAATCGAAAAGACAGTATAGATCGCTGTACATTAGCGCGTTTGGTAAATTGTGTAAGATAAGTCGTCCTGACATTAGATGTCACAAGTGTCGAGGACAGTCGCCGACTAGAATGTTTAAGATATTAAATATTGTGCAGAAATGCGAGTCGATTGACCTTTTTAAATTAACTTGGCTCCGGATCTGTCATTGATAGATATGCTGTCATTTAAGGCCCAGTCGTGTCTATTCCACTTGTACATATTCTACTCCCTACGACCTCGATTGATAGGCATCAGGCATTGAACTCCGCCTCGGGTTACCATTCGGAAATCCATTACGTTGAAGATATGCTTTTGGCCGCCCAAGGCATAATAGATGCGGGCGAACACACAATTTCGCAGCGGCTGAGATTGCTGGTCCATGCATTTAATTTCAACGAGCTGCAGTAGGAATATTATGACGAACATAAAAACAAAACAGCACTTTAGTTTTCATACTTTTCAACAGCCAGGTCGATGGTGGTGTGTCTCTGTATTTGTGCGTGTGTGTGTGTGTTTTCTGTGTGTACGTGTGTGTGTGTGTGTGCGTGTATGTGTGTGTGTGTGTGTGTGTGTGTGTGTGTGTGTGTGTGTGTGTGTGTGCATGCGATAGTCGTAGTATTGGTGTTAGTTTGGACGGTAGCTGTTCTTTATTTCTTAGCAAACTGCAATAGTTTGTTATAGAATACGAATGATAGACATACGTGCAAAGATTGTGGTGGATCCAGACAACTTCAACTTAGATACCACGCATTTCTAGATGCTAGATCAAATTTTCGGTTGAGATTTTTTGACCTTCAAAACATGTTTTACAGTTCTCTTTTCTACAAATCCCGTGGTATTGCTTTTCGTAGACCAATGCCGGGCTCACATTTCTAAACCGACGACCGCCCGGATAAATTTCGAAAATGATATATGAAAGATAACACAAAATCTAAAACGTATTCTTAAAAAAAATTGTCATTAGCATAATTTTTGTATTTTTCTTGATTTACACATTTTTCGCTCTCACACATGGGATCGGGTTTGTAAGTGTGACCCGGTTGCCTTCATCGGGATAGGTCTTATATGTCATCATTCATATTCTAAAAAGCACAAGTTTAAATAATACCAAATTCTCAAACTACAAGCAAGAGCTCCCTTTTTTACGACCTCTATTTTTCACGGCCGTTAACCGTCACAGGATTCGGTTCAAGCTCGAACATTCTCTTTCAGATCGGTTTTGAACTCGGGGGCAACAAAGTCTTATCTGTCGTCAATCAATGAGACGTGTGGTTTAAAAAGCACAAAATTCTCAGACTACAAGCAAGACCTTCATTTTTCACGACCTTCATTTTTTCACGACCGTCAACCTTCGTTGGATTTGGTTCAAGCTCGAGCATTCTCCCTCAGGTCGGTATTGAACTCGACTTTACAAAGCTCAAAATTCTCAAAATAAAATCAAGAGCTCCATTTTTCGCGACCTCCCTTTTTCACTGCCGTTAACCTTCGCTGGATCCGGTTCAAACTCGAACATTCTCCTTCAAGTCGGCATTGAACTCAAGTTTAAAAAACACAAAATTCTACGACTATAAGTAAGAGCTCCATTTTTCACGACCTTCACTTTTTTTCATGGTCGTCAACCTTCACTGGATTCGGTTCAAAAGCAAACAGGTCGGTTTTGAACTCGAGGGCAACAAATAACGTGCATTACTACAACATCACACAGAAAATGGATACCAAGTCACCAATCTTCCTTCACCTTTCCGTGTTTAGATCACATTTGGAACCGCCTGCGTTACGACATGGGCATCCATAACAACTGTAACGACATTTCAGAACATAAGTGGGTGACACTGGATAAGTTATTCACTTCGCAATCTTCTCAGACTTTCAAGGTTCATCTCTTCAACAGATCTTGGGAACGAACTTAGCCTAAGGGGCAACACAAAAGCCTTACTTTAAGAACTTAATCCCACCGGTCACAGAGTAATGATAAAGAGCACTGCTATGTTCATACTGCCTGAGTCTTTCTCTTAATACTTTATCCCTGAGGGAGACCATGTGTCACTGTTGTTATGCACGAGGAACCACTATGCGGCATCAGAGGGTATCCGCTATGTCATAGTAAATGGATTACGAAGACTAAATCAATTCTTATGAACGTGCCCGATGTCAGAAAGACCTCAGAGTACCAATTTCTCGACAAGACAAGGGTAAACAATAACCTCACGTATTCTGATAGAAATAGAACGAAGCTGACAGCTAAGGTGTTCAACGTAGACTCTGCTTTGCATGAAGCTGCCAGAGAGCAGACGATCTTGAGTGGTGTATGTGCCTGAGGGGCTCTCATGTTGAGAGATTGAGTTTGGGTGAAAAGGAGGTGCCTCGAAGAAAGATATCAGATGGCAAGGGGATGGTTGTAATCACTTTTATGTTGCCTGTCAAGGTTAAATCAATAATTTATGCACCGAGGACTACTTATTTTCCTGCCGTGGATCTCTCTTGGTGGAAGAGCTCTTTTGAATGCAGAGTGTTCTACGGTCCCAAAGAGAGATGTTTTTTACAGCACTTCGACAGAACTTATCGTATATGGTCGGTTCGCATATATGTATAAGGATGAAAGAGTTGTGTTGTGTTGTGTTGTGTTGTGTTGTGTTGTGTTGGAAAAAGTCATAATTTAGACATATTTTCATTTTAATGTAATCATTTGTGTGAGAGATTTGATACTTTGAAATACTTTGAATAATATTTCAACTTTACAAATATTTCCCCGGTTTTCAAAAACTTTAAAAATATTCATGATGTGGAATATTATATTTCCAATGTTTTAAAGAATGGTAACAGCATTCTACCATTATTAATCATTTACCAGACTCTGGGACAGTGCTATATTCTACGACACAAGATTTGTAAAGAGTTCATTGACCTACGCCATGGATTATATGTCATTCGAAAGTAATAACATTGCTGTCAATTAGTACCATGGATGGAGGGTCAAAAGAAGCCGCTGTGATCAAGTTGTTCACCCAAATAATAGATATGGTAATGCATTCGGATTGAATATCGCCCCAAGGTTATATCCCACAAACAATCAGATTAGGTTATTATTACCCCTTCTTTTACACATTCACGGATGAACAAAAAGCTACTTTTCTCTTGAAGCCACACAACCCACAAATTCTAGAAAAAGTGGGACTTTTCGTCTTCCATTGCCTCCAAACAAAGTCAAACCCCGCTTGTTTAAATATAGCCAACAGTCGTATTTAGTATTAGTAGCCTATTGTTACAACAAAAATGTTTTCCCTATGTTCCTACCATGTATTTGCAATTAGCCCACGGGCAACTTGCAATAAAACTTATTCTTGTTCACTAGGCCATGTTGATTCGATTACTATGTGGATGACAACCTCGCGCGCATCAATTTTCGCCCCCCTCCCCATTTTTTGACCATGCGTACAAAGCAGCTGCAAAATGAACAAATGTATGCCGTAAATTGTAAAATAAAGTATCGGAAAACGGATACCGATCTCCTAAAATGACACCAAAGTCAATTCCAAAGCAGAAAAGAGTATGTTAAGGACAAAAATGAAAAATCGATTGTTCTACCTACCATATTCTGTGTGTTTGGTCATTTGTTCAACCTTCCTAACCACTTACATTTAACAATTAAGGTAATTTTTCTTGCCCACCTTAAATTTTATCGCACTTCCCTTCAAATTTGGGGTGCCCGGAACATGTCATCGATATAATCAAATCAGTATGGTCTAATCAACATGAAAGGTACAAGACACAGTGGTGACGATCTCTACCCAGTTGCTAATATTAGCATCACTACTGGAAATTAAAATTACAAGTAAGACTGAGAAATAAAAGTACTCTAATAATAGCAAGTAACGATAGAGCATTTCGGCTGGGCAGTCCCGGATGGAAGATTAAGTGTAAAATAATGTCATGTGCTGAATCAAAAGCTGTCTAAATATCTTTAATTATTCATAAGTATTCATATTTTGTACAATTAATGCAAAAGTACCATAATTGATTTAAGTGGCAATTAATTGACATGTGTAAGTTAGATTATGTAAATGTGGAATTCATTTGCATAATCAGAATATTTCATGGAGGTATGAGTTCTCCGAACTCTTGTTTCTTATTCAATTCACAAATTCGGGTCTTGAAACAAAAACAGCGACAGAAGACGGACAAAATAATTATCCCTATTTGTTATATCCAACCCATTACAATTGTCTATTACTATCCCACCATCCTTGTTACCTCTGGAACTAATGCGATCTTTGAAGTCGTGTACATAATGAACGGGTGGCAATTCTTCAAAGCTTATATAAGCTCATCGTTGATGAATTACTTTCGACTATGTTAATCCATATGTCATGCAATGAGGATAACGAAGGCTCGCCTCATTAGTTCATGCCCGTTCCCTGTATAGAGAGTGACAGATGAGAGGGTTATACAAACCGTTATCATTTATGCCATAACATCCCATGGGCCTCATTAACTTTTTTCTTCATCATGCAACAATTACAATTACTGGAGCTATGGTTTGTATTAATAACGAAACATGTTCCGCATTGTGAGATTTAATTTTCTCTTTGATGTAACAAGACGGAGAACGTTTTCCGTCTTCATGTAGTTGGTGATTACGGAGCTCATGCTTCACTGGGATTCAGAGAAAGTTCGGGTCCAGACGTCTCAGGAATTCTTCTTAATTTCTTCTCTTTGGTTTGATTTGATTCGTCAAGGATTCTTCGTCATGTACCGATTGTTGTCAAGTTAACTATAAACTTCTAATACATGACCAATCGAAATGATGGACTTTCCCCCATCTAGTAGAAGCTGCGACCACACTGCGACCCTTGAACGACCAAATCTTTCGCAGATCGCTCAACAAATTTCATAAACAAAGAACGATTTTTTAAAGTTTTGGGTGTTTCTCTGTCTTTAAAATCATACTTACATACTATATCAGATTCCAGTTATGAAAAGAAGGGTCATTTCACACAAATGTAATTTGGGTCTGTACGGTCGCTCAGCAAATGCCGTCTAGAGAAAAGAAACTTTACCACAGTATTATTTGTGGGGTTTGAAATCTGCACGCACGTTTTTTTTTCTGTTGGAAACGACGCTTGATATATTGAATCTATATATATTCAGATAACAAAAGCGCTTCGCGCTGAATGACCCCATTCTTTCAACATGATAAGGATTACGACGATGATCAAACCTTCTCATAAAGTACTTCCGAAAGCAGGGAGATTAAAGGATCTTCTTTAGTTTCTAAAATCAAAAGGAAAAATTCATGAAGCATGTCATCAGGCCTAACATCAACTACTCGTATGTCTAGATGAGAAGGCTGAAGCCATGAAAGTCGTCGTTACAGATATCTGTACCGTTGGTTATATCAGATAAAGTCAGGTTGTTTTAATATTTCCTATGCGTCTGACGGATTCTACACGGGAAAACATGCCAAAATTGAGAATGAGTTACGCTTTTAAGATCTTGCCTCATTTGCATGCAGTGAGACAATTAAGATGTTACGCAGGCGTAGGCGGTAATGCCTTGTGATCTTCTTTCCTTGCTGAGGTTCTTAACGAAATCCCTAGCAGCGGTTTCAAACGAGAAGAAACTGTCACGGATATTGCATTTAATGAGAAAGGCTTAGACGCGTTCACCTATGGCATTTTATGGTGCTGCGTTTTAAGCGATATCCCAAGTTGCCTGGATTTTTTTCTTCCTTACGCCTATCAAGATTGGACCCAAGAGTTCTACTGACTAATAGGAATAGAATAATGAAGTTAAATAGAGAAAGCTAAGAAGTTACTATGGATTTTAACATCCTTTATCAAATATATTTGCACTGGACGCAGACTTTTTTTTTGTTAGCCAAAAGCACAACACTAGTCCACAAATAAACAAGACGGCGATCGCGCTGCGTTATCACCGCGACCTACAAATTGGATTTGTGTAATCCTCAACTTAATAATTGGAATATCATGTAAATGTAGAAGTATGGCTGAAAGCACAACAAAACACACAAAGCGTAAAAAAGATTCTTTTTTTAGAATCTATGAAAGTTGTTTAGCAAATTTTTGGTCACAGCTAGGTTAAAGCCCTAGTAGAATAGGGGTTTAATCTGACTATGTAGGTTTTTGAAGGTATTTGAAAGGATCCAAATACACGTTGGTTTTACCTCGTGTATTATGTATGCATGTACACTAAAGAACCATTGCTCTGGGAGAATCATCTCAACTATCTCTGTAACAGGGTGACCTCCATGACCTTACCACCTGAAGCAACAAAAAACCTTCCGCCTTCCGAGATGGCAAAACAAATGAACAACTGCAGAATTTATTCATGAAAAGATCAGTTGGAGTCTGAATTAACTGATCACGTTTCGTCCCTTCAGACCCTATGTCTTTTTTACCTTTTATTACAGGTTTGCGTAGCAAAACCTTTGTTGGATCCGTTGGCATGTGTGGTGTCCACCATCTTGAATTGTGACGTCACAGGGTCGCCATACCATTTAATCGGGAGGGGTGTTTTCTGGGGTCGCGAGCATTCTCTCTATTTTCAACAAATCGGCACACAACTATCACACATTTTACTCAAATAAAAAGAAAAATGCAATACCAATTCATAATCATAAAAAGACACCGTAATCGCTAAATTATCATAGCAAACCTGAAGTATATATAGCACAAATACTTAACTCTAGTTGCTATTCTATCCTTGACTGCCTGTTGGGTTGGTTATTATGAGCGCTGCGGAAGCCACGAACTGCCCACGTTTGGGAGTGGTGGATACCACCTCCGTGGGAAACTAATATGTACTACAATTCAACTGCAACCTTTATACGAGCCGGTTGCCGGTATTAAAACGCAGCAGGATGAAAAATTACACATGATTACGGTTAGATGTGAAAGGGCAGTTAAGGTTCTAGACGGAGGTGCACGCTTGAGCGTAGGCAGCGGGATACGACACTTCGGTTACAAAATGATGAAAAAAAACGTATTTACGAATAGCCAAAAGATTGTATAATCATCTTTTCCTAGCGATGAAATACATGGCTTCCGTCGGTCAATGTTGGCCACGGTAAAATCCTAATTCACATCAGCCGTACAGCATCGACTATGGCTAAACAGCCCTATACGAGAATGACAGTCTCTGCCACATACGTCACATCTGTAAGCTATCATAGTTCTATTGCAAAGCAATGGACTTAGCTTAGCGTAATACATTTACACCAAACTCGTTTCAACACATCCGTACCATCTTGATACTGATAAATCATGTCAATATTCGTGATAATAATGGCCTCCTTAGGTCAATATCGACCATGATAAAATCTCAAATAGCATCAACCCTATGGTTTAGGCTATGGCTAAACAGTCCTATATGAGAATGACAGTCTCTGCCACATAATGCACACCACCGGGAGTACACTACTATGCTTATCCGACAATGTATAGGTATTTGAAAAAGAGCAAGATACACATGTTATACATTAAGTCCGCGGCAAGGTTTATCACTTGATTCTATTCACCGGGCCATTTTTCATAGTTTAACGATCCGTCCTATTTCTACATGTTTTACCTTTCTGCTACAAGTACAATACATCCACACAATACATAGATATACGACGACGCTGTATATCTAGCTGCTCGTATATTTCCTACCGTCGCCAAATCAACAGCAATAAAAATTACACATAGAAGGGGACTGATGATCTCTCAGATCGATACGAAGTTACGTGAACGGGCACCAGTTTTATATGAAAACGCTTTCAGTGGATTATAACAAGCAGCTAACAGGGTTAGATCCATTACCTGTGCGCATGATGTATTGGTGGGTGATGTTAGACCTCGTGTCTCTGTTATGCATCATCCTAGTAGGTTCAATTTTATCACTGAGGACACGGAATAGGTCTTGAAATTACCACCCAAAAACAGAAGACACAAACATGTGAGAACTGTATCTGTGTTATGCATCACTAGAACCCTTGATTCAACTTTATCACTGTGGACACGGAATAGGTCTTGAAATTACCACCCAAAAACAGAAGACACAAACATGTGAGAATTGTATCTGTGTTATGCATCACTAGAACCCTTGGTTCAACTTTATCACTGTGGACATGGAATAGGTCTTGAAATTACCACCAAAGAAAAGAACACACACATCTGAGACCTTGTTTCTGTGTTATGCATCATCCTAGGTTCAGGTTTATCACTGAGGAAACGGAATAGGTCTTGAAATTACCACCAAAGAAAAGAAGACACACATCTGAGACCTTGTGTCTGTGTTATGCATCATCCAAGGTACAAGTTTCTCACTGAGGACATGGAATAGGTCTTAAAATCACCCAAAAAGAAAAGAAAACACACACATCTGAGACCTTGTTTCTGTGTTATGCATCATCCTAGGTTCAGGTTTATCACTGAGGACACGGAATAGGTCTTGAAATTACCCAAAAAGAAAAGAAGACACACACATCTGAGACCTTGTGTATTTGTTATGCATCATCCTAAGTTCATCTTTATCGTTGAGGACATGGAATAGGTCTTGAAATTACCCAAAAAGAACAGAAGACACACATCTAAGACTTTGTGTATTTGTTATGCATCATCCTAGGTTCATCTTTATCGCTGAGGGCACGGAATAGGTCTTGAAATTACCCAAAAAGAAAAGAAGACACACACATGTGAGACCTTGTATCTGTGTTATGCATCATCCTAGGTTCAGGTTATGCATCATCCTTCACAGTTTGAACTATATATGCATGCTCAAAGGTCAAAGTTGAAAGCCCCTGACTTGTTAACATTTTGGACTCACTGAGGACACGGAATAGGTCTTGAAATTACCACCCAAAAACAGACACAAACATGTGAGAACTTGTATCTGTGATATGCATCACCCTTGGTTCAACTTTATCACTGAGGAAACGGAATAGGTCTTAAAATTACCAAAAAAAGAAAAGAAGACACACACATCTGAGACCTTGTGTATTTGTTATGCATCATCCTGAGTTCAACTATATGACTTAGGACACGGCATAGGTCTTGAAAGTACCACCTTAAAAAAGAAGACACACACTTGTGTCTGTATTATGCATTATCCTAGGTTCCTCTCTATTACTGAGGACACGGAATAGGTCTTGAAGTTACCACCCAAGAAAAAAAAGACACATATAACAAGGTATCTAAAGGTGCCTGGTGGTCAGTTCAAGCAGCCCCCCGCCGATCCTATCAGGAGTAAATGGGCCATGTTTGCCCATTTCCGCAGGTCTGAGACGTAAGAAGGTGAGAGTGTATTTTATCAGTAGGGGTCTTGCCGGCAGAGATAGGCTTCCTCTAGCGGTCATGAGGTCGGCGTCTTGATGGGGAAAACAAATATTCCGGGGGCGAAATCTTTATTAAGATGTGCGGATGAGACATGGGGGGTTATATATGGCAGAAGCTGATTAGAATCGTGTCGTCCTCTCTGTACTCAGTCAACGTGTATTGCATTGATGTGTTTCTAAGCTGGGGATACTATTACGTATCCCTATCAACATTACCACAACCAGTTCAAACAATCTTGTTATTTTGAATATTTCATAATTCATCTATTCGATCTTTACATCGCCTTGGGGTGTCTTTGATCTCACAAGACGAGTAGGTTCTGCATCTAACAAGGCGATGTTTTTTTCTCGATATGATAGTGGTGACGAGATATACTTGACAGAATGATCAAACGTACGCGGTGCAACCCACGCAAAAGAACGCACTAAAGGTGAACGCATATCAAGCCCATCGTTGCAAACTCATGTATCATATTTCTACTGGAAATATTACACTAGGTATCGTGATATCATATTTCTGCTGGAAATATTACACTACATATCATGATATCATATTTCTTATGGAAATATTACACTTGATATCGTGATATCATATTCTCCTGGAAATATTACACTGGATATCGCGATATTTTTCCTGATGGTATCATATTCCCAGTCGAGTGAGATCATTATTATGAAATTAAAAGATGCCAAGATATCCATGTGCTCAGAAATCAGACACCAAACTGGAATATAATAGAATGCATATGACATTGAAAATGATACCCGTACCATGTTTCCAGGGGTGACCTCCTTTGAATCAAAATCCCATAATTTGCACGAAGTTGTAAAAAAAAACTGAATATTTTATATTTGAACCCATTAAACGAATTCTTCAACATGAGAGATTACGATGGAAATTGTGACCGTGCTTGAGTGCACTTCACACCAACACATCATGTCATAAATATATGCACTTAATTGTTTACCATATTCCAACCCCAGAGAAGGTGAAGTTGTCATACCCAGAGTTCTTGGCGCCAGCGGGTCTCTCTCTCGGCACCATGACTGGAAAATAGTTCCCACAGTCCTATATGGCTGTCGTGCTTTCATTTATACCGACCAACCAAAGACACTTTGTTTGAGTACGTGCGGCTACCGGACCCATCCCCTCCTTGATGCATGTAAGGGTCTACGTGATACGTCACTGTCACAACTAGCCACGCAAATGCTAGCCCAACCCCAAGACGGTTCCATTCCTTCGTACAGCCAAACCCAATTAAGATAGATCTAGCCGATCAATGGACTTCGCGCACACTTCGACATCCTGGTACAGTAGAAACAAGGGGCCTGTCGTATTTCTGTCCGCGCTTGTGTTGACTATTCAAACCGCTAGTCAGCTATTTCATCTCTCTTCTAACCTATCTGAGGTTCATTTCACGGGAGATTATTTTTCTCTTCGCTGCTACTAGCGAACGGAACCGCCCTAGGCGCCGTCAAACCTATTTGATTGCAGCGATCATAGGTTCTTTTACGCCCTTTTTATATTATGAAGTCCAGAGGAACGGGTGCGTGCCAGTGAGCGCGTGATGATGCGGGGACATCGCTGAAACCCCTCTTTTCCTACCAATATCGACTAGTCCGGGCGTACGTCGTTTCGCTGGGATACCTACCCAAGCTGCTCGCCGTTTATACACTAGCGCTGTGAGCAGCTGGCTCTAACAGTGAGACGCCCGCGCTCTCCACGATGCTACAACCATCCTGGTTCGCCCTCTACATCCTGGCTTTCAGGGCATTAAAAGGTAAGACTCACCTTCTCAAGCCTACCTTCTTTATCTCATGTCATCACCCGTACAAATGATCTCAGCTCTGTATTGCCGCCGTTACCAGGATGAACAGATCGTACCGGCGGCACATACAAACGGAATCTCGCATCCCCCTCTTGAGTTCGTGAAATCTCGGTACTCTACTTAAACTAATCCTTTTTTCCCTGTATGTGCTTTTGCTTAATCCCAGGTATACATCACTTCTATTTAATTGCTGACAAGTAGGCTAGGAATTCGTGTCGTTTCCGAGTGATTCCAAGCGAGACCCAATATTTCTTCCCTTAGTTATATTGGCGCGGTTATAAGAGTATCTCGTGCGGCGATGCACTCCAGTCCCGAGACGGAAAGATTTCGATTAGTTTGCCGAGCAGACACAGCCCTTTATAGGGTTCTACATCAGATTCGATGAGTGTCGAAAGAACCCTGGGGGCAGCAGCAAGGGTCTGATTTATTTACCTCGAATTCCATAACTTAAGAACACTATTCATACAATACCGCGGGGGCCATACCCAGACCTTTACAGCTATTTATCAAGAGAAAAATCCTGCTATAGAAAAATACACACACGGCTGGTGTACCAGTGAAGGTCTTTATTTTGCATCAAAGATGCGCTAGAAGAGGAATATTCATAAGAATGTAGAAAAGATGACGACGTCTCCTTCGGAAGATACTCTTGAAGTTAACGGCACGTTCTCGAAGACTGTCGAATCGTCATCAGTATTGGAAGATATTTCTTTGATTTTCCCCGCTGTATAAAATACAGTGGCTGCCGTACCGGTGGAGGTGTTTATTTTGCATCAAAGATGCACTGAAAGAGGAATATTCATAAGAATGTAGAAAAGATAACAACCTGTCCTTCGGAAGATACTCTTGAAGTTAACGGCACGTTCTCGAAGGCTGTCGAATCGTCATCAGTGTTGGAAGATATTTCTTTGATTTTCCCCGCGAACTCGCCTGGTGCCCAGAGACTCATCAATTATCGACGCTTCGTATAGAATCGCAATTAGTCAATTGTGCGCTCCACTAGCGCCCTACGCGCAGCACTAATGCTTGACATGATCTCGGCGTATAGCGGGACTAATTTAAACTTGCAGCTACAATCCAACGGCAGAAATTGGTAAAGGGGATCTGGATTACAACACTCGTATCATTCTTAATGCTCCAAAATATGAGCAAGATTGACAAAATGCAATCTAAGCAAAACTCGATCAAAACTAGGAGACTTAGAATCGATACCAGTGGACCTAATTGCTTTCACTGAAATGAGAACAATACAGGACTTCGATCGTTCTCGATACTCTTAATTTGTAATCAGTAGTTTTTGGATTCGCAATCGTGCCTGAGGGAGTGCGTGCGATGGGTTCAGTTTCCGGACTGTAGATTCTAACTGGCACCTACATTAATACGTGCTGATACTCGTATTGATGTTGGCTAGCCCCCTGCTGTGAGGCGTGTGTCACTGCCCTACGGCGGTAAATGGTCTAACCGTCTGACTTCACGCACGGACCGGAAGTGTTAAGAGGAAAAAGGGTTCAACTTTTGACCCACACTTCTTCTCCTCTTTATCTCAGCAACACGAATCTTAAGAAAATACATCTTCGATTCAAAATCTATACCACAGTTCACTGAGGAAAACGCAATTTCAAAAGCAATCTAGACGAGTTTTTTGGGCGCAACAGAGATTGTATTACGAGGAAAGATAGCTTTGGATGTGTAGGCTGATTTATAATGGTCCGTCTCGGCCGCATGTTGGGTTCTATCCTTTATATTCAGAATCGATTTTTTTTTTGGTGATCTTTTTAAAGTTTGACCAGACGCTGATCGAAATTTTATGTTGATGGCTTCCATCAAGACAGGACATCGGCGCATTAAGGGCGAGCGTTTTCACGATCAGCTGTCTTCCTGGGCATAATGCCGTCGGATTTTTGTGGGATCACAGCGAGGATTTGTGGCGGATTTGCCGGATTGCCAGGTGTAGAGCCAGCGGGGTGCTTTGCATGACAGACGGCATGCCTAACGCTTTGTTCCTCTCTGTTTTCATTCTCGTAGGTTCAGGTGCGCAAGGAAACGGTGGGACACCGAGAACTGTCACAGCTGTAGTCGGCGAGTCGGTCACCCTTCCCGCCGCCTTTTCTACCCGCGAGAGCATACTTTCTGTGACGTGGAGCAAAGTGAACGCAGACCAGTCGACGGTACAACAAAGAGAACCGGTATTTGTCTTTTCAAATGGGAACTCGAAGTCGCACGGATCGTATAGAGATAGAGTGCTGCTCTCGGGGAAGGTGTCGTTACGCATTGCGAACATTCGAGTACAGGATGACGGAATGTACGTGTTGAATGTCATGACAGAAGACTTGGAGACTGGAGAGGAGTATGTCCGCTTGATCGTTATGGGTGAGTCTTTTTATACAGATTTTACATCACAACCCATTAATATGCACTTACAAGGTTACATAAATCCGCCACTTTGTAAAAATGTGGGTTTGAGAGATCTCTAGTGCAGCACACCCCTGGTATGCACGGAGTGCATTATACTGGGGGACGTTGGGATAAAAATCTGTCTGGAGGTATTTTTTAGTGTGTCTTAATAATGAACTCTGGTGGAAATATTTTAGTAGAGATTTGTAGATTATAGAAGCTCAGTTGATACATGTGCTTCCAACTTTTTATTGCAACATTCCTGAACAAAACATGGTGGCGGCACACTCAAATGGTAGAGTTATTTTCATGCCAACACCAAAACAAAAGAAAACACATGTTCGAACGTTTCATCGAGACCGATAAGGCGATGTAAAGACATGCAGTTGTTATGAAAGCATTTGGAATCTGTCAAAAATGTTTGGACATCATGTAATATATGACAATTTTTAGCTGTGGACATAAAAGAAGATCCTCTTAGAAGGTATTAAAGAATCATCTGATAGATCATCAATGGTCAGATTATATCAAAAAGGCAAATGTGTATTCTTAGGGCGAGAAACTCAGGAAGAAAACTACATAGCAACACAGAACCACCGTAGTCTCAATACCACACTCAGAATACTCGAAGCACTACTGACCCACGGCTATGAAAATAGGTAGGATTTATTCCCCAATAAAGCCAAATCGCCACCGTTTTTGCATTAACCCTTTGAAACAAGACGCATCAATAATGCATGCTCTGTGCTCCCGATGCAATATGCTCCTCGTCCAAGCTTTGAACCGACTGCTTGCACCCATACTGGCAATCAGATTTGAATCTCAACGTTTTTGTCACTTCAGGGTTGGGGTCGACATCAAACTTAAATCAAATCGACAACTCCTAGTAACCTACATTAAGTTTGACACAGAAGTACAAGACGTGATGCATGGTTTACCAATAAAAAAACAACTATTAAAGATTCAGTGGCAGAAATGCCTTGCCACGATGTCATGGCGTTAATGTTGCAAATTAGTCCTATTATTATTAATGTGTTCCTTTTAATCTGCGCTCAGGGATGCGAACAAATTAAATTCCAGAGAATGCTGATATCATTTAGCTGCAGTGCAAGGTAGTAAACCAGTCAGAATTGCCATGAGGAAGGTGACAGATGGTCAGCAAAACGCCGTTTGAATAAAACACTTGTTTGTGTAAAAAGAATGCTTCTTATTCCATTCAGTAACTTGCCAACCTGATGAAACTATGTCCCATTTTCAATTTCAACATCACTTTTTGCTACCATAACTTGCCCAATTCAATTCAAATAGTCATTTAGGATTAAGGAATACCATTATTGTTTATACCATCGCCCACAACCGTTCTTTCTAACACCGCAATTCTAGTTCTAACGCACTTGCCCCCAAAGCTATCATCTCTTCGACTCGATACGAACATAAAAAGGTGACCGTTCGATGATATCTCCTGTAGCGGGCATAATCGGGAAATGTAACTTCAATCTGACACCATTATTGCACGTAGATACTTGCATTCCACTTGTGGAGGGACTTAATGGGGGTATTGCCTACGCAATAAGTCACAAAGCTTGTTCGTGGTCAAAGACGCAGGTAATAACGGTAAACCTATCGCTGTAAGCTCCCCCATAAGAAATGGAAGGAAAATTGGATCCTAGGTGAAGCGTTCGCCGATATGTCCCAGGGAAGGACCCGGCAGCTGGAAAAGTACCATCCTCCAGCAAAATGGTCATCCATTCAAAGTTCTAAATGTCCTGAAGTCTGTTAATCTAGTCGACCAGATGGAGCTCTTCGAGTACAGGTTCAAGTTTCATGGGCCATTTACTGCGGTAGAGGGTTCAGCCAATGACACTGAAGAAGAATCTGTACCATCCAACATGACCTTGGCTTAATGAGGGACCTTATGTAGGATTTTCCGTCCGCCTGACACAAAAGGACCGAAACTGAGATCATGATGGATGGTAGGGATTAACTCGTACGGAAGGCCGGTGTCACCGAACGTATTCGTCTTCCCCCTCTTGTCAATACATGTGATAATGCCATGGTTAACTAAGCGGATTCAGACTGGAACGTCCTTGTGAGGGTAAAGCTGTATGGAACATGCATATATCAAACCAACTGTCGTAACTGTATACATATAGCCCGGAATTATGCACATTTCTAGACCGGAAATACGCAAATTTAACCAACCCCTTGTAAGGGTGAAACTGTATGGAACATGCATTTATCAAACCAACTGTCGTAAATGTATACATGGACCAGAATCATGCACATTTCTAGACCAAAAATATGCGAATCTAACAAAATACCCCTTGTAAGGGTAAAACTGTACGTAACATGATTAAATCAAACTAACGTCCCTTCTGGTGTGACTGTATACATAGAAAACAATTATACACATTTCTAGACCAAATATATGCATAGTAAGCAAAATATCCATTGTAATCGTATAACTCTATGGAACATGCATAAATAAAACTAACTGTCGTAACTGTATACATAGATCAGAAGTATACACATTTCTATACCAGAAATACGTAAATTTAACAGCACACCCCTTGTTAGTGTAAAACTGTATGAGACATGCGTAAATCAACCTAACCTCCCCTCTAGTGTTACAGTATACATAGAAAACAACTTAACACATTTCTAAACCAAAATTATGCGAAAATATGCAAGTTCAGCAAATACCCCTCGTAAGGGTAAAACTGTATGGAACATGCATAAATCTAACCAACCTCCCTTATAGTGTTACTATATACATAGAAAACAATTAAACACATTTCTAGACCAAAAATATGCAAACTTAACAAGACATCCCTTGTAAGGGTAAAACTGTATGACACGTGCACGAATCAAACCAACCTCCCTTCTGGTGTTACTGTATACATAGAAAACAATTATTCACATTTCTAGACCAAAAATATGCAAATTTAACAAAATACCCGTTGTAAGGGTAAGACTGTATGGAGCATGCATAAATTAAAACAACCTCCCTTCTGGTGTTAATGTATACATAGAGAACAATTAGACACATTTCTGGACCGGAGAAAAAACACATTTAACAAAAGACGAAATGTCCACATAAGTAATGTATCAGCTAACCTGATTTGATGGGAAAATTATGTAAATTCGTTTACACATCATGTTTAGACGATGAAAGAAGCATGTAGATTATGATACAGATAAAGCATGGCATAGCTTTCTTAATCTTATTATTCACTCAATGCATCTAGTCCCAATGGGGCATGATAATGTAATAAACTTCATTGTCGTTGTCATATTTTCAAAACGCCATTGACGCCATGGCTAATATGAAGAATATTGAGTGCAATCTACAACTCAACAATCAAATGTTTCAAATAGAGTAGCTAATATCACCCTACTACTCTACCCAATGCCACCTTATAATATTTTCCCCGGGTGGTAGGGCAACTAATGTTATTCACCCTTCGCAACCTTACCCATGGGACAAGACAGCTTATGTTAACCCTACGCCTAGAGCATGTACCGACTTAACTTATGCAAATCAAAAAAGATGTACACATACGATAAGGGCTGAAATTAAAAGGTAGGGTCATGATTTATTGTAGATGTGTTGATACTACAATATAAAGATATATCTGTAACTACAGCCTGGGGGCTGCCCCGTATCAAGAAAAACTAGGTCAACTTGGCTCATGAATATACAGTATCATAACCTTTCAGTCATATCATTTAATCATTAGCACCTACTGAGTCTGTATCATATCTGAACGATACTGATACGGCGTAACAAACAATAATTTGGGTTAGGAACAAAGACGTATGTATACGGATGTGTATTTTGGTTGGTGGATAAGTATGATGTCAGAACCAGCCCAGTTCGTTGAAAATTCCGCATGAACAGGACGACCTATCAGTGGCCTGAACAACAACAACAACAACTGTTGCCAGTACAATGTCTTTTTATCATTGTCAATCTTGTGGGAACAGTTTCCATAATTTCCCCGAGCGTCCATTATCTAGAAAACCTTAAAAAAAAACATTTCTATCAAAATCCCAAAACCCACATATAATTGAAAATGTAGGACTATTTATTAGTATAGTAACTGCCTTTAAAGATGAAGTCAAACCCCTTAGTGATGTATGTAGTAACATCAGATACATATACAGTCAATTTAACAATATGTAACTGTGTATGTAACTGAAATTGTACATGTGTTAAGTTGCTGTGCTATGCATGTTTGAATAAAGATATGGTTTTTTTTAATAAAGAAAAGAACATCAGATACAGTAGTTCTATAGTCTGGACTGTGTTATACATTTCCATACGTTAGTACATCAGTTTGTTCCCTTACAATTACCCCTCAGGAAAAAAACTGAAATGAAAACATATATTTTTTTATTTTGCAGTGCCTCCAGTGGTCAAGGTTGGACCGTCTAGTCCTGTGGTTAGCAGCTGGGGCAAGTCAGTGACATTCAAGTGTACAATAACCGAGGCACGGCCTAATGTCTCCGCCTTACACTGGGAAAAGGACGGCATTCCAGTCCAGAGCATCGGCGTCAGCTCCAAGTACTCTGGGGGAACCCTGTCGTCGCCATCTTTAACCGTACGTCACGTGACCAGAGCAGACACGGGCAGTTACGCATGCGTGGTGAATCACGTGGTCAGACCAGTCACTTCAAGTGTACAGCTAAAAGTCTTATGTAAGTACGAACTTTTCCTTTGCTGCAAAGTCGTAAACAACACTATCTTCGACATTAGCTGGCCCTCTGATTCGTCAACCGTAATCACATTAACACAGCAGTGTCTTACAAACGCCAGAAAGAGACATCGTATCCGACGGCGCATCAATAATATACAGACCGTAGAACGGCTCCTGTTGTATTATTTACGTCCACCATTGACGATGATGTCAATCATTTGTCTTGCTGGCTCGAGTACACCCAGAGGAGGTGTAGGAGTCAGCCTCTGGATTTAATGGATCCATAAAAATTCATTTCTGATACCTTCACGCCACGAATGGTGTTAGCTCGCTCCTAAACAGATAGGTCTGGCCAATATTTCTGAAAAAGACGAATGCATTAGCTTAGTCGTTACTCTCTGCTGCCTCGGCGATATACTCCCCTTGCCTTTCCTATACATACACTGCACAAAATCATATCTTGAAACATACCGTAAAGCTTGCGTAAATTTTCAATTTTTCCACTAGCATGAAAAAATAGTACCTTTACGCATGCTTTAAGGTGTACTTAATTAAAGGGTTGATTCCATGCAGTGATAGTGGACTTACAAAAAGTACATAGTACAGAAATATACGAGCAAATCACCTTTTCGTCCAATCATTGAAACTGACACGCTAAGCGAGCAATATCAGCGGATAAGAGTTAATTAGATTACATTGTCCCAACCGTTTGACCTCTTATCTGTCTGCGTTTCCGCTCCTGACGAATCTTCCAATATCTCAGCGCCAACCACTTCGTTAGGTATGCAAATGAAGAGCATATGTCAAGTTGATTCTAGGAAATCGATTAGACACGCACGGTGGTGACATTGCCGCAAAGTATTGTCCCTTGTCTTCTCAGCAATTTGCATAGTTTCTCCGATACATTTTATCTCCATATATGTCTGCCTATGGCTATGCATGTCAACATGTGTACAGAATACGACACACTTATAGTCTATATTCGTGTTTAACGCTTTTGGTTTCATTTAACTGTAAAATAAAATATACCGATATATTTCTTTTATCAATCGCTGATGTGATAGTAGAGTTCGTCTGCATCGAAGAATAACTAGATATGTAAGTCTCCATACAGTTATGCTAGCAATTGTTTCATTTTCAAACATTATGTGTACACCATAAATTCCATTATATGCAACGTAGATGCAAACCTAACTTATTGAATCAAAGCCGCATCCCGACAATGCGTATCTAAACGATTTCCATCAGATTTGATTTGATTGCAAAAAAAGGTTAATGAAGAACGCTGAGCCACACTAGTGTTGAAATCGTCCACGTACATAAAAGTAAATTAGAGAAATCTCCCCTTTTACGACGCCATTCATCAATGCCGGTCGAGTGGATGGCAGAAATTACAACACACACAGTTCAGTACCAAGGAAAGATACCGTTATTTTACTGTTACAACATACATAGTTCAGCACGAAGGAGATGTGCTGTTATTTTACAGTTATAACACAATATTTCAGTGCAAATGAAAGATACCGTTAATCTTGCTATTACACACACATTTCAGAACAGTCAGCAATAAACGAAATTCATTGTAGATTAATTGTCACAACACGCTTACTTCAGTGCAAATGAAAGATACTGCTACCCTCTATAACACACACATTCCAACACTAAGGAGAGATGGTAATCCTTTGCTAATATAGCGCACACGTTCAGTACCAAACGTAAGAGAGATGCCATCATTTAACTGTTACAACATGCATACTTAAATGGAAATGAAAAATACCGTTACTCTCCTGCATGCTATAACACGCACAATTCAGCACTGAGAAGATATGCCGTTGCCTTGCTGATACAGCACACACAGTCAGCTCCAAAGACAGATGCCGTATCTTAAATGTTACATAGTACAGCACGCATAGTTTAGTCAAAATTAAAGATACCATTACTCTCCTGCTATAAAACACACATTTTAGCACTGAGGAGAGATACCGTTTTCGGTTGATATCAAAAAGAGATACCGTATCTCTACTGTTAAAAAGTACAGCACACATAGTTTAGTCAAAATTAAAGATACCATTACTCTCCTGCTATAAAACACACATTTCAGCATTAAGGAGAGATACCGTTTTTGGTTGATATAGAACACACAGTCAGTATCAAAAACAGATGCCGTATCTCTACTGTTACATAGTACAGCACACATAGTTTAGTCAAAATTAAAGATACCATTACTCTCCTGCAATAAAGCACACAATTCAGCACTAAGGAGAGATACCGTTTTTGGTTGATATAGCACACACAGTCAGTATCAAGAAGAAATGCCGTATCTCTACTGTTACATAGTACAGCACACATACTTTAGTCAAAATTAAAGATACGATTACTCTCCTGCAATGAAACACACATTTCAGCGCCAGAGAGGGATGCCTTTGCTTAGCTGATATAACATGCACAGCACCAAAGAGAGATGCCGTATCTTAACTGTTACACATGATAGCACACATACTTTAGTTCAAATTAAAGATACCACTACTTTCCTGCTATAAAGCACACATTTTAGCACTAAGGAGAGATGCCGTTGCTTTGCTGATATGCCCCCACACATATTTCATTGCTTATAAAATATATCGTTACTCTTCCGTTAAAGCATACCCGGTTCATCTCATTGCTTTACAACTACAACTCATACAATTCAGCACCAAGGAGAGATACCGTAACTTTACTGCTGTAAGACATGCAGTTTAGCCACAAGGAAAGATACCGTTACTCTACTGCTATAGCATACAGAGTTCCGTATCAAAAATACATGCCATTGCTTTATAACTACATAAAATACAATTCAGCACCGAGGAGAGATACCGTAACTTTACTGCTGCAAGACATACAGTTCAGCGCCAGGGAAATATACCGTTACCTCATTTCTATAGCATGCACAATTCCGTATCAAAAATATATGGCATTGCTTTATAACTACAAAACATACAGTTCAGCACCAAGGAGAGATACCGTAACTTTACAGCTTCAAGACATACAGTTATGCGCAAGGAAAAGATACCGTTACTTCACTGCTATAGCATTCACAGTTCCGTATCAAAAAGATATGCCATTGCTTTATAACTACAAAAAATACGGTTCAGCACCAAGGAGAGATACCGTTAGCGCGCTATTAAAATAACTGGCGTCTATCTGTCCTTTAACGTAAACCTAGAGACGCATATCTTCCCTCTCCTGAGCGCCGTATGAAAACAGCAGCCCGTTCAGCTCCAAAAGATCAACGTACGAGATTGTGCCCCTCAGATGACCATCATTATACGGATCACGTAGCTCACGCAATAAAGCCGTAATGGCGATAATGTTGTATGCATTACCGGCTTTTGCGATCGCATCATCCCACTTTTGGGATGTTCCAACATCAATCTAGATCGGGAGTGAACATTATGGCACCGCGGGTCCCCACGGCACGACCTCTCGCAGACACCTCGGGTACAACCGGGGAACCGAGGGCGTATGCTCCTGATGTTGTGATAAGTGTAATTGCTTCATTTATCGAGACCAGGTGGCGATGGTTTATGATAAGGCCTGGAAGTTGCCCGTATCGATTACGCTTAATCCCGACATGGTATCAAAGCTGGTCCTACTTCAGTCGTCAAGAGCGTAGCCTGCCCGCCAGTAAAACGTCATGTTAGGGCAATTACAAGCTTTCTCCAGCCGGCTGAATGTGGTAAGATAATACAAAGCAAAGCTAGTAGCCTGAGTAGGGGTTGTAGGTTCGTGGAATGTGATTGCAGTAGCTCACTACGACTCACTGGGTGCTATCTGCTTCACTTGAAGTGCGTTCTGTCAAATGCCGAATCAGTCAGGAGGAATACAAGCAGCTGGTCTAACGGCTGCGTGGGTAAAGGTAGACTTCACGGCCATGCTCTTTTTCACCACAAGCCAGTGCCCACACGTCAAAAACATTGATCGATGGCGCCTTTCATGCATTTCCCGTTTCCTATATGACAGGACTATTAGTAGGCATTTGCGCCGTTTGGAAGTGGGGGATTATCCTGTCAACTCCTTGAGCAGGTGTTCGCCGCCAATACTCGCACCTGTAACAAATGCGTCCCTATGATAAAATTCACTCGGTATGAACAAATATTACACTTTATAAGACCAACACTAGAATGACTTTTCAGTTAAGACTTACCCAAAACTTTCGCATGAACTGCATCAACCTTGTTTATCTACTACTGCTATTTCCGGCAGTGGGTCGTAGGTCCCGGATAACCTATGTCGCCCCCCGTCTCTGATTAAGATCGGTCAGACGGCTCGGATATAAACATTCACTTTTCTTGAAAAAGAATCTGGCTCGTATGTTATCTGGCACTTACGACTTAAGTGTTGGTTTTGGAAAGTTTAGTCATTGTTTATAATGCTATTTACAAACACAGATGAAATTTCATGCTAATTTCTTATTTTCAGATCCAGCATCTATAATAAGCATATCAGACGCAATCGCCGTGACAGTTTCTGACCGAGTGACTCTACAGTGTGTGGCAGACGGCAACCCTCCCCCCAACATCACATGGACCAAAAATGGAGTCTTACTACCCTCAGTAGCGCACACGTTATCTAATGACGTCCGCGCCTCATCCGTGACGCTCAAAAGGGTGCGGATGAACAACACCGGCGCTTATGTCTGTGCGGCAAGCAACGGCGTGGGGAAGAGTGACTCCAAAGCTGTCCAACTCAGCGTCACACGTAAGTCACTAACGATAACTTAGCGTCACACGTAAGTCACTAACGATAACTCAGCATCACACGTAAGTCACCAACGATAACTCAGCGTCATGCGTAAGTAACTGACGATAACTCAGCTTCACACGTAAGTCACTGGTGATAACTCAGCGTCAAACGTAAGTTACTAACGATAACTCAGCGTCACACGTAAGTCACTAACGATAACTCAGTGTCACACGTAAGTCACTAACGATAACCCAGCATCACACGTAAGTCACTAACGATAACTCAGCGTCACACGTAAGTCACTAACGATAACACAACGTCACACGGAAGTCACTAACGATAACTCAGTGTCACACGTAAGTCACTAATGATAACTCAGAGTCACACGTAAGTCACTAACGATAACTTTATGGTGTCACACGTAAGTCACTAACGAGAACCCAGCGTCACACGTAAGTCACTAACGATAACACAGTGTCACATGCAAGTCACTAACGATAACTCAGTGTCACACGTAAGTCACTAACGATAACACAGCGTCACACGTTAGTCACTAACGATAACTCAGTGTCACACGTAAGTCACTAACGATAACGATCACAAAAAGATATCGACGATCTCATATATGTTAGTCAAAATTGCTCAAATTATGGTAAGATCATGAAATTTAGCATAAAATGTGTATGCAACAAAAGAAATAATTCTACGTATGGAGCCAATGAAAACCTATTGTTTCATGGCAACTGTTGCTAGGTTACCTTTAGTGTCTTGCAAGGAGTACTTTAGAGGGCTAGTGTGTTCATTTTTACTTGAAGATATACTCAGGATTGATCATCCTAAGTTTTATCCTTTTGCCACAATTTGAGCAAGTGTAGCTACATCTATCACCAATCGCCTATATCATGTGTGAAAATATTAGAGGCATATCATAATGCCAGAGCCCTAGCCTTATCATCCGCTATAACACTTGATGCACAGCAAGTCCCAAGCCACCCGGGTGTCCCAAATCGAGGTCATCGACCTCGCCGAGCAACTATACCACACTAGTTTCAGGACGAGGGTGTGGACCTAAAATGCTGTAGTACCTGCAAGGTGGTCTAAAAACGGCGTATTTCTTCGGGACCTCAAAAAGTATACATACCAAAATTTATACAAGTCCATCAATATATCTTGAGTTATAGGCGAACACACACGCACACAACCAGAATAATACCCTTGTTTGAGGTGAAGCTCTTTCCCGGAGGTAAATACCACGAAGTAGACTCAAGAACACTCTATGGCACAAAGGTGCCCAAACCCCCACTGACAATACCTATTAGTGTCAGAACGTGATCACAGAGATACCTTCTGAAAGTGCTTGTCAATTTGTTCACTGGATACCAGTCAGACTGTGACCCCGAATACGAGAAGAAACTTGCTAACAGCGCAATAAATGGATTCTAGGGGCCCCAGATAGACACTCAGTTATAGCTGCAACAGGCTTGGAGGTAGCACGGGAATAGAGTCATTTTCAATCGTTATCTCAAACAGCCGTCTCTTGAGCCGACAACTCACCCTTTCTCTCCCCAGCAAAATCTGTCAGTATATTTTACCATATCGATAATCGTTAACAAAGAGGGAAGAAACCTGACCATTTCTGGGCCACAAAATCGATTCAATGCCAAACGTGCCAAAATATCCTTGCTATTTCCACGTTCAAAACTCCCTAAATGGTACCTAGCGACATGCCGCTGTTATTTCGGAAGCCGCAGTGCTGGAGTCACCCCGGTGACACCTGTTACAGTGTTAGGTAGGACTCCCGGCACGATGCATTAACGGTGCCAAGGAGCTCATTACCAGCCTCACGCAATATAAGGGGGTCGATGAATCATCCCTGATGCACTGACGGCTCTGACCCAATAACTATATTTTAACAGGCTCCGCCCTTTGACCCTTTCTTGGCAAGATATTATCAGAATGAGACCGTAAAAATAGTATCGCTGTTACACTATAGTAAATTTCTGTAGCCTTAAGTATTTTTTTGGTCTTCTGTTGGCATTGGGTATTGGCATTTGTCTGATGCACTGACGGCTCTGACCCAATAACTATATTTTAACAGGCTTCGCCCTTTGACCCTCTCTTGAAAAGATGCTATCATAGTGAGACCGTAAAATTAGTAACTTTGTAACGCTATAATAAATTTCTGTAGCCTAAAGTATTTGTTTGTCTTAGGTAAATCTTTTTTTTTTTAAAGAGCTTAGTATACACGGAATATGATTCAATGAATGTTAGGATTTTAAAGATAAGGCATTTTCAGTATGTTCGATTATATTACATGATTTTACTTGTTGAATTTCAATATTAGATCCAACGAATGTACTGTTTGCGAGCAATCACATACATCACAGAAAAAATACATTCGTGTATAGACTGTTCCATGTGGGTCAATAGCAAACAAAATGGCGGATGTTTAGATACCTGCCTTGGCGGACTGTACCAAGTTTGAGAAGGGGGCGACGAGAGTGGCTTTATGTACGTGCAAACAACTGTGACATATTCTTCGTGAAGTGCTGATAAACCACGAACAACATTTATAACTTGTCGGCCCACCTTTAACATTGCAGCTTGATAAACAAAATAGACAAAAGGGCTGACATTTGTCAATTTGACAATGTTTCGTGAACTATAAACTATACTAGTAAATACGGGCTAGGCTGAACGTTGTGCTGGAAAATTTACACGTTTAGAGGTGAGTAACTCATGAATATTCATGAGACAGCTCAAGGATGGTGCAGGTGTCATCATTCAACAGCTCAAAGGAATAGGTTAAGTACATAACTTATCGACTGCGGAAGAGGACTTGATATTTAGAAATACTTACTGTCACAGCTTTATCTCATTTCTGCACACACATTGTTTCGCCTGAGGATTTACAGAGCCGTGTTCAAGCTATTAGCAAAGTTCTGGGATTTCGCGTGTTAGGTAGATGGCGCTTAATTGCTTGGAGCGGTGTCTTTCTTCTTTCGCTGTGGCAGAGATAAGGTTGTAAAACATAAGTTACATCTGTGGGCAAGGTTTGGAAAAGTTTTCATGATTACAACAGAACTTTGTCTTGTGAAAAAGTTCAATCCCAAACTTCTTTAAAGTTTAAGCAAGTATCCGAGCATCTTTGTACTTTGAAACCTCAAAATATCCTTATCATTATGATTAGACATACTAGTAAGTCATTCTGGATTAATAATCTGGTTGAGATATGTAAGGCCATGTTAATTTCATAATATGGATGACATACTCTGGGTACCCAAATTCTGATGCGAGCGTGCGAGAAAAGTTGAGGTAAAAGTTGCCTTCTTTATGGAATCTAAGAGTTCAGGAGGATTCAACAAATGACAGAACATGATATACCGAACTATAATTTGTTTTCTTTTACATGTTCTTGTCTGACTTTGAAAGACTTTATTCATCCATTTTGAATGTGTTTTTTACGGCATGAATTTGCTAATTTTGTAGGTCCTTTGTATAATTTACATTATGTTCCCAACCTTTTTCTTTTGGAAACGGTCGAAAATGTATGCGCCGCAGATGCCATTCATATAATCAAGTCAGTACTGCGTGGCCTAATTTTTTTACACTGGTTTGACCAAAAAAAGAATCTTCAAAAGCGTTTCTTCTAACGCGGCCTTCTAAGTAAGATACGTACGTTGCCTTTAAAATCTTTCCAGTACTTGAAGCAACAAAACGAATTCTGATATGTAGAGACGCTTTTACAAGCTCAAGTATTGACCATAACAGGCACGTATTTTATCATAATGGTTTAAAGGCTCATATGGATACACGCTAACATGTGTACCACATGATATGATACAGCACACGCTGTGCTTACGGCGCCTTGGTGGCTAGATTTAAAACGACGAATCAAATGCATATTGACTTCGCTTCCGATTGTTGTCCCCTTTAGCTCGCAATTCCCTGTCCTTCAATGCGTAGGCGAAACATGGACCAAGATCAAAATGAAAAGATTGATACGGTGATTAAATTATGGACGACCTGGGGTCCCAGGCAACCAGCACAAAGTAGATAAACTACATCAAATTATGACTAATATACTACAGATGTAGAATGCAATCAGAAATAGTCTCCTATGATTACATGTATTCTGAGTATATTGATGATTTTAATCTTGCCACATGTCCACATTTAATACAAATGTACGTCTTAATTTGAGGATGATTCTTTGAAGAGTCCAACTCCAATTACGCAAAAGAAACGACAAGCAATCCGTTACTGACATTTGAATTCTTTGAGTGTATTTTATACCTTTTCTCAAACAATTTAGAAATGTCTACAGAACATCTGTTATTTCCTCCATTCCTCAAAGGTGGCGATCTCGCTGCGATCGCACTGCGACCTAAAAATTGTCATAGAGCGATCAACGAATTTCATAGATGAAAACTAAATCATTTTACGATCTGAGTGTTTTGTTGTCTTTTAAGTCATATTTTCACATCCTGCATGATATTCCATTTACATAGTTGAGGATAACACACATCCAATTTAGGTCGCAGCGAGGTTGCAGCGAAATCGCCGTCTAATGGAATGTGGGGCTTACAAAGCAGTCAACTCAAGACATAATATGAATGTTAACGCATTTATGATTAAGAGCCCATTCTTGATGGCGTATAATTTTCGCAGAATGTTAAAAATATACTTGCCATCAGTTAGAGCAGTAATTCAATGCATAAGTGGCTCTTAAAAATAATTGCCTTCATTTTCGCACCGCTTTCATGTAAATCATGCCTATCACAACTAATGAAAAAGCGTACACTACGGTACGGATGTCTTTTTTGAAATGTTCTAAATCTTGTCATTGAAACATCTGTGCCATAGTATGATTTAACACCGCCACTATGCAAAACTTCTTTAGGTTCTATAAATTTGTGTGTACCAGATTACTTAGTGACCGCAGCAGATTTTTGCCACTCGAACATTCCTCTTTGGATAATCTAACATTCCAAGACGAAAGTTGATCTCAATTTTAAGATCTGACTTGTATGCATCTGCTGTCTAAAAATCTTACAACGAGTTTTAGTTTCAGGGGTCAAGGGAACACTTTTTAAAACTCATATAAATCAATAACTCGTAATAACCATTGATAACGCATATAAATCAACTGGCTTTTTTCTATAAATCAATATTGCAATTTACATTGAATGACGGTTAACATGAAAAAGTACAGATTCGAAATATGGCGAAACGGTATATCAAAACCTGACGTCTTGCTGCAGGACCTCAAAAAGCCGCTAGGGACCCCTAATCCCACTGTTTCTTCATTTTACGAACACCTACCAACATATCAAATATCGAAAACATCCATCCACAAGCTCTTGAGCTATGCTAATAACAAACACACGCACGCACACACACACACACACACACACACACACACACAGCCCCTGATAATATAACCTTTTGGCGAAGGTAAAAATTCAGGACCAATCAAACCTACACCAACATTTGATAAAATCATACTCTATATTCAACTCCTGTCTTCTTAAAAAAGTATCTTCATCAAACCTTTGCCATTCATGACAGATTCTGTAGCACCGAAAATCGGCTTAACTTTAACGGAAGGTTGCCCTGCAGTGATATCAGCGTTCCCCTCTGTGCAATTAACTCCTCGGCTCCTGATTGAGCTACACTGGCTCCCACCTGTGCAATCTGTTCCTACCCAGGAGAGGAGACTTCTGTCTAGCTGCTCTGATAGACCTCATGTCAAGGATATCCATCAACGTAGTCTGCTCGTTTCCTTAACTTGGAGAAAGGGTCAAAAAATTATTAGTTATGTTGAAAATATGAAAATATGAAAATATGAAAATATGAAAATGTGAAAATGTGAAAATGTGAAAATGTGAAAATGTGAAAATGTGAAAATGTGAAAATATGAAAATATGAAAATATGAAAATATGAAAATATGAAAATATGAAAATATGAAAATATGAAAATATGAAAATATGAAAATATGAAATACATCTTAAAAGTACAAACATATAAAAAATATATGAAGTTTCTTGATTAAGCTACACTGACTCCCTCCTGTGCAATCTGTTAGTATCCAGGAGAGGAGATGTGTGTCTTGCGGCTCTGAAAGACCTCATGTCAAGGAAATCCATCAACTCGAGATAGACTAGTACTTATGAAAGTGCCAAAGGGTTATTACTTATTTCATGAATGTGAAATAAAACCATTACAAGATATGAATATAGATATAGAAAATATAAATGAAACGTTTAAAGAATATAGAAATATAGAAAAGTATGAAATATATAACAAAATTTTAATGTTAAATATATATATATATATATATGATCAACGGTGCAGCGAATGTTAGAACGTTACAGAAAAAATACAAGAATATTACAATACATACTGTAAATGTCAGAATTTTGCGAACTTAAAACCACTGCAAGAAATGCTTGTTTTACATTCTGTCTACCTACTTCGTTTCAACTGCAAACTTAAAATCACTCCGACCAATCTCCCGCCAACCCCCATTTTTCTCCCTACAGCGAAATTAAATCATCGCGAACTTAAATCCATTTGTAGTATACAATGACATACAAAGCCATGTATTTGGTAAGTATGAGGCAAACTCTAGCAGTAGATTTCATTTTCCACCTAATCTTATTTTCATCATAACGTATCGTTTGATAAAAGGTAAGATTTCTACAGAATTTTTTGATTTGCATCGAAAAGAACGATCCATTTACCAGTAATCGTACCGGGTGCATTTCAATCACTCAGAGCTATGCATATATGTCAATACCGAGTGATGTATCGTTCCCCCACAAGCATAGCTCGTGGGGAAACTAAAAATAAAAGGTGTGTGTACAAAATTGATTTGAAGGCGCGAAGCCCGGCGTTTTTAGAAATAGTTCACGTCGTGACCAAAAGGTGAAGGAGTCACTGCTTCGAACTCACCTCGGTAATGAAAATTTAAAAGGTACTACGGCGTGGTAAAGTGTGGCTATTTTCTCCATGTTTTCAGGACTTGACAGCTTCTTAATCTAGTCTTCTTCTGATCTTTTGAGTTCTGCTTCTGAAGGAATGTCCAGGTGGGATGGCATTTTGATGCTAGCGCTACTGTTGCCGTCTAGTGGTAGAGCTGCGAACCTGTATCCCGGACTTGACTTATAAAAACGTCTAGGTTCAACCTACCTACCTACCTAGTCCTTTGACCTCCATGTCGCCGGGAGGGGGGGGGGGGGGGGGGGGCAAGGTAGATATGAAGATAGAAAGCTGTCCCTACACTCGTCTGTATCTCGCAGCAGTCAGCCTTTCAGCCAGGTTTAGGGACATTCAGTTCTAACTAAACGTCGAAGACCAGTTTTGGGCTTGCCAAAAAACTCTCTCTCCCTTGAATTCTTTTATTTTTGTTTTAAGCCATCTTAAACATTGCATGCATCGTGAAGTTTGCGCTGGAAAAAGTCGACAACATTGCGTTTTTTTATGTGTTTTTGCTCGTATTACTGAGCCTTTGTGTTTACTACTAAATGTATATAATTTTGCATATTTTCTGATTACATGTAGAATTTATGCCAACATGCAATTTTATATGTAACCAAAAAAAGGCATTCTTAGTTCACACATATGGCATGGTTCAGGTGCGGACTTATAAGTCCGAACTCGTCTATCTCACTCAGCAGTCAGCATTTCAACCTGATTTAGGGACGTTCAGTTAAAAAAAACCACTAAAGGTTGGGGACCTGAACCTGAACATGAGTTTAAGTACGCATCACTGTCTGGTGGCAAGTTTTCTGGCAACCGCCAGCCACCACCATGATCAAAAACACCGCAGTATTCATAAAGCAACCTGGCGCCTCCTGTGCAAGATATAAAAGAGCAAAAGTCACCACGCTAACCTTGGACACAAATGAGTGTTGGAATATCATGGAAATATGGCAATAGCCTATAGATGTAACTATGATGAATTCTGTTTTTTAAACAAGTCAGCTCAGTGCAAGGCCACATGGACCACTCCTGAGAAATGAACTAGCACTCACTGAAGTAGCATCTTTCCTCCCTTATTCAGTGACATCAAGCTTAGGCAAGCTCGACTAAATGGCTCACTAGGAGAATCAGGGGTTACAAAGGCTGCTTGGGAACTTCCCTACCCCATTAAGCCTGGAAAGGTTTGATCCAAGCTCAGCGGGAAAGACCTCTAGTGTGGTAGGTTCTTTAACCTGCTCGAGGTGTGGCTCTCCTCAAACACGGGACTTCAATTTAATGTCCTATCCGAGGGATGTCCTTAACCGAAGCTAGGTACTCATTGTCACCTGTGTGAAGTGAGGAAGGTTGTGTAACGTTCCAGCTTTCCCAAGGACACAAGATCGGCGACGTTACAAGATTCGAACCCAGGACGTCTGGGTTCTGGGCCAATCACTCTGCCGTTACGCCACACGACCCTACACTTTTCCTCATCAATTTGACCCGTACGCGTCATTTTCTAAAAGTATCTCTCTTTTAAAAGTAATTTCACAAGAGACGCTTTCAAAGATGATTAGTATTCAGTTGAAAGAATGGACTAACGCAACACATTATGCGATCACGTGTAAGGATTGCCTAAGAGGTGGCTGAAAACTACCTTTCAGAGACTTAATTCGCGAGAAGTGCACCCAGCCATTATAACCACCATTGCTCCACCTAATGTTCTGTAATAACTTAAATTTGAGCAATGCCTCGCCCTAATGTAACGCTAATAGGTGGTACTAACGTCAATATAGAAACAGCTTAGGCGACCTGGAGATATGTCTTCGCATAACGGCGCGTTACCTTAAAGGAACTCAATGTGGGGTCGTGTGGCGTAACGGCAGGGTCTTCGGCCCAGAACCCAAAAGGTCCCGGGTTCGAATCCCCTGACGTCACTGATGTTGTGCCCATGGGAAAGGCACTGAACACGACTTTCCTCACTCCACCCAGGTGTAGAAATGGGTATACTGTTCTCTGTACATGGCACTGTTGAGATAAGTTATGAAAAACTTGAGTGAAGCGCCACGTTGTTCTTGTCACAAACGACGTAAAACAACTCAATGTAAGATTTGGACGATGTCGGAAGTATTTTTTTGCTATTCCTTTTAAATTAAGTAGAATCAAACCTTCAGCATTGCGTAACAATATTTTGGTAGTGAATATGCATCATCATTGGATTGTATTAATGTGTAGAAAATGAATTTTGTTTACACCTTGCGAGTGTGTATTTTCTGTACCACCAGAAACCAGCCGTAGTGGTGCGGGTTGTTTTTTTGCGCTGTTTGTAAATGCTGGAAATATGAAACAATGTGCTAGAAAGTGCCCATTATTGTCAATAGCATGGAGATTATGTTAATTCTATATATCAACTTTTGCAACCAAAATCTTACATAAAGCCCCTTTTAAGTTACTCGTCTTTCTTTTATAAGTCACCTCATATATTCTTTGATATACACGAATGAAGTCAGTGGATTTCTGTCCATATCCTAATGCGTAAAGTCGTAGTGTATAACATGTACGTAAGAATCCACAAAGCTTATTTCTCTTCAAGTCAAATGTTGACATTGCGTATATAGATTCTAACAGCCTTAAGTAGAGATAACATAATTGATGGTTACCTAAAGAGAGGAGGGGTTGATTTGAAGTGCGCACCTGGAGCGGTCTATCATGCCATACCATTCATCATCACCTGCTCGTTTAATGCACAGCCCCCCACTTTGATTTGAGTGTGGCGGTTACTTAATGGCGCCAATGTGGATGTTGTCCTCACCTTCCACGACCCCCTTAAACGGTTTTGTAGCCGGATAATTCAAATTTTCGAATTGCTGGCATCAATCAAAGCAAGGGAAGCCTTTATGTATAAACGATACCCGGACTGACTGGTCTGCTTAAGTTGGTAGAAATCCCGCGTGTTAATGTGAAAACCTAGTCTCTACCAGACTAACTACGCCGGCTATAGGGAGAATATCTGCCGTAGCCGACTCCCTTAGCATACTATTCACTCTATTTGGCCAATTTCTACTATTTTCCCAGCCATCCGCGGGGCCTGGTAGAGGCTAGTGAAAACCTGATACACAATGCTTTCTGTTGAAGTACTCTTAGTAACAAGACCATATAGCATGTCAATATTAAAAGGTAAAAAATCGGAAGTTCTGCTGCAGTGCCAAGGTCATACACCAGAGGGCCCAAAATAGACCTTGACCTTCGTCCTCCCAGCACCTACCCACATACTGAATATTATTTCAGTCCATCCAGAGGTTCTTTAGTCATGCTGACTACAAATAATTGGAAACACAAACAGACACACACACGCACACACAGACGTGCCAAACCTATACCTCCATTTTTAAAGGAGGTAACAAACAAGAGATGCAAACTATACGGCACACACATGATAGATAGATAAGAACGTGCCCTGGATAAGTCTACCTTAATGCGCTTAATAAGCTGTTAAATTGCCTGTGTAATTGGTCAGCATCTCTCCCCTGTCATGCCATTACGTGTTGCGCTCCTTTTACGCTTCGTGCTTGCTTCTAGAATGTCCCTAATGGCGTAAACTAAACAGTGCATGTCACGACACCATTCTCCTTCACGAGCAAAGCTGTAAAATCTAAAACCGGAACGACCTCAAGAGCCAACGTACCCATATTGTTTACTCCGGGTACGGCCGGAGTCTATGCTTTCAATGTGCGAGTTTGTTTGAGCTGTTGTGTGTACGCAGATATTTGAGTGACAGCTCGTGAGTGGGAAGATGACCACAGATTTCAGAGTGGCAGGAAGTACAGGAACTACAGTTTAGAGTTGTTGAACCAGTTCTAGGTGAATTACTGTAAGAATTGTTTCTGCCTGGACATTTCAGAGAGCGTTCATTGCACGATTTTTAAGTTTGTTGAAAATTCACTCAATGTTAGATTTGAACGATGTTCGAAGTACTGTAAGAATAGTTTCCACCTTGACATTTCAGAGAGCATCAACTATACGGTTTTTAAAATGTTGAAAATTCAAAGGCTTTCACAAAAGTGTGTTTTTTTTTTGTCTTATCCATTGTTTTATGAAATCAGTCCAGCGAAGAAAATAAAAATTCTACATCCAAATTGATATCTTGTTTCTTGTAGCAGCTTTATAGCTAACTATGATTCGAGCAGCGGCCCTTTCTTAATTTGCATTCCTTGATGAAACTTCCGGCATCTTGAAAAGTTATTCATTGAAGTCTTGCACACATGCTTCAGGAAAGAGCAAATGTGCTGCTCTCGAGGTATTGGTCGCGGTATAAATATTCAACCGTAAACCGATAAGTCTATTGAATCCGTAAGAAAATGGGAACTCACGTCTTTTCCTCGGGCGTGCTTGATTATGTGACTCGTTTGTATTCGCAAGGACTTCACATACCATGGAGTGTCGCCATTTTGTAAACTGGATTCTGGCTCTATTTCTAAAGATTACATGTTCAAAGGCTTCCAGAATCGCTACAAATTTAGACAAATGGTGTGGGTGTAAAAGTCTGACGCTATTGAAATGTAGGCATTCATCCCTGTGAATCCTTCTACCAATACCCTCTAAAGCCCGTTCCTTTCCTTGTAGATGCGAGAGTCAATCCTTGTCCAAACTGCCTTACATCGTTGTCCATCACTCGTTTCTTTGATTAACGTCGGTTGCAAAGGTTCCCGAGCAAAAGGCTTTGATCTCAATCGATCAAACGTCGCCAAAAGTCGATCCGGACAGAGGGGAAGAGAAAAAACAGTCAAACTTGATTTCGTTTCACGGTACAAGGCATTTGTCATTTGAACCGAGGTTGGAGTTCGACACGTGGGTCGTTCTATTGAATTCCCAAAAGTTCCGATCCCTTCCTTCGCTCCAGGCATTACGTTCCTTGTGGTATTACGTTCGGTTAAGGCCAAATGGAGCAAAAAGTTCAGTAAGGATGCGGTCAATACCATCTATCGACCTCAGGTCACGGAGGCAACCGTGTGAAAGAGCCGGGGTTTACAACGCCGTTTTACCATGGACTCCAGAGTAGAATTACTCTCCCATGTGTCTCTCTCGATATCTGACGGTTCCCGCGTCCAGACATTCGGCTAAGGTATCCCTTTGAACTTTAAATGGTACCGTTGTCAGCAAAGCGGCTCCACGAAATGCTTTTAAAAATCGATTTTTGGGGATAACGCCTTGGGATGCATTGTCCTTCATAGGTAAATAGGGCACATTTGTAATAGGTTTTTCCAGAGGCATTTTGTTGGTTTATATTAATTGTGAGTTATGTATTATTGCTGCATATTCCGACTGCGTTGACAAATTTAAAGCCCCTTCCTGGTTTGACTTAACAACTGAGGATTTCCTTTATATACAAGAAGGCCATACATATAGCTCAACAAAGATTACGTCTATTTGCATCTACCCATTACGTTGTGTTAAAAGCTACTTCCCTAAAGTTTAATGTTTTTGCAATGTGTATAATTTAGTATGAGACTATCTATAGTTTATATAATCACCCGTATACGTTTTTGTCACTTCGAACAGTTTTATGTATATGTGAATAATCGACATTGTTATACTAACTGTTCGCTCGTTAATTACGTGCATTTGATAAACTGTTGTCAAAAGGATAAGATCAAAATGACAAAACGAAATGATCTGTCCCGTAATTTAGCGATAGTAAAAAGAGAAAAAAATACCCCTGGAAACACTTCGAGCGCTCGTTATTCACGAATGCACATACTTACCATCAAGGCAAGGCCGTAATTCTGTACAGATCCATAAAAATACGTTTATGCGGACATTTCTTTGCGAGAAATGGTGCCCTTGGTTTTTGGGAGATCCGGTTATTTAACCCGCAGGGTCGAGTTTTTGAATGAGAATTGTGGTGCAGCGTTCACAGCGGCCAGAGGTCGCCTCAGTGCACCCACAAGGCACGCATATCTCATTTCATTTTTCAACTCCGAGTCACGCCTCGCTCGATGGGGTGGCCATATTTGTTACCCCCATTGCTCTACGTTATCGACGTTTTGTGGTGCCTTTGGGGGCTGTTAGTCTGGCTAAGCGGTATAACGACTCCCTCAAAACTGACCATTTCTTCGAGTTCCCATGTCACAATGACAGTGTGAGTTCGTAATTGTAGGAGACATGTAGACAGACCTATCCATCACTATGATTACACAGCATAGAGCAAAACTACCGAAAAGTCATGGTGCCTTTGGGTGCTGTTATTTCTTCTAAGCGTTTTAAAGCCTCCCTCAAAACTGACCATTTCTTCGAGTCCCCATGTCACACTGACAGTGCGAGTTCGTAATTGTAGGAGACATGTAGACAGACCTATCCATCACTATGAGTACACAGCATAGAGCAAAACTACCGAAAAGTCATGGTGCCTTTGGGTGCTGTTAGCTGGCTAAGCGGTATAAAGCTTCCCTCAAAACTGACCATTTCTTCGAGTTCCCATGTCACACTGACAGTGTGAGTTCGTTAGACATGTAGACAGACCTACCCGTTACTGAATACACAGCATAGAGCAAAACTACCGAAAATTCACGGTGCCTTTGGGTGCTGTTATTTTTTCTAAGCGTTGTAAAGCCTCCCTAAAACTGACACTTTTTTCGAGTCCCCATGTCACAATGACAGTGCGAGTTCGTAATTGTAGGAGACATGTAGACAGACCTATCCATCACTACGAGTACACAGCATAGAGCAAAACTACCGAAAAGTCATGGTGCCTTTGGGTGCTGTTATTTTTTCTAAGCGTTGTAAAGCCTCCCTAAAACTGATCATTTCTTCGAGTTCCCATGTCACACTGACTCTGAGAGTTCGTAATTGTAGGAGACATGTTGACAGACCTACCCATCTCTATGAATACACAGCCTAGAGCAAAACAACCGAAATGTTTTGGTGCATTTGGGTGCTGTTAGTTTTGCTAAGCGTTGTAAAGCCTCCCTAAAACTGACCATTTCTTCGAGTCCCCATGTCACAATGACAGTGTGAGTTCGTAATTGTAGGAGACATGTAGACAGACCTACCCGTCACTATGAATACACAGCATAGAGCAAAACTACCGAGATGTCATGGTGCTTTTGGGTGCTGTTAGTTTTGCTAAGCGGTGTAAAGCCATCTCCAAAACTGACCATTTCTTCGAGTTCCCATGTCACATAGACAGTGTGAGTTCGTAATTGTAGGAGACATGTAGACAAACCTACCCATCACTATGAAAACACAGCACAGAGCAAAACTACCAAAATGTCATCGTGCCTTTGGGTGCTGTTAGTTTAGCTACTTAGCGCCGCTATAAAGCCTCCTCCAAAACTGACCATTTTGCCAAGTTCCCATGTCACATTGACGGTGAGAGTTCGTAATTGTAGGAGACATATAAAAGACCTATCCATCACTACACAGCATAGAGCAAAACTACCGAAAAGTCATGGTGCCTTTGGGTGCTGTTATTTTTTCTAAGCGTTGCAAAGCCTCCCTAAAACTGACCATTTCTTCGAGTCCCCATGTCACACTGACAGAGAGAGTTCGTAATTTTTGAAGACATGTAGACAGACCTATCCATCACTATGAATATACAGCGAAGGGAAAAACTACCGACATGTCACGGTGCCTTTGGGTGCTGTAAATTTTGCTAAGCGGTGTAAAGCCTCCCTAAAACTGACCTTTTCTTCGAGTTTCCACGTCACACTGACCGTGTGAGTTCGTAATTGTAGGAGACACGTAGACAGACCTATATATCACTATAGATATACAACATAGAGCAAAATGCGCCAGAACGTTAAGCCTTATACATTCACAATATACGACCAAATCACTACCGTGAAAGAATGACAAAATGGCTGTCGCGGAACATATAATCTTTTACCGTCAAAAAAAGGATCTGCTTGAAAAGTTCAATTCATTTTTAGATCAACGCATATTCAATAGGGATGTGTTATAATGCTGGACTGCTTACGCCCCAGGCTTACACTAAACACGATATTTGTCAGACTGGTGAAACAGTTCGTAAATTGTCACTAGTTGTAAATATGACTCAAGGTACTTTGACAGGGAAGTCCTCCCTTCCCATTGTGTTCCGGGGGTGGCTATGGTAGCGCAGGAATCCACTAGGAACAGTTTTTATAACCTCTCATCGTCTTTCTAATGGTCCAGAGCGACGAAGACAGCCTATTCAACCACCCAGAAAGGAAACCAGCTTCTTTCAAACGACTTTCCGTATGCTTTAAGACTGTTACATAATTCACTAAGATCTTTTGAGAAATAGCTACATCTTTTTCTAAGAATCCGCTCTTCCTCTAGCTCTGTGTATAGCTAGTGTTGATAGGTAGACTCTTCATCATTTTAACTTCCATTGAAGCTATTTTTCATGTTGTACACCTGGATATTTTTCGACTTTTCACGACCATTTTATAACACAACACCAGTCAATCACCAAAATCACTGCGTTGTACATCTATGAACATATATATATTCCAATTCATATGCGTTAAGAGTCGATGAATCATACTCAGTCCACGCCGCTGTGTTATATAGCTTAAAGACATCTTTACTGCAATGGGTTTGAAATGACTGATTTGCATAATTTGCCGATCCAAAGATATCTATATCACACGAGTACAGCACAGAGCTTTTGGCTCTTTCTTCATCGTTATGGAGTGCCCATCGGCCTTTCACGCAAAGTGACGCGCAGAATGATTGGCACTTAACTAGAGACGGGGGTAACGTATTGGACTATTCATTTTGTCGTGGGTGATTATATTTCAGCTAGCACCAACTCGGCCCTAGTGAAGAATTATAAACGTACGAACTTTGAACGTAATAAAGTTTTGTACCCAGAAATGCCTTGAATTACCAAGAACTAAGTCCGGTGGGAAGCCTAAATATAGGCTATATAATAATAATAATAATAATAGTCTTTATTGCATATTCCTGCCCAGAAGGGCTAAATGCACAGAAAACCACATGTGGTCTGTAAGGAGTATAAAGTAAAACATAAATTGATAAAATGCTACATTCTAATACTAAGAACTAAAAACAAATATACAAAATGTGGGCTATTGCTAAACTAAATGCTGATCACCTAGTAGTTTCTTCTCTCTTTTTGAAACATTTGGAAATATGACTACATACTTTGTCCATTATATGTTCGTTCTTACATGACATCAGGTATATAAAAGTGTCCTGTTTTGACATATTTGTACATTTCTTGTCTAATTCTATTATCTTAAACAATGATTGCCGTTCATCTTTATATAAGGAACAATCAAGTAAAAAGTGGATTTCATTTTCAACATATAAATCGTCACAGAATTCGCATGTTCTATTATTAGGAGGGGTACGGTTTTGCCTTCCAGATTCTATGTGTAGGGAGTGGTCACTGATGCGAAGTTTACACATCGCTCTGCGATGTTCGAAGTTTGCAATGTTTAAATATGCTTCTCTTTCATAGATTTTTTTGAAAGTTTTGTATGTTCTTAATTTGTTGCCTTGGTTTTCTCTTCGTCCTTTAACGTGTAATTCTGAATTAAATTTTTGGATGTAAATATCCTTCAATCTTTGTTTTAGTTCATTTAAATGAGAATGTGTGTTTGAGGGACCGTTAATGTATAGGTAGGCAAAACCGGACTCCTCTAACATTTTTCTTACATTAGATAACCAGCAGGGTGTTTTTCGGCGATCTAGATCTTGTTGTACCATATAAGCTTCGTATTGAAGACTGTCTGTATGTACTTCGTTAACTAATCTAACATAGTAACTATACATTCTGCTTTGAGCCTCTATTTGCAACGGAAAACGACCCAGTTCCGCTCTACATGCAAAGTTACTGGCGTTCCTCCGAGCACCAAGGACATATTTACAGAATTTTAAATGTGCAGTTTCTATCGGAGATTTGTCATTCATATTACTGTTGCACCAGACTTCAGATCCATACAATAATATCGGTACAATACATGTGTCAAACAGTTTACAGTGCAGTGATACAGAAGATCTAGTCTCCCCAAGCGTACTTCTGATGTTATACATTGCTCTTAAGGCTCTCTTTTGTAGATTTTTCGTGGCAGCGCTAAATGTACATCCTGTTGTAAACATAACTCCTAGGTAACAATATGATGAAACTATCTCTATCTCTTTATTACATAGTGAAAAACTAAGATTATTGAATAAAAGGCCTCTTCTGTTAAATACTATAATTTTTGTTTTCGCCAGGTTGACAGTTAGCTTCCATTGTTGGCAATACCGGCCAAGAGTATTAATTGCGTTCTGTAGTCCCTCCTTACTTTCCGATAGTAAAACAATATCATCAGCATAAAATAGGCTATTTACTTTCGATAGTTGTAAAAGGGGGGCGTCTAGGTGTTTCGCATTTAGTTCCTCTATGAGGTCACTTATGTACAGGTTGAATAAGGTGGGGCTTAGAACGCAACCTTGACGTACACCAATTTCAACAGGAAAATTTTCAGTCAAGCCCGTCTTAGTTTTGACACTGGCTTCGGACTGGTTGTATAAATCCTTGATTATATCAAAAAGTTTTCCTGAAATGCCATTGGAAAGAAGTTTGTACAATAGCCCCTCGTGCCAGATGGAGTCAAAGGCTTTTGACAAATCTACAAAGCAAGCAAATAAGCGTTTTCCAGATTGTGTGTATTTAGATATAAGAGTTTTCAGTATGAAGATGTTATCAGATGTCCTGTAATTTTTTCGGAATCCTGTTTGGTTTGGTTTTATGATTTCTTTTTCTTCTAGGAAGGTTGACAATCTTCTGTTAATTATTGAGGAGAACAGTTTTCCTAAACAGCTTGAAATGGCGATTCCTCGATAATTGTTGGGGTCATCTTTTCGCCCTGCTTTGAAGATGGGGACAATATAACTTTGGGACCATGTTTTGGGGAAGGTTCCTTTCGAAAATGTGCTGTTAAATAGCCTTAGTAAAGGGGAAAATAAGATTCTTTTTCCTGCTTTAAGCATTTCATTGATGATCATGTCGTCCCCGCTGGCTTTTTTGTTTTTGAGGGCTTTTATTGCATCATTGATTTCTGATGCAGTAATTGGATTATCTAAAGGTCCTGGACTTGGTTCACATTTTTGTAGTGCCTGGAATTTATGAAGAATTTCCTTTTCAAAATTAAGATCAAAAGTTTTTTGTTTTAGTCTGGATTTGCTGTGTATAGTTCTGAAGTGTTCTACCCATGTGTCGGCCGGTAGGTCTTCCTGAGGTACCGAGTTGGTCTTTTTGAGTTCGTTAAGTAGGTTCCAGAAAGCGGTCGGATTATTTTCTTGGAGGTTTTGAAGGCGCATTAGATAGTTGTTTTCGAATTCTCGTTTGCGTTTTCGAACAAGTTTATTAAATTCTTTCTTTTTCTTAAAATAACTACCTCTTAGGGATGGATTTTTTGGGTTGTGTACAAGGAGATATCTGAGGTTTCGTAGTTCTTTCCGGGCCTCATAACATGTTTTATCAAACCATTTTTTGTTTTGTTTTGGTCCTTTGGTTCTCCTGTTACATTTTATTTTTAATGATATCTTTCCGGCTGTTTCTAGAATATTCTGAAACTTGCTAACTTCTTCATCAATGTTACGAGTTGTAAGTGTAGTATCCTGCCCAATAGATAAAAAGTTGTTTAGTTTGTCGGATATCATCGGGCTGTTTAGAGCACGGATGAATTTATCACCTGAATTTTCGTCCCAAACAAACTTTTTTGGAAGAGGGCGTAATTTGCATTTGGCACTTTTTGTGTTTTGAATGTTCCAATGTGACGTACGTATATTTGTGGTTATCAGGCAGTGATCTGAAAATTCTGATAAATTGTGGACTTTGAATACGTTAATGTTATGAAGAAGGGCGCTACTTGTGATGGTATAGTCCACCGTGCTGCAACCTCTAGGCTGATAACAGGTGTAGCGTCCATTTAAATCACCTAGAACACGACCGTTAAGAATGCGAAGGTCGGCTTGGGCACATAGATCAATTAGGTTTTTGCCAAAAGGATTAGGGAGATTTCTATCGGAGTTGTTTCTGGGGATGTCAAGGTTTGAGAAGGGCATTTCTGGTTCAAGTTCTGGAACAAAGGGGTCTTCGGTGGTTTCTTGTAGGGAGCCTATCCGACTGTTGAAATCTCCCCCTAGAATAACATAGCCTTTGGAGCTAAAAGATGCTACATCCCTCTCTAACATATCAAAAATACAGACATCCGTCCTTTTGTGGACTTGAGAGTATAGAGGACTTATATAAACAGTACATATAAATACATCTTTCGATAAACCAAATAATTCTTTGGATACTCGAACCCAGAGTAAGTCATCCGATTTGGAGGGCTCTCTACTTATAAATTTCGCCAATTCTTTTCTAAAGTAGAAAATAATTCCGCCAGAATTTCTTCTGGCCCTTCTATGTTTTTTTCTCGAAGAAGAGAAGTGTTTGAAATTTGGGATGTCTATTTCTGAGGATTCATTACTCCAGGTTTCGATAAGAGAGAAGAAATCAAGGTTGTCTACACTACTTCTAAAGTTATCTTCCTTAAGTTTTTTTCCTAGGCCGTGGATGTTCCAAAAGCCTATGTTAAGAGAACACCTCATATATCTCAACGTTACAAAAACTGAAAGAGGACTATTGTTTCCCTACTTTTACGATACGCGTGCTTTGCGCTTATTTGCGATAATACATTATTGATAAAGCTAAGTTACTTGTACTATGATAGCCATATTGTATTCGACGAATATTAGAAGAACTAATTATTTTCATTTCAAGTACAGTAAGTGTGTTACATTTTAGAAAATAACTATTTTACGGATACAATGTTGGAAGTTAATAACCTGCGTAGTGGTCTTTGCCGCGCCAGTCATCTTCACGGTACTGATGGTAGTCGGCGTCTCTGATGTACCTGGGCGGGAACCATGGCCGGGGTGCGTACTGGGCTTCTGGGAACCAGCTCTCGTAGGGGTCGTCGTATCGGCGAGTTGGAGGGAACGGCCGGCGCTGGAAATCCATGGGCTGCTGTCTCCACCCTGGTGTACTCATGGGGCGCCACCCGTCAGCGGTTCCGTCCTGTGGTCGCCACGGTAGATGGGCCTCTCTGTCGTTTGCTCGGGGGTTCCTGTGCACGTACGGCGAGAAGACATGGCCTTGACCACCAGTTATAGGGCCTCCATTCAGGGGCTCAGGGGGGTTAAACTGGTTTCTTTGTTGGTAGCGTCCGTCTCTCTCTGTATGTCGTGCCTTGTTTCCTGTGTCGGCATTTCTCTTTCTTCCTCTGCTATAGGTGCCCATGCCAACGGTGGGGTGAATAGCAGACTTCCAGTTAGCAGCCAACACCTTTAGTCCTGATCTGTTCAGGTGATAGCCGTCACGGTTGTACAGAGACTGTTTGATTGTTCCGCCGTCACCGAGGTTGTCATTGTTGACAACATGAACGAAGGGTAACTCCTGGCCGAGGACGTGTAAGAAGTTGTTCACATCTTGAGTCACCTCCATTAAGTGTTTGTCATTCCTCGGCGGGATGGAGGAGATGACAATAGCGGCATCTGGATATTTGTCGTGTGTTGTCATTATCAGTTGTCTGATATTCTCTGTCACGCCTTGAGCAGCTCTCTCCCGTTTGATGTCGTTAGTCCCCACGTGGAGTACAATACATTTTGGGTTGTGGTGGGATGTGGATTTGATGAGGTCTGTTGCCTGTGGAACCGTCATTGCTGTGTATTTGTGAGATTGCTTGCCAGGATATAGCATGTTAGGGATTATACCCCTCGTGTTTGAGTCACCAGCAATGATTATTTCTGGCTGTTCTGGAGTGGTGTTGCGTGGATGATCAGGTGTCGGGGCTTCCCGCGGTGGGTTGTCCCTGCGTGGGTTGTTCGGCTCACGGCTGTTGAAAGACCGTTCTTCAAGCGTACTTCCTGTCAGGACTTGAAACCTGTTGGTTGTAGCAATGTTCGGTACGGTGACAGTGTCCGCTAGTTCTTCTTCGACCGGGGTCTGAGCTCTTTCTTGTGAGATGTCAGTTTGAATTGCTGCACTTTTCACTCTTTTAGCATTCTTTGTTTCTAAGGCTGTGATTCTGTTGCGCAAGTTTTTGTTCTCAGCCTCGAGGGACTTGACACGTTTTTTTAGCGCTTCGGTGTCACTTTCCTTCGCCATTTTCTCGGCCGGCGTTTCTTTTGTTTCAGACAATTTGCATTCAATGCGCGCAATGCGAGTAGACAATGCGTCAATTTTGTTGTCGTCGTTTGTGATTCTGCTAGCTAGAATTGCTTCGAGTTTGTCTATGTTCAGCTGAAGTGACTGTAGTGCATTGTTGTTGTTCTGGTCTTCAGTCTCCGTTTCTACGTTACCAGGGTCATTAACAAGAGACTTAGGGTTTGTTTCTTCTTCACACATGTCGTTCCGTGGTTGGTGTGTCTTCATGGGTACATTGGCGGCACTTTCAATGGGGCATTCAAAAGAACATATAGATACATACAGAGCCTGCATGTGGGTCACGGTTTGGGGGTATTCTTCAGCTGTACGCATTACACCACAGCGAAACACTCCGATTGCGGAAGTAACAATGCCACAGCAGCGCAGAAAAAGTCAAGGGAAATGACCTGATTAAGAAATCAAATTAATGAAATAAATTGCGTAAAAAAACGTGAGCAGGACAAGAAAGAGCGCCTTACCCCAAATTGTGTAAAACTAGATAATGATGACATAGCTTAGTGTGGTGTGGTGTGGTGTGGCACTAGACAACGTATCGTTGGATACTTCTCAAATTTTGTTTCAAGCATAGATAAGTAATGGATGTACCTGGGGGATTGCTAAAAAGAATCAACTTCTGTTGAAGAGATATCATACAGTTTTCTCATAGAATCCCCCTTTACATGTATATCAAGCCTCCATTGTTGGTAGTGCAACACAAAATCGACTGAGATGTTTTCGAGACTTTGGTGCCCTCCTAATGATTTCTGGTATTGCATTCTTGACTCTACACGGTTAAGGAGTTAATCGTACAGCTAATAAGATCTGCAATAAAGACTCCGGGTGGTAATACTCTTCTTCTCCTCCCCTGACATCTTCGATAACTGACTCAAAAATACTGTTGAATACTTCTCTGAATACGACACTTAAAGACAACATTGTCTTATCATATCTTACAACAATAGTGTTACTCAGAAACCCTATATGTTTACGAAATATAGACGCGGTTCTCCCATTAAATACAGAATTTAAACGTCCCGCCACTGAAAACTCTACAAATCATGCTTCCAGTTGTTGATTCCTGCCGCCAGGTTATCAAGTTAATTTCCGGCTCGTAACGTCATAGTAAACACGATAGCCGCTCGAAACCTGGTACCACGACTTGTTCTTTTTTAACCCTCAAACCATCGTATGGGGTCAAAACTGACCCCAGGCGTATATCAACATGTGCCATTTCGACATTTCGAGTCGAAAACAAAATTCCTTCTATGAGTTTGTTTGTATATATGTCTTACAACTTCTCACAAGTTTTTACCGAGATTGGCTCGTTGCTGATTAAGTTATCTTAGAAAGTTTACGCATGGTCCAGTGGGGTCAAAACTGACCCCAGCAAAATCTGCACCCATATTCCCTATTGTTTGACACTTGTCATCTAGTAACATGTATGATAAAGGTTATTATGATCATAGTTACAAAATATAATTTGGTAGAAACGTGAAAAAAACAATTTTTTTAAATGAACGTAAAGATTAATGACGTTACGACGTATTATGACGTCATTTATGTGATTTTATTGACGAAAACCAACAAATTGGGTATTTCCATATAATTCAAAGGTACACTATAAAACTTAAATAGAAATTACGTATGATAAATCATAATATATCCAAAGACGTTATTTGTAGATGGCAACAGGAACGACGTCAAAATGACGTCATAAAAATTATATTAATATACAGCTACACTAGCGAAATCCGCCATCTTGGTTCCGCCATCTTGAATTAATCTAAATGCATTTTTCATCATATAACCTTATAACACAATAAAAATGGACCAAAACGTTTACATTAATATTGTTTCTGTTTGAGTAAAACATGGTAATGATGAAATTTGAGGTTGAAATAGCCGGTTATTGCTAATCTAATTATATCGTCCGCCATCTTAGATTTTGACCGATGACGTAATCAAATATGCATAAATTATGAATATTAAATCATAAAAGTGATAGTAAATTAAATTGGTTGGTATTGATGTAAGAAAATAAGTGCAGTTTAAAAAGACGGCCCTAGAATTACATTGTAAAATCCAAAATCAGCGACTTTTTCCAAATATGGCTCTAAGAAACCGGTTGCCATAGCAACATGAAAACATTGATTAGATATTTCATTAAATTAAAATTGTTGCCAACGAAATTTCAGCAAAGGTGACCAAGTTTGGTTGTTCTAGCGTAAGCCATTCAGATGCTATATGACATCAAGTGTTGGCGCAGGCCTCAAAAGAGCCTGCTTGTCTGAATGGCGTAAGTTGTAAAAGACGATGTTCCCTATTTTTGCATAAACTATGATAATGAGCAGAAATTATTCACACCTAATCATGTCAAACTGTCCCTTATAGATTACTTAAACTATACATATATACAAACCACAAAAATAGTAACCTATAAAGCTATATTTGTAGAAAACATTGTGGGGTCAGTTTTGACCCCATACGGTAAGATTAGTCGTAAAAAAGCTACGGTGGTTTGAGGGTTAAAGCAATTTTAAGGGTATTTTGGTTCACTGGATTGTCGATAACATGACTATGGTATGTAGAGGCGAAAGATTTCCATTCAAACGGTAGTTTTACAAATACTGGAAATCAACACAGCAAAGTGTGTCAGTTTTACTTGCCCCATGACCCGAATGTGTCAGATATCATTATTCATTCTGGTACCCTAATGGTTTAAGATTGACAGATATGTCCCACTGTGTCACAATTATTCAATTTCATATCGACAGAACAATGCCAAAACCAATTCAACATAGCGCTGTCAAATAAAGTAGGTTCATATCTCATTTTTCATGCAATTTTCTTTTCATTCTTTTTTCTAATGGTGGCGTCTTGTTGGCGTTACGGTTAGGGTGTTTGGCCCATAACCAAGAGGTCCTTGTTTCGAATCCCGTGACATGTCACTGATGTTGTGCCCTTGGGAAAGGCACTTGACACGACGTATCTTACTCAACCAAAGTTTTAAAGTGGGTACCTGACTTAGGCTGGGAGGTATTAGGTGGTGAAAATAGAGGTGTTGGACCTGTCTTCCATTCAATACCGTGTCCTAGACACAATAAAGCTTAAGCCCCCCTCTCACTAGATCCGCGGGACGTTGGCTACCTTGCTGTGACCTCGCGATCTGACAAAGCTCTCAACGAATTTCATTGTCTTTCTAGTCATATATACTTGCACGTTTTTGCATGATTTTCCCATTATGAAGTCAAGGGTAACACAAATCCAATTTAGAACGCTGCGAGGCCGCCAATGTGCCGCGGGTCCAGTGAGATATGGGATTAACACCCCACTCGCTCTTACGGCCTCGAAAATGCTATGGGACTACTTTTACTTTACCTTCACTCTCTTTATTTCTCTCAGCTGACAAAGACGCGAGGGACTCGTCCAACATCGTGGTGATAGTGGGAACGGTGGCCGGCGCGCTCTGGTTCCTCATAGGCGTGGTCCTGATCCTGTTACTATGGAAACGGCGGAGGGATAGGAGAGACAAAGAGCGGTTCGCCTTCTACTACAACATGGGCCGGCGGGAACCCGGCGCGCCTGACGACAAAACGGACTTCCCCACTATACCAGGTATAGAGATATTACATATTATGATATCATATATCAATATTGATGATTTTCATTCGCCATTTTCACACAAAGTAAAGGCGTTTATCAACAAGCTTTCGATCAGTCATGTTATCCTTCTCAAGTTGAAATGACCCAAAGCCTATATGTCACGTGACCAGAACGGCAATATGACGTCAGCAACGGGTCAAAGGTGCCCGGTAATCCGTGTCGGCCCCCGTCTCGGTTGAGGGATGGCCAAGGAGGCTGAAAGAATACTTGTACTTTTCCCCCAAACGGCAACGTCCTTGGCCTTTTTCTTCTAAACGTTAATAAATTTAAAGACTTTACAATAATTATGAACTCTACATGACCGACCCATGAGTTTCATATACTCATGTTATTATTATTGATATTAATGACATTTTAGGTTCTCAGCGTGGAGTCATTTCTCATTTCCTCTACCTAATACAATATAACAAGTTGTAAGAGCAGCGTTATGAGAGAGTAATTACTTTTAGGCTGACCCCCTGTTGATCAAATTATACCTCGGGTCATGTCGTATAGACTACAAACATTTCCAGATGCTAACCATGTTGGAACGAATGTTTCTGAGAACCGCGGGTATCACGAAGCCAATTACGGTCGAGTGGAAATTCAGACGGGTGGCCGGCTTGCAGTCCACGGTCTGCATACACAAGAAAGTCATCTGCAGCATCAGAGTGTTTTTGATAGGTAGACGCCATTCCGCTGTTTCCTGGCAAACAGATTTTGAGATTTTAAAAATCCGCAAAACTAAAAATATTGGCAGCCACCTCAAGAAAAATCATGCTTGCATCAAGCTGGCAAAGCACTAACTACTGAACCTGCACTCTTTACGCATAGCAGAAAAAAAGGGAACTGTTGCGATTACATTCTCCTACGCAGAGCCTCGCCCCTATTTTCACGTTTTCTACGCTGTGTTTGTTTTGTCGTCTTTTCAGTCAAACTTTTACATATTGCATGATATTCCGATTATAATGCCAAGTATTACACAATTTACAAATCCAATTTAGGTCGCAGCAAAATCTCAATGTGATCGCCGTCTATAGTGGAATGGAGGCCTAACTAGTTGTCCTCCAATTAGAGAACTTGCTTCACCTAACAAGTTAGTCAGGAAATTCTCTGATTGGCTGATTGACAGTTGGTTACATGCCACGCCAACAAAAGTAAAAACCTTGGCCCGGTTTATCAGAGCCTCTCCAATGTATATTTTATAGGCCGTGGGCGAGGTTCTGCGTAGGAGAATGGCAAGTACAAACAGACAACGTGACAAGTTTGGATAAAAAGTTATTAACAGAAAGAATAATGAAGGCCATATTCCTCATTTGTTGAAGAACATTGTATCTAGACGGTCAAATAAATCATCTCGAAGTCAGAAACCCATTAAAATGGTACGAAACCGATACTTTAAGAAGATTCGTGCCTGTCTATTACACAAAGGACCTGATTACGTCTCGAGAAAACTAAGACGACATCCTTCATACCGTACTTTTTAATCAGCAAGCGATGAATAGGACAGACTCGGGTTGCATGACCGATGTTTTCATTACCTAACGTTCATCCGACATAGATCTAATGACAATTAACTAGGGCTTACAGCACATCGGAATGTCTCATGTTACATTCCTATGAAACTGAAATGACTAAGGCACAGAAAACAAATAGCAGGCTGTTTTTAAGTGAACGTAACCACATCAAGAAGGATGGAAGTGCTACTTCTACCTTTTAATTAGTAATTTTAGATGACACTGTCGACCATTCCATTGTCAAACGTTGGCTTTATATCAGCTAATCAACATAACTTTTTACACTTAGACCATGTTGATTTAATTTGATTTGATTTGATTATATAGATGACATCCGTGCGCTCATCAATTTTCGTCCATTTACAAAAACGGTATTGGCCATACCTTAAATCTTACAAAGCAGCTGCAAAATGGTGTACTTTGCAAAATCAATATTTCGGAAAACGGATACCAACGTCACTAAATGTCAAATGCAATTCTAAAGACAAAGACGATGATGCGAAATAACAAAAATAAAGAATCTATAAGTTGGCCATGTAAACCAAACACTGTGTGTCAAATTTTGTCAAAATTTTCATCCTTCCTGGCCGCGTAGATTTTTCATGATGAAGGCACCTTTTTTTGCCAAACTCTTTTTATTCCCATGCTCGCATCAGTTTTGGTGTTCCAAGAGGATGCCATCCATATGATCAAATCAACATGGTCCTAATACGAGATACCAAAGCCACATTGCCCAAGCATTCACATTCTTTGAAGAGTGGGTCGATGCCATATCTGAAACAACGACGGTTTACACAATCCAAACATAAGCGACTTCCCATTCATATCGACATTCGCCCGAATCAGAAAGCCGAAATAAACTAGCCTCCAGTTGCACTTGAAAGTTTTTATTGTCTTTCCGATACAGCCCTTCGGAAAAGTTTGCGTTTATCTGTTTTATGCAGCGTTGTCAAATAGACGGCCAAGGTCGAATGCTTAATACCGTAAGCGTTTCGACTTTACATGAATGCATGCAACCGTGAAATGACAGATAACTATGTGAATCTCAATTTCACCGGCAAGATGCCACCCTGCTCCATCATCTTTTGTGATTTGAAGAAAAAATTATATTTGTTTGCACGAAAGTTATTATTTCTTACGCGACATATGCAGACGGTTCACTGACAAGCAAACGCTTTATCAGGAATACGCTTGGGTTGTCTTCTAGAGAATGCTGTAGGCATACACATATTAAAGCCGTTGTTAAAACTACCTAACACCCATGGCGCCATACAACTAGTAACCTCCGTGTGTATGGGCTTCAGATATGTTTGATTCATATGCCAGCTACTGTAGCCTACAGCCGAATAAGTCCTAACAAAGTCCCAAAAGAATCCACCCAAGGAAAGGCTACAACATGAAACAATCCCGTGGATTACGCTAAACTACCTCGGAGAGTTGTTGAATCCGACAAAAGCTCTCAAAGCCAATAATAAGGTCGACCTGCCATTTCCCTAGCGTTGTTTTTCCAGACGGTCTAGGATCTTGAGACGCCTTATGTTTTCTAAAATGAGTTTTAAAATTGATGTGACATCTCGCAGAATATCTCACATCTTCAGTGATCTATACTGACACACCATTAGCTACTGTCTGCCTCATCCTCTGAGATTTCCGAAATTCAAACGTTCTTGTCGTTTTTCCTGACACTTATATTTCTGGTGGCGTCTTTTGGGTTTACGCTCTGCATGACGTCGCTAAATCAACAAGTTCTGAATGAGTGCCTCTAACTAGCAAGGCCTCCCTACGGGAGTACGGATCGTCGTATTATGCAAAAGGGGAATAATAGGCCATGGAGAGTCAGTCCTTTGGAAGGTTAACATTCCCCCAACCGGTGCGACCGGTCAAAACCTTTGGCAGCCATACACCCCTAGCAAATTATTCTCCCTTTTGTCAGCGTAGTCCGTCTGGTAGAGACTTTAGCCCCCCTCCCACTGGACCCACGGCACGCTGGCGGCGTCGCTGTAGCCGATCGAAGTGACAAAGCACTCAACGAAATTCATCGACAAAAAACTAATCTTTTTAAGCTTTCTGTGTTTTGTTGTATTTTTGATCATACTTGTACGTTTTGAATGATATTCCAATTGTAAAGTCAAGGGTAACACAAATCCAGTTTAGGACGCAGCGACGCCGCCAGCGTGCCTCGGGTCCAGTGATAGGGGGCTTAACCCCTAACGACCTGACATAACTGTGTGGGTGGTACCACGAGTCATCACTCGTGCGTTATCACTTCCTAAAATATTGGAGCACCAGACTTCTCCAAGTACCCTATTACACCATTTCCACGCCTTATACCCTGGCAGGCTACCACTCTGAAATATTCACTTTGCAATATTTACTTTTTCATTTAAAGATACAGACACACCTTAAGATAAACAAACAAACAAACACACCAACTAATTACAATGCCTCCGTTTTCACGTAGGTAACAAAACATTGCATATCCTTGGTGTTTTTCTTCAGCATACTACCTGTCGTCTTTTTCAAGGCTAGTCTCTTTGTGGCTATTACCTTCCCTATAGCTCAAAGGTGGTTGTTTGTCTTTGTTTATCGAAAGATCAAAAGTAGTTTACTTTTCTTTCATTGGGAGCAATGAACGCACTATACCTGGCTGGTTATCTGTCTGCATTTGTTGTTGAGATTTTCCTTTTCGACAGTAATTAGGCAATCAACATGGTTCAAACTTCCGTTAAATTGGAGGGTATTAATCAAAGAGGGAACCGGCAACGAAGCGTGGGATGTTACTCCCGTGTACCTACCGCGGTGCAATTAAGGTTTGAAGGGTTTTGTGAAATTAATGGTATAGGTCTTGCTAATTATTCGGGCCGACAAATGAGCAAATAATGGGCCTAGGACAATTAATAAGCATTGCTTTTTTGAAAAACAAAACATTTAATTATCAACCCCGTTCGAATTCTACAAGGGCGGCGATGTCGCTGCGACCTAAAATTTGACAGAACACTCAAAAAATTCCATAGACAGAAAACGAATATTTTTACACTTTGTGTTGTCTTTTCAGTCATACTTTTACATTTTGCATAATATTCAAAAAAATGAATCTTATCACGCTTTGTGTTGTTTTTTCAGTCATACTTTTACATTTTGCATAATATTCCAATTATGAAGTCAAGGCTAACACAAACCCAATTCAGGTCTCAGTGGTATCGCAGGGTGATCGCCGTCTAGTATAAAGGTGTCTAGTGTTCTCTAGTATAAATATTAACTATAGATAGCTATGATATTGGCAGGTAAGAATTCCAGAAAATGTGTTTGCTAGTTAGGTAGGGGTGTGTGAGTTGTATTACATAGTTTGTATGACACTAAAACATACGAATAGATAGTCTTGAAGTCTCGTCTTTCTGATGATATTGAAATCAGGATTCAACTGAATATGAATATTTTAAAGCTTGATTAGGCAACAATCTTGATACCTCAACTGGCTGAACTGCATAGTGACCTTTGCCGTTGGATAGAAGAGAAGTAAAAGTTGATCCCGAATTGAAGTGGATGCGAGCGTCTTATCGTTTCAGTTGATAGCCTTATCTTTGAATGACCTTTTCAAAAGGTCAAAAGATTTGAAAAGAGAACTGTTGGCTTTCAACAGGTCATGGTCAAAGAAAATGTCGGGGTCAGTGTTGACGACATACGAAAAATGGTTTCAAGAAAGAAGAAATATTGATTATGCTATGGTCACATTTGCACCGGTGCCCGTAGGTGGTATTGCCTAGACCGTGCCCTGAAATTTGTCCTGGTGGAATGGAAGGGTACCTCGCGGTGTTAGCTTACGGCGTCTATTTGTTGCCGGGTCCCGGGTTGATTTTAAATCCGAGTTTAAAAAATTCCAGGGGCACGGCCGCGACCAAAAATAGCCCGGTAGCCAAAGGTTGTCCCACGGAGCCACGTAAGGGTAACACCAGAAAGTGCACATACAAAAAGTAAACTGCCTGGCAGGGCCCCTTTTTCCAATTGTAACAGTAGCATTATCCAAATCTGATAATCTGTAATGGTCATATTAGGATTAGCATCAATTCCATAGGATTTAATTGAGTTATATGTCTGGTATTCTGTAATGTATCAACATAGTGTTGAATGGCATGCTAACCATGTAGGCACGGTTACTATTAATTAGCAATTCATGAATTACTGACGTAACAAAAAGTACGGTGACTTTCGTACGGTCCACTACAAATTATAAAAACTATAAAAGAAATACAAAATATATCTTAAATTCTAGTTACCAAGCAAGGTATAAGCTAACATGAGAACATCCGTAATATCATGTTACAATCGCAGCCTTAAGTTTTTTCTAATAACAAAACAATATTTGATGTATTTACCTATTTCTGCACTGTCAGAGCTATCACATCTAAAGATGTAATCAAGGCTGCCTATGCCATGGCATCGAGTCTATGGAAATCTAAAGCTAACTTATTACGTAACACATCATAATTACATAATTCCATGAAAAAGTGTAATTCATTTTCTAAAATGAATATGTGTTAAGTGCTCATTTAGCGGCCGTTAGATCAAAAGAAAAGTATAACAATATCACACGCTACTCTAGTTCTATTTTGGCATACAAACTTTCAAGCAAATCTAGACCATTCTTCAACATGGGACTCAATTTACTACAGCGCATCCGTGGGTTAAACAAGGGCGGAGAAGTCGCCACGGGTTCATAAATCTTGCTTAGGTCTTTTCTCAATTGCCGTCCTTACGGATAGAATAATTCTATAGCGACAGCATGGAGCAATCGATCTAATCTGGGGTCATGTCGTGCATGCGAGGGGACAATCAAAGTAAAGATACTACTTCATGGTACGCATCAACAATGTAGTACTTGAGCCAATCTTTTCAAATAGCCTGCCGTAGATATCACAGACTGTAAATGTGTGACCTATGTGTCAGGCTATCCCAACACATTTATTCTAATTTACATATTTGGTCGGTCAAGGATGTCCCTGAAGTTGAACTTGTAGCAGCTTCACAGTCGAGCTCCTGGTTCCAATTAGTTGCTAGCTAACTAGGAGACCCCGGTTCAATCCTGGATCAGGATATCTCCTTTGGGGCTGCACCCGTCTTTCGGAAGAGACGTAAAACGGGGGTCCCTTGTTTGAGGAGGTGCCTGGAGAAAGTTAAGGGGGAAGGACTAGCAACCTGCTCAACAGTAGGGAAACGTGCTGCCCTATATAACAATTAGGCACTATAGCTACAGGGCCTGAACGAACGTTAACCAACATATTTGGTCATAAAGTTTTTTACTTTCTCATCGATCATCATTGAACAAGTTTAAAGTATCCCGTCTTGTTTTAGCTCAGAACTCCTAATCTAATAAAATAAGATTGCTCGAAACTATATATATTTACTCCCTCAGAGCCTCTGGTTCAAATCAATCCTTGGTCAGAACAACCCCATTGGGGCTGCACCTGTATTTCGGAAGAGACGTAAAATGGGGGTCCCTTGCTCGAGGAGGTGTCTGAAGAACGCCAAAGGAAGGGCTAGCAACCTGCTACTGAAACAGTATGGAAACATGCTGCCCTATATACCAATTAGGCACTACAAAGGTCTGTAAGCACGAACAGATTTGGTCATAAAGTTTGTGACTTTTTCATTGATCTTCATTTGACAAGTCTGAAGTATCCCGTCTTCCAAGTACGTTAAAGAGGAAGAACTAGCAACCTGCTACTGAAACATTATGGAAACATGCTGCCCTATATACCAATTAGGCACTACAATGGTCTGTACGAAAGAACATATTTGGTCATAACGTTTTTTACTTTCTCATCGATCATCATTGGACAAATTTGAAGCATCCCGTCTTCTTTTAGCTCAGAGCTCCAAATCTAATAAAAGAAGATTGCTTCAAGCTAGTATTTAGCGTGACTGACCCAGAGCCTCTGGTTCCAATTAGTTACTAACTGGGAGACCCCGTTTCAAACCTTGGTCAGAACAACCCCATTGGGGCTGCACCCGTCTTTCGGAAGAGACGTAGCATGGATGTTCCGTGTTCTAGGTGGTACCTCGAGCTCGTTAAAGGGGAAGGTTTAGCAACCTGCTACAGAACCAGTATGGAAACATGCTGCCCTATATATCAATTAGGCACCACAAAGGTCTGTAAGCACGAACAGATTTGGTCATAAAGTTTTCTGACTCTCTCATTGATCATCGTTGAACTAGTTTGAAGTATCCAATCTTCCAAGCACGTTAAATGGGAAGGACTAGTAACCTGCTACTGAAACAGTAAAGAAACGTGCTGTCCTATATACCAATTAGGCACTAGAAGGGTCTGTACGAACGAACAGATTTTGGCATAAAGTTTGTGACTCTCTCATTGATCATCATTTGACAAGTTTGAAGTATCCCGTCTCCCGAGGACGTTAAAGGGGAAGGGCTAGCAATCTTCTACTGAAACAGTATGGAAACATGCCGCCCTATATACCAATTAGTACAAGGGTCTGTACGAACGAACAGATTTTGGCATAAAGTTTGTGACTCTCTCATTGATCATCGTTGAACTAGTTTGAAGTATCCAATCTTCCAAGCACGTTAGATGGGAAGGACTAGAAACCTGCTACTGAAACAGTAAAGAAACGTGCTGCCCTATATACCAATTAGTCACTACGAGGCGCTGTACCAACGAAAAGATTTGGTCATAAAGTTTGTGACTTTCTCATTGATCATCATTGAACAAGTTTGAAGTATTCCGTCTTCCGAGCACGTTAAAGGGAAAGGAGTAGCAACCTGCAACTGAAAAGGAAGGGAACATGCTAACCTGTATACCAATTAGGCACTGCAAGGCTCTGTACGAAGGAACAGATTTTGTCATAAAGTTTGCGACTTCCCTATCGATCATCATTGAACAAGTTTGAAACATCCCGTCTTCTTTTAGCTCAGAACTCCTAATCTAATAAAAGAAGATTGCTCCAAGCTATCTAGCTTGACTCACTCAGATTACATTCCAATCGAAATGAAACGTATCCGATCGTTGCCATAGACGACACTGGCATCGATCTTGGCTCTATCTTTTATTCTTCATTTGTCTGTAAAATATTTTCAAAAGGAATCACACACGATGTAAACGGATATTCCAGGTCAAGCTATTGTAGAGATGTGAAATACAATTCATTTTCTCATCTCGTAAGGAAGTAAAATGGATTCTCATGTCAATATGACACACGAGTCGATACCTATATTCCGACACCCGAATAGAGAATGCGTACGGGGGTAGTTTCTAGACACTGACCTAATGTTAGGGTCATATTTCCAAACCGGGTCCCAACTGTTTGTGGTATGATATAAAAGACAACATAACACACAACACGTAAAAAACATTAACCATAAGCATAATTTGTGCATATATCTTGATACACATTTTTTTGTTTCTGCAAACAGCCCGGCCGGGCCCCGCTTCGGAAATATGAGTGTAGCATAAATAACCTATATCACCGGACCCGCGGCATTTCGGAAACCTATGCACATGACAGGGCTCTCAATGAATTTCACTGATAAAGGACTAATTATGCGTTGTGCGTTTGCTTTGTTGCCTTTTTAGCCATACTTGTACGTCTTGAATGATATTTTTATTATGACATCAAGGGTAACACAAATCTAGCTAAGGACGCAGCAACGCCGTCAACGTGCCGCGGGTAGAGTGAGATAGGGGCTTAAGAGAGTGGACATATAAGATGAAAACAAGGATTTAGACCCTCTTTCCACCAGACGGCGAAACCACTGAGCGACCGTACAGCGAACAAAATTTGATTTTTTTACCCTTGATGTTATAATTGGAATATGATATAAGATGTAAAAGTATGATTTAAAAGACAACAAGACACACAGAGCGTAAAGAAATCCGTTCTTCATCTATGCACTTTGTTGAGATATCTATCAAATCTTTGGTCATTGTCATTGAGCGGGCACAGCCTCTGTTAGAAAGAAGGTGTGAGCAATAGCCTAGAACAAGGCAAGAAGTCGCCCCAGAGTAATGCATCCGTACCTGTCATCTTATCTTAAAGCCAGACTTATCTTAAGTTCAGAAATCCATATCTTCTATGGCCGCACTGTCTTCAGAACCTTAGGACACAAAGAACAGACACAAGCATGTGGAAAGGGCTGTTAGCGATAGCCTACGACAAAGCAAGAAGTAGCCCCAGAGTAATACATTCGTACACGTCGTCTAATCTTAAAGCCAAACTTATCTTAAGTTCAGAAATCCATATCGTCTGTGACCGTACTGCCTTCAGAACCTTAGGACACAGAGAACAGACACAAGCATGTGGAAAGGGCTGTTAGCGATAGCCTACGACAAAGCAAGAAGTAGCCCCAGCGTAATACATTCGTACACGTCGTCTAATCTTAAAGCCAACCTTATCTTAAGTTCAGAAATCCATATCGTCTGTGACCGTACTGCCTTCAGAACCTTAGGACACAGAGAACAGACACGCATGTGGAAATGGGTGTTAGCGATAGCCTGCGACAAAGCAAGAAGTCGCCCAGAGTAAAACATATTCGTACACGTCATTTTAACTTAAAGCCAAACTTATCTAATAAATTCAAAAATCCATATCTTCTGTGGCCGCACTGTCTTCGGAACCTTAGGACACAGAGAACAGACACAAGCATGTGGAAAGGGGTGTTAGCGATAGCCTGCGACAAAGCAAGAAGTAACCCCAGGGTAGTACATTCGTACACGATGTGAATGTCTTATCTCAAAGCCAAACTTATCTTGAATTCAAAAATCCATATCGTCCGTGGTCGCACTGTCCCTGGAACCTTAGGACACAAAGAGCAGACACAGTCATGGGGAAAGGGGTGTTAGCAAAAGCCTGCGACAAAGCAAGAGGTAGCCCCAGAGTAATACATCCGTACACAGTGTCTTATCTTAAAGCCAGACCTATCTTAATTTCAGAAATCCATATCTTCAGTGACCGCAGTCTCTAGAACCTTAGGACACAAAGAGCAGACACCGTCATGTGGAGTGGAATTGTAAGCAATAGCCTGCGACAAAGCAAGAGGTAGCCTCAGAGTAATACATTCGTACACGTCGTCTTATCTTAAATCCAAACTCATCTTAAATTCGGAAATCCATATCTTCAGTGACCGCACTGTCTCTAGGACCTTGACCCCGTATCTCACTGAACCCGCGGCACGTTGTCTGTCTCGCTGCGTCCTAAACTGGATTTGTTTTACCCTTGACTTTATAATGAGAGTATCAATCAAAACGTACAAGTATGACTACTAAAGAAGTCGTAGGGAGGTGGCCAACCTGTGTCCATTTACGCCGATGCCCGTAGGGGGTATAGTCAAAAGACACAAACTTGTCCCAGTGGACTGCCGGGTACCGGAAGGGTAACTCCAGGTGTTCGAACAATTAGCTCACGGCGTCTACATTTTACCGGGTCCCGCGTTGATTTTAAGTCCGAGCTAAAATGATACGGGGTCTCGGCCGGGCCCAACAATAACCCGGCAGTCGCATTGTGTCCCTTGGGGCGATGTAGGGGTCACGCCCGAAAGTGCCAAAACAATTCAGCCCGTCAACTACCCGGCGGGGCCCCTTTTTCCAATAGGGACCTTAACATGACATAGGGGCTTTGGACAGGCAGCGTCATTTCTATTCAGGCCTTGTAATGGGACCTCGTCTTCATATACCAGTAAGATAAAGTGACACCAAGGCCAGAAACATTATCAATGGGTCTATTAAGTGCACTGGAGGATTTCCATTGGATACGTATATGCAATTTCACACACCGTAAGTGGAGCGCGAAACGGCTGCTGGCATTAGCGTGAAACAACGTGACTATCACGTTGTCTTCTCACGAGCAAATAAAATATCCCATTCCATGGCTAAGAAATGTTACAATAAAACATTCTTATAGCCTATCTCTTTTTTAGTCTGTCGCATTATATACTCCACAATATGACATAAAACCGGAATTTTGATTTGTGTTTTGCTTCATTAGAAGTACCCATAGATCTGCATCTGTAAGTGGCGCACCTGTGAAGAAGAAAATTGGACCTGCCGTCTGAATTAGTACGTCTTGATTTGTCTTAGTCAAAGAGTGGGACTTTCTGCTTAAGCGACCTCACCTGTTAACTAGAGCCATGTTGTTACTGATAGCTGGAGAAATAATGAGAAAGCAGTATAAGATCTCGCCTGAAGGTATTACGTTGGGGCTCTGCCATAGGAACCAAGTTCCACTAGACGGCGATGGCATTGCGATCTCGCTGCGACCTAAATTGAATATGTGTCACCCTTAACTTCGTTACTAGAATATAATCACGATGTAAAAGGGTGACGAAAAGCCAACAAAGCACACAAAGCGTAAAAAGATCTGGTTTTCATCTATGAAATTCGTTGAACTGTCTGTCAAATTGTAGGTCGCAGAGCAATCGCAGCAAGGTCACTGCCCAAGTGGAATGGGGGTGTTACTAAGTTCATAAACCCATTCAGCTTAAATGGACACACATACCACTATGTGAAATCATGTTCAATCTCAAATGAAAACTGACATATTTTGACTCACGTAAGTATAATACATGTTGAAATCAAAACGCTTTGCGCTAAGGAACAATAGTTTAGGTATTTGAACTTTCCGATGTGCTATCGCAAATTTTCCAATCACTCAAGAAAGAAAATGCCTCTTTCCCCGGGAGTAACATTACATAAGCAGAGTGATTTCATTATCTCCTTTCTCTTGCTGAGCGCCTTAAAACCTTAGCATCCACAAAAGTTTCTAATTTTCTTTACTATGATGACATTTTTGCTCAACTCGACAGATAACTTCTTTATGAGTTGATTCGAACGACCAACCCTGGAAGAGGATCATGTCCCGCCGAACTAAACTAATTATCTTCGATCTAGAACGTCGACGTTTGACGTCACAGACGCTGTGTATGAAGCCTCGCGAAATGGATGATCTTGTTACTCGAATAAATAGATAATGTACAACGCTTCTGATGCCAACTCTCTTTAGTTATAGATCGTACGTCAACCCTCGTTGACAATCTATCGTGACTCATCTAAGTGGAAACCAGCCCACGCGATTTCAAACAAAACATATTCTCCAAGCAGAGTTGGGCTTGTTTTGGATGCATTTTAGGCGTTTTTGTCGAGCTTCTTTTTTTTCAGGCTTTCAAAGTTTGGCTTGCAGACAAAAAGAAAACATAACAGAATAGAAAGCTCAACAAAAATGACATAAAAAGACGTCCAAGATAAGTCCAAGCCTAACGTCTGCTTGGAGAGTAAAGAAACAATGATTCCTTTGTTTTGAACACGAAAGATTCCCCAAATCATAAAGAATACAAAATAGAAAACTTGACAAAAACTCCTGAAACGACGTCCAAAATTAACAGCCTAACGTCTGCTTGGAGAGTAAACAAAGCCATTCCTCCTTTGAAGACGAGAGATTCTACAAATCAAAGAGATACCTTGGAAGAGTGGAATGGAAATTGATGAACATGTTGACCTTCTCTTGTGATAAATCAACCTGAACGTGCTACGCTGTGGACAAGATAGATAAGCGATTCCATCATCACGTACCGTAGATGGCAGGCTTACTGGTTTACGCTCTATCTAGTCCATTAGTCTTCATTACGTCCGCACTTCACCGTTGCAAGAGTTTCACTCTTAAGAGGCTGACCAGAAGATGCTACGAGTTCCAAACGTGTAACAATATGAGAATTCATGGGCTACCTCTTCGTAAGAATAAGTTGATCTCTAACTAATTCAACTCTATTTCTATAACACACTTATAAATACGACTTAAGTATCTTGCCAATGCCCTAAACTTTTACTAGCTGTTTGCAGGTTGTAGATAATGCATGGTACATGATAAATCATTAAAAAGCCAATAGATTTTGCGATAAGTCGAAAACATTTTGCTCAGAGAGTTAGAGCCTGTGCTATCTCGCTCTGCAAGGCTGGCTAACGAAGAAAAGAAAACTGTATGCGGTACAGTATATTATGCTCTTAAAACTAGAGACCCACGCCTCACGTCTTTAATACACATTTCATAGACATAGTAAAAGCATTTGGGCATTAGATCTGCTCTTTATGGTGATTTTACAACGTTATGAAGAAGAGTTGGATTCGGGTGCACCATTAAAATGTCATAATCCTTTTAAACTCATAATGACATTGGTTGAAGATATCACAAAACGAATCACAAAACAATATTTTATGTGTTTACCTCATAATCTGTATAAGACAATCCAATTGCTTAAATGCATATCTTTCTCGTAGGTAATTTCGATTCCGTGCTATTTGGTAATTAGCTTAGCCATGTTCGTGCTTTATGGCCATAAAGACGTCCTAATTATGCAGTATGGATGGTTGTGGATTTGATTATCTAAGGGGTGTTATCATTCAAGGTATAATAGCAACTGTGATATCAATACAGAATGCATAATGTGTTAACACTGATCCTGTCTTAGATTTCATGGTTAGATTTGCCATGCCCATATTTTATGGCCCTAAGACCGTAATAGTCATATTCTTTTTGTACCCGTTAACTGTACTTGTTATTTTGTTTTGTTGTGACCTGTACTTAGCCAAGTGTGGCAGATATGTGTAATAAAGGTCTTCATTCATTCATATAAAGCATAGACGCTGTATAGATGGTCGTGCATTTGATTATGTAAGGGATGGTGCTGTGTACTAAAATTCAGGTACAGGTACGGTACAGATACAGCGGTTTAGGTACAGGTCCGGACCTGTACATGTACCTAAACAAGTTTGGTCAATTATCTGTAAGTTAAACATGGAGCCAACAGTCTTTTTTAGTGTTAAGTTGTCATCTTTGTATGAGGATTGATGTATTTGAATCTCAAAAGAAGTCTATTTCCAAGTTTTCTTCATTTTCAATTGTGAGGTTATCAAAATTGTCATCTCTGTCAAACGATTTACCTACTAGTACCTTTAGTCTAAAAAATGGTGTCCGCTAGTGTTTTATTTTGTTTAGATACATGTTCAGGTACAATAGATGTTCAGGTCCGGATCTGTACCTAAAGATTTTTACAGGTCCAGGTACAGGCTTAGGTACACAGCTCTAGTAAGGGGTGTTATCAAGATTGTATTCCGTAGTAGTTCTTAGAATAGCCATTTGTTCCACTGGTCAACATTGTTAGCCCGCACTATCTGTACAGTATACCCTTTCTATGTATCGTTTCATGTTGCAATTAGCCCTCGGGCAAGAACTTGCAAATAAAACATTATTCATTATTGAAGGTATTACGGCAACTGTGATATCAATACAGAATGCATCATAGATCCTGTCTTAGATATCTGGTGCTGCAGTTGCAGGTGTTTCCTACGGCTCGGACATGGTAAGCACCCTACTCGACGTCCAAGAAACCATCTGGCCCGTTTGCATCAACTATCTGATGGGCGTCTAGACTGTAGATGAATCGGCGGATCTGTCTTTGAATAAAATTGGCATTCCCAGTGGAGATCTACACAATACCCTCAATGCATCTTCCACTTTCCCCAGTCTAGTATGGTCTAGAGATGTACAAATTATGTTTAGCTGGAAATCACATCGTGTGTGCTTGAATATACGGACTGCATGGCTCTGTCCAACCATCACATTTTGCATTCAATGCATCGATTGCCTGTGAATACAATTTCCAGTACTCAAAGAGTGTCAAATCCGCATTTCATTAGTAGGCATAACTTATTTCATAAACGAACGCCTTTGGTAATATATTTAGTTTTGACAGCCAATCCCTTTTCTTTTGTGGAACGATAGTTCTTCTTCAGTTAACTGAATAGATGATCTACACACTTAGACAAATCTTACAAGATCTACACTCATGTTACAATGTATTTACATGAAAGATTACGCGCGCTGCGACTTTGACAAATTATAATGAAACGTAATCCTCGCAACCTGACGTGGTATAAATCAAGTACGAACGCCGCAAAAATGCATAACACCATTTGCTGTATATATGAATAATTTGTCACCGTTGGAAGTGGGTTATTTTACAAGCAGACACAATCGTGTGTGATTTATAATAGTCTCTGCTTGTTACCCTTATTCTGTACTCTCGGGTGACCTTGTATTGATTGAGTGCTGTTCATGTGAGCATTCTAGCTGATAAGATCAATTGTTCTGGTCATATATACATATAGAATATATAAGTTTATATATATATTTGTATACATACATGGCAATATTAGTTTTAAACTTATGCCATTTTCTTTGTCCTTAACCTAGTTACATCTTCAAATTTGCACTGAATCATGTGTAACAAAAACATGTGATAAGAATTACCTGAATTAATGGTACATTTCGATGAATGTGGTACAGTAACTGCATTCAAGTTCGCGTGGTTTTTATTTCGCGCTAATGTGGAAATGGAGTGTTTGTGGTTGTTTTAAGTTTCCGGCAGCGCTATAGTCACATACTGCTACAGTGTTGGACAAAAAGTGTTCGCAGTGGTTTTAAGTTCGCGGTGAAACGGTCGCCGCGAAAACCGCGAACATAAAACCAGCCCGAACATTTCTTCATTTACAGTACTGGAAACTTTTGCTCAATTTATTCTATTGTGCGCGTTAGATATCTTTAAGCATTGCACATGAGTAAGGTACAACATTTCAGCTCGTCCGAACCACCTGAAGTATTTTGCATGAACGTGAAACGAGTTCGAATAGTCCTTGATGTGTGAAGGAATTTGATAAGAGCCAAAGAATGGCATTGTGCTGCACGCCTTGATTGATTCGCTGATGAGAAGTTGAAGAAGTGACATAAACTTAAGATCACTCCTCTTGTGGGACTTTAAGTCTCCTTCTCCATAGAGATAAGGAGTAGGACAATTCCTTGGGGGTTTCTTGACGAATACCTGAGTGAAGCAGGCCCCACCAAGTGCATGATTATGATAACAACATCCCTTCAAAAAGCCTTTGGGTCAGGAATACATATACTGTAAAAACGTCTTAAAGGCCCGATGGAATATGTTGGAGTTTTGCCAAGGTTAAGGAGGCTTTAGATGAACGAGAGATCCGCGCACGTTATTTTAGGTAATAGGCTGTACAAGGCAAGGGCACAAAACCCCATAAATTCTCGGCTTAAGGGCTCTCCGAACTCCCAAAGCACAATCCAGGTGCGTTTTCCACTGACGGCTTCATCTGTATATTTGTAAAAGCGTCTTGCTGGGTTTCCGTATGGGATGTGGATCTTACAGCCTGAGGGTCTGGCTTAGCAGGGTTTTAAGTAGCATGCTGCCAGTCTGATGATTTAGATTACTTGTATATATTTAATAATAACGTTCCTCTTTTGCGAACTTAACTATTCATGTGTTGTTTCTTCTTACCGATAATGATGCTGACGTTAACCTTCACCGGTATGACAAAAAAATAGATAACTTTGATACTAATACCTGTGAATAGATAAGTTTTTACCGTAAGTGGGATATAAAGTTTGGTGTATTCTGGTGTCCATGTCGATGCGTGGGCATTTTTGACCGAGAAAACAGAAGGGTTTAGTAAGTGCTTATCTTTTAACTTCTCAACTCTTGTTTTGACGCATACTCCCAGAAACGAAATCCACTCTTGATCCATGCTAGAGTTGCAAGAAAAATGGAGATACATGAAAGGGATTTAGTTGCACGTAAAACATAGATGAAATTCCGGGTACATAAGCCACCTTGTCAGTCATCCCGGCGTTTGGACATCCCGATAAGTAGACAGCGATGAGCTATTCTCCACAGGACGGCGCTAGATGATGGTCGTCTTGGCTTTTATCTAGAGCCTCCAGTGGTATTTCATCTGTATTCAATTAACGTAACTGCCTGGCAATCTCTGCCTTTTTCTTCCCAGTCAAACCACGTGAAGGAACGCTGACAGGAAACGCCGGTATCCCAACGATGAGAAGAGCAGCAGATAAAAGAGGTAATATCCGCATTGCTCAGGAAGTTTTAATATACTATACTATATAACGGAAACTTTGTGGCGTGTTTTGTTCCCTTTTAAATGGTTAACGCGGTTGGATATACTACACTTAAATGAACTTAAAATGCATCATATCTCTGTATGTTTCATGCATAAAGTTGGATGATAGACATTAAAATGACTTTTTTTCAGGTGACATACCTAACGACTAAATGTTGTGGAACGTTGGCTGAATATTTTTCCAGTTTGCAACTTAGAATGCATCATTTCTCTGTATGATTTCTGCATAACGTCGGATAGGCATTACATTGATTATGTTCTTAGATGGCTAGCCAAACCGAAAATGACGACTAAAAGTTGTAAAACATTGGCTGAATTTTTTTCCCAGTTTGCAACCAGAAATGCATCATTTCTCTGTACGTTTCAAGCATAACGTTAGATAAACACAACATTGACTTTTTTTCAAATAGCTAGCCAACCGAAAAATATAGACCAAATGTTGTGAAACGTTAGTACAACTTGGTGGAAATGTTTACCTTAAGCCCTAATACCTTATATGCTTTGGTTCCATTTCCAATCCGGGGCCCGACCGGGCAGCTTGTTGGAACAAAAAGAGTGATATGAAATACAACAAAAGACACAAGCCGTAAAAAAAACAACTCCTAACCATACAATGTGCACTTTCTTGATATGCATTTATCTATTTTTCGTTTTCGAATTTCGCAACCATCCCGGCCGGGCCCCGGATTAGAAATGGGACCGTAGCATAAATTGGATTTCATTTGACCCTTGACTTCATAATAGGAATGTCGTGCAAAATATGAAATTATGATTGGCAAGACAAGCAAACACACAAAGCATTGAAAACTGTTTTTTATCCTATTCGCTAGACATATACAACCGTCACCCATATGACCGCATTATAATCCCATATCTTCTTCTTCTTTCTTCTTCTTCTTCTTATCTGTTGTATATTTACATTACAAAAAAACTCGGATTTCTTCAGCCCTTATCATTGTATCATGTACCAGAGATAAGAAAGTAAAAAAAAAACATAACCCAACGCCACGGTGAGACAATTTCATTACACCCCAGCCCCATAGATAACAGCCTCTAGGCTTCATCAGGTATGGTTCAGACCAAGATGGATCCTTCTGACGTTATCTCGAGCTGACCAGCATGCCAAAGGTCGCCCGCAGGTAGAATCGTTACGGGCGAAGAAAAGACAGAAATATTGATTTTGTAAAGGTTAAAGATGTCGTTCGGGGAATTTGGTATGTCCGTTATTATCATAACACCAAATCCTTGGGGGAATTTCCTCTGCAAGTCAATGGTATCTTTGAGAGGCTTTCTTTTACAAGATATCGAAGTACACATCAAACATACAGCTTTTAGATTCGATTTTCTTCTACATACATGATAGTATAAGTCGTTTTGATATCTATGAAGAGCGTTGCATTGTTACTTTTTCCTTCGTGTTTTAATTTGTTTTTCAGAAATTTCTGGTTACAAAAAAATATATATAAGTTGATAGATAAAAAGTGAAAAGGCTACAAAAACATTTTTAAGCTTTTCAGATATAGAGTTTTTGTACACAATCATTTTAGTTTCACTATCCTAAACCCCTTTTTCATTAATTTCAAGTTAACATAAAGCTTTACAGTGCAATTTTCTTCGAAGTCAATTGAATACCTAAAATTTTCCAGGCAATCATAATTTTTCTGTTTTGTTTTGAAGTGTTGTGGGTAGCTTTTAGATATTGATAATAAGAAGACGAGTAGATTAATTGAAATTAAGATAGAAAACTACAATCTCTTCTTCTTAATCTTTTCAGCTGCTGAGCTTTTGCTGAAAGTTTGAAAATAGACCTTTTGTAAAGAATTTATTCTAGCATAAGCTGTGGCAGCTGTTCTTTTATTTATCAACAGCTTGGGACACGTTAATCCCAAACACGCGTGTTTCCGCTAGCAATCATACACAGACACCTTCTGATGGGATTTTACGTTGTTGTGTCTCCCCTAGGGAGGCGATACGCCAGGGTCATGTACCCGTATCTAGCACAAGAAGGCAACGAGCTCTGCCTTGAGGTGGACGATGTCATAGAGGTCTTGGAAGGAGACAGCGGAGGATGGTGCCTTGGCTATCTGGGTGGCGACGTTGGACTCTTCCCTTCCAATTATGTCAAGTTCCTCTCGTCAAATGAGGGTAGGGAAATTGTCTGCACATGTAGCGGTAGACATAGGGAAAAACTCACCGTTGAAGATGTGAGAGGACCACGGTGTAGTGTATGTTCAGAAGCTCGTCTTCGCCTTGAAACTGAATACTTATAAGTATACTTTTCGTAAATATAATTTTCAAAAGTATGAATGATTATCCTGCATGCAAAGTTATACGTGTGTTATGAGATTACTAACTGTGCAATTCCAAATGACAGTTACTCAAGCAACTGGATACAATTTAGTTGACTATTTCAAAATTTTATCTAGTTGCATGAGTAACTGTCATTTGGCGTATCTTATTTACTGGATGTCTAACATCAATTTAAATGTGCTATTCTTAGTCATTTTACGTCCGACTCCCCACTATATGCCCATACCTTATTCATCCATGGTCAATTTATCAAAGGCTTTGTTACGACAATTTGAAAAATGAGACGTGCAGTTATCCAATGTCAATGTCCATTAAATTTGTTTCCAACATTTCCACTGTGTTTTTGTTTCTTTATTTATTTCTTAAGGCTAGGTGAGTGGCATAAATTCCTTTACAACGACTGTGCAGAAGTTATAGGAGGTAAAATTCATCAATCGTGGTAAATCTTCTTATTTCATCAGCCGGTAACGCGAAGAAAATCGCTGAGTTTCCCTTGTGATTCATTTCAACAATCGTAGCAGAGGGATAACCACCTCTCTTATGGTTATTATCGCTATTTCGATTATTCAATTTGGCTCCATAAACATCAATAAGAGATGGCTTTGCAGCAAATCAATTCACCGTGCAGGTGGGACAACACTAGTCTACTGTTACGCAGGGCGAAGAAGCTCTAAAACGGCATCCGCCATCTTTGTTTCTTTTTCTTTTCTTGTACTAATCAAAATGAAATGGTACAATGCACTGTGGTGAAGAAAACTAGCAGCTGCTAATATCAAAAAGGAAAGAAAACTGACAATGACGAATACAACGCCATCTTTGTTCAGTTCTGGTGGTAGTCACGTGACCTAGGAGTCAAAGGTCACACAGGTCACGTGACACAATGGTGCTGTAGATAGGGGGAGTGTCAGCCCTTTTCTTGCCACGCAAGTTTCAACGTACCTCTACTTTGATCAATGGGAAGTGCTCTTTGATGTTACACGCTGCAACAGAAGATGTAGATGATTGTTCTTCTGGGAAGGCATGGAAGCATCAATGGTACACGCACAGGAAAGCATCATGTAAAGAGATGACCTACATTTTTCATACACTGGCTCTCTGTTTATCTGATGAAATGTAGTGTTTCATGAGAATGCAATCAATTTTTTGGCTCTGGGTGATGTATTGCCTGTCAGTTGAGTGCGTGAGCCGTTACTTTGCGTCTTGTTCAAATTTATTTTCTAGACAAGTTGCTCAGGAAGTGACGACTGCGATTGTCCAAACACCCCCATTCCACCGGGGGTGGCGATCTCGCTGCGACCTAAAATTTGACAGATCATTTAACGAATTTCATTAATAAAAACGATACTTTTTACGCTTCGTGTGATTTCTTGTCCTTAAGGTCATACTTTAACATTTTGCATGATATTCTAATTATGAAATCATGGATTACAAAAGTTTATTTAGGTCGCAGTGAGGTCGCAGGGCGATCGCCGTCTTGTGGAATGGGGGCCTAAATTTAACAATTGCTGATGGTATGAATAACTCAAAGTTGCAACTGAAATTGAAAATGTAGCACGACATTATAACAACTTCATCTATACATCTTTCTATTCATCTTACTCCAGTACTACAACTATCACTCAGAATACTGTATTTTTTGGACATGGATACCGCCAGCATTGCCGCCCGTGTAAGCCCCCCCCCCTTCTCACCGGACCCGCGGCACGCTGGCGGCGTCGCTGCGGCCGATCGATTGACAAAGCGCTCAACGAATTTCATCGACAAAAAAGGAATCTTTTTAAGCTTTGTGTGTTTTGTTGCCTTTTTCTCATACTTGTACGTCTTGAATGATATTCCCATTATAAAGTCAAGGGTAACAGAAATCCAGTTTTAGGGGGCAGCGACGCCACCAGCGTGCCGCGGGTCCAGTGAGAGGGGGGCTTAATCCTTGGATAGTTCGTATCAGATACTGCGCTTTTGAAAGGCGTGGCCATATGCCAAAAGGACATACAGAAGGGAACTGTCGTTTAGTATCTGACTTTACATACCTCAACTTTCTTTCCTACTCAAGTATAAACTTTGTTGAAGATAATAGACCAAATAAGACTTGGTAAAGCAGAAATGCATTTCCGCAGGGCATCTTGTTATTACTGAATACAAATAGAGATTGTCCAATTCTGACGAACTAACGAGTCAAAGCTTCGAACTTGAACGATGATAATTTCTCAAACCAACCTTCCATTAAACTGTTAGCGATTCATCTGGCTTGTATTTTCTGTGCAAAACTCCTCTAGATGTGTGGCTTCTCCACTTTGACGGAGCTAGTATATATTGGCATTTCTCCCAGCTCACTTTTCCTCAGACGATTTCATGTAAAGTAATGATGCCGGGAAGTACATGAAGGCGTTAGGCGATGATCAACACCTTGCGGGTATGTAATTTAGATTATTACCTCCTTCCCAAAGGATGGACGAGGAATCACCAAGTGGTTCTATCTCGTAAGAAAAGTTCTTTCGGCTCATTCCCTTGACGGATTTAGCAGCTAATAATCTAGATCTACTTTACCAGACACCGCATTACAATGGAATTATCGTACACAGATGCTGAAGCTTACGGATGTAACATCCGTAGTTACTTCAGGTATTATTTTGGGAGGTACACATCGGGAATACTGCATTCATTATTGATGCACCTAAAAGCGAGGATAATGTCAGGTAGCAATTACAACGTTAAGAGCAAAGGTGGGGTCTCTAGTGACCATCACGGCACGTCAGACTCTTCTAATGGTTGGTGCGGACTTTTTGGCAGGCGGTTGTCTCTGGCATGCCTTTGGGAGAGAGTAGGGAAAAGAACAGCAATCAATCAACTGTCAAACCTTCGCTATCTGGCCGTGACTTCAGGACGTGGCTCTCATGTTGTGTGGAAGTGTAGATAAAAGCTTTGGCTGGTTCAAGCAGCAACTGAAGGGAAAAGGAAACTGCGCTGAGATCAAAAGGAAAGGAAAGAGAAAAAGGAAAAGAGTCTGACATCAAATAAACAACGTTAGACATAGATGACTGCTGTACGGACCTTTGGTTCTTCGAACCATCTTTTGATCCTGCAGCATGTAATAGTCTAGTCTAGAAGGGTTGTAAACAAGGGTGCACCATGTATATCTTAGCGGTACTTTCTAACAGAAGTTTTCGCTGTGATGTCCAAAGACCTAGATGAGCAAGATAGTTTAGCATATATATAGCTTAGCGGTTCTTTCTAACATGATTTTTCACTGTGATGCCCAAAGACCGGTACAAAGCTGTACACCTAATGTAGCTACAACATTTAGCATCTAAGGTAGACTCCAAATTGCTAACACGTAGCAGTAATGTACCGCTGGTTCTTCGTGTATTCCTTGTGAACATAATGTTTCATACTTTAAGATTAGAATCCTTCAAGCTTGCAAAATTAGAAAGTATACACCACACATATGGCTGAAGCTCATAGTTTCAAAACAATGGACCATGGCAAGCCGTGAATGAATCGTACAACGGTCCATCTGTGCATGTCGGTCGCTGAACTTGCCGATAAAATCACCAACGCGCCCATTGTCAGCTATAGTTGCGGCGTGAGCACTTTCATGATTTACGCCGACGTCTGGGTTGCTGGCTCATCCAAGATATGTTTCTATGATAAGAACAAAAATGAGCCTTTCCTTTCTATCATCCCGTCAGGTAGTCACTTATATTCAAATAGGGTTCTCGCTCAATGTTATCTTTCTCAGCGCACGGTGTCTACTTCTTGACGTGGCTCAAGTTGCAGGTGAAGATAGCTTTATCATCGTCGGTCATGGACAGCGCTTCCGGGCGTTTAACAATGAACGTGTATCCCCCACACATCAGAAACTCGCTGTACAAAGCATCATCTTACGCCTGGTAAAGCTTTTCACGCCAAAAGTTTGTCAGACTTTACACTACTACAAGACTTTGTTTGAATGAATTGCCTGCGGTCAAGTCCAAAAGCATCACATACCTCCTCAATATATGAGTTATTATATCATAGTCAGCATGATTTTAATCGATGGTTTCATGGCACAATCACTGCCTAACCACCGGATTCTTTATCGGCCATGTTATCTATACAATATTTCTGTCGGGTGAAGAGACAGTATTGTGATGTGAGCGATAGGGCGGTAGGCCTTGAAGTGGAGGTTGCGTGCATGCCAACATGACTGCCAGGCAGGAAAACAGCAGGAGGCCATGTCGTCCCTAACTCTGCCTTTCCGATAGGTAGGGAGGATAGAAGGGGTACAAACGAGCAATAAATGGTTGTTCAATTGACTGGAAGGAAATACAGGTTCTTGCTCAACACGTGTAATTAATAATGATTTTATGACATGGAAGGGAGGATATGCTAGTGCAGTCTGTTGCAGCGCCGCCAACGGCAGTACCTGTAACTGCAGCCTATGGATACCTTGTGGTCCGGTGGCTTTGAACAAAACTGGCTATAAATTCCTGTTAGAAATGGGTATGTTATAATAAAAAAAGGTAGACGCTAAATTGAGAAAATAAATCTTTATCGTACTCTGTATATCAAAGTTCCTTTAGAGTTATGTTTAGTTGTAAGATTGCGTTTCTACATAGTAATATTGTTGGGACGCACTTGAGTGTTGTCTAAATTCTGAAGGCGTGCCGCAGTGAAGATTCCTAAAGACTCCTTATGGATCTAGAGAAGATCTGAATGTCAGGCACATGATCTCATTAAGGACCTGCCGACCTATTCTCTGTATCAAATCAGTTACGTTCTAGTTAAGGTACACCGTTGGCTATGACGTCATGGAATACATGTAAGGCGATTTTCCTTTAATGGGGGCATAGATGGTGTACTCTACTTGATGTTTTAGATTTAACCTTGAGCCTATAGTTTTAGAAGGAAAGGTCGTGACCTTTGGAGTTTCCGTCAGACTAAGGACATGATTCTTGTACGGGTCAGCTAATTTAGTAGAATCCTTTAAGACTTGAGGGCGAGGTTATCGGAGCGCTGATAGGCAAGAAGTTTTCGTATTTTCTAGAGATGCTCTTGGCAGACTCGTTAACACTTAAAGTCGTAATGGGAACTGCGAGGCATAATCGCTCTCCTGTCAAGGACATTGTAGATGACGTCTGTACAGTGATAGAAGCAACTTACGTTTTCCTGGAAAACCTTGCGTAAGAGGCAAATTTCTGGGTACTGAACTATAATGTACATCAAATATAAGTTTGATTCTCAACACATCCGTATGGCATCGCTACGATATGTATTCTCTATAAAAGAAAAGATCTATTCAGCTTTACTGATACAGATTTTTATCTTAGCTTCGATGTTTTTTTTAAATACTCATCCTACAATATCATTTTCTTATGACGCCGTTCTATTGACATTTATCTAATATCTAGCTCTGTCTAGTCTAAAAGGATACTACCCTGAATCTTTGATATCGACTACTAGCTCGACATTAATCAGTTAAAAATAGATTTTCTTCGACAGACAAAAAACATAACATTTTTTATACAAACCTACGGCTTTTGGTGATTCGTATATAGGGAGGAGCTCTCGGTTCATTTTTTTTTTTTTTGCTTGTCGGTTGCATGATAATAACTTCATTCTGAATCATATAACGGATTTATGTTGAAAGTTTTCCAGTGTTTCAATGCTTTAAAGAAGGGTGTGTATAGATACATCGACCGCTGTCAAAGTCCTTCTATTGTGAAAACATGCTATAGCGGATATAACCTAACAAAGGGAGGTATTTGTGGTGTGTTCAGTTCAGGCATATGGATAACATCATAACATCATGTGTTGAAATATTAAAAAGACTTTGACCGATCACGGGCAACTATTCAACTTTTCCTTCTACAATCAAATTAAAACAATTATCTGCTTGGTCTTAAATTGGCTTTGACATAACAATTGTAGTCATTATTGATGAAAAATGAAAAGTCTAAGACTTTTACTGTTATCCTGTCGTATTTCAGACGAAATGCAGCATTTTCTGTCTGTCGAAGTGTCTTTCAAAGTTGTTGAGTTGAAATTTGATTTCATAATTAAATGAACGAAAGGCTATATGGAACAAAACAAAGGGATGTTCTGTTGAAAAAATTCAGAATAACTGTATGGAAAGAGAAACATATTTTTGCTGAAGACACCACGCTTGTCTGGAAAAACAACTGCACATCATATCAATTGTAAGACTTATTAGTTTTGAAAATTTACATGTATTATCTTTCGTTTCTCTTCACTTTCCTGTAGTTACCACTAAGTAAGTAGCCACTGTTATTGTTACAATAACTCATATAGCGCGATATGTTACAACACTTTGCTAGGCTTATAGATGCACTTGAATTAATATGCACCAAGATCTTACGGATTCTTTCAGCCTACACTGAGCAAACTTGTTATCCATTTGGCCATAATACACAGACCTGCCGGATTAAGAAAACTGCATTTCATCAGCCACTTCTCAAACAAAAATCGACGTTTTGTCTTTCTTTACGTTTCGATCCACGACAACTCTTTTGTTAGATCATCGACTTTTGTCGCTGATTCATACCGCATCCAATATGTACCGGGACAGCTTGAACTCTTGCCAGTACATTTATTTTGTTCTGTACAGCTTTTCGATGGAATTGGATACAAAGACTGAACACCAATCATATACACACACAATGCGAGACCGAAGTTCAAGTTCGTCCCGTCTTCGTGTGAACGTCCAAGATCGTTTGAGAGCTTTTACCGCTCATGTGATTTAAACTAGGCGTCCCCAAAGCGACTTAATTATTAATGGCCATTCAAAAACCTCTTATACTAGAAAATAGGCAATTTACAACAAATCATAAAAGGTGGCTGTCAAACTCCTGGTAATTGTCCTGGAGCAGAAGCCACCCACAACGTTTACCGGGAAAAGCCGATAGTGTCTTTTTTATGTGAGGTGTGAGAATTGTCCCTACTAGCTAACGGACGTTTCAGCACGTTGATATTTTTCAAATCGTATTCTGATAACGTCCTTGTACGTGGTCGTTGCGCTGTCACTTTGAATCAACGTGTGCCTTTTCAGCCTTCACCAGGCCTTCCTACGGGGGTACGGACGGGGGTACGGATTGTAGTATTCGGTAAACAAATGGAATTTTAGGCCAGGAGAGTTAGTCTACGGGAAGGTGGAAATTTCCCCCTAGGCTGGACAAACCCTGTGGTACGTGGCCAAAGCTCACTGGCAAATTATTATCCCTATTACCAGTGTAGTTAGACTAGTAGAGACTATGACTTTCGGCTTTCATTCAACCTCACCTGTTCAGTTCATCCAATAAGACTCTTGTTTTCTGTGTTTTCTGATGTGATTGTATCTAGTTTTTTGTTGTTTCCATTGACATTATTCTCAGCACCCTCTCGAGTGTTGAACCTGAAATGTGAATTATGTACTCGATGCACGCTTATGAGCAGAAGTGGCTTTGCAAGGCTGGAGTAAAACGAATGCCCCGTTCCCCCATTATCTCCGACGGTTGAGTCTGAGACCACATAATATGACAGGTCTCACCGGAGTCCATGACGGCCGTCCTTTTGTTTGCAGGATTATGGCTGGCGCCACTTGGCGCTCCAGTCAAGAATGAACTACTCTTATCAATAATTAAGGCCATTTTCCCTTCCTCTTTCAGCCGTCAAGATGGAACAGTGTGACGGAAAACCACCATCCAAGAGGGCTAAATAGGGCGGGACAGGAGATGGTATGATTCATGAGGTCAACAGCGGGGGACAGCTTACTTCTGATTCAGTGCTTCCGACGAAATCTCGCGAGAGTTGAATGATGACGTATAGGTGCGATGAACGTGACTTGAGAGGACTGCGAAGGCCCGGTTTGAAGTTTGTCTAGCACTTACAGAATGAAGAAACGTTGAATATTTTCAGTACAATTCATAACCTAGTCCTGTCGATTTGTGGACAATAGGTCTTCATGCATGGATTCAAAAGTGTTCTCACGATAAGCTTACGATGCCTATTTGTTATCGGGTCCCGGGTTGATTTTAACTCCGAGTTTAAAAAAATCTCGGGGCCCGGCCGTGCCTAAAAATAGCTCGGTTGCCACAGGGTATCCCACGTAAGGGTCACGTCCGAAAGTGTAAGAAACAGACCGTAAACTGCCCGGCAGGGTCCCTTTTTCCAATTGTGACCGAAGCATAAGTAGAAGCTTTGACTGTTATTGCACAGGGCACCTTAACGAAAAAAGTCTATGGTGATGATTAAGTCAAGTCCTACAGAAATGATGACAGATTCTACATTTATTTGACCAAAAGTGACCTGCTTTAATAGCAAAACTTTTTGCAGAACAAAACACAAAAGTGTTTTGTGCAAGAGCCTTACATTTGTGTGTTGTGCTGTCCATGGTGTTAGCAATGTGCAATACTTCAGCTGGCAAAAAGCTGGGGCCTTTTTTGACAATGTTTATCAGCTGTAGTCTCTTGCATCTAGAGCTACTATTTTCTATTGGCGTTTCAGCAATGTGGATATATTTCAGGTGAATTTAGGTGATGTATTTCTTTGGGTAGTGCATATATACATAAACAATCACAACATAGTTAAATTATGAAGGGTGGCGGGCTTGAGGGTGAAACAAAATGTGGACTAGCTTTGCAGTATTGAATGCCTTCCATGTATCCACCGCATTTTTTACGTTGGCAGTACAGCAGATACATGTGGACGTCTGAGTCTGACAACAACTGTTCTCCCGACGAAATCTCGCGAGATTTGACTACGAGTCGACATTCGTCAGTGGCACTGATAGAAGATATGAGTGACAAGCGAATCTAGAAAGTGAAAGAGTGTACATAATCTTATCAAGCGCAATCAAATAATGTTTAAATGATGTGTATGTTTGTTTCAGAGGGATGATATTTTGTGTCTATGTAAATGTATGCCTGACTGTGATTTCTGACGGATCGTGTTGAAGTATGAATTATATGTTCGAGAATAAAATATCCTTACAATTGACCGTTTCACCATCTTCTTGTTTTCCTTTTGACCAGTGGTGAAGAATACAAAAAACAATACCTTCCCTAAATAAGCAGCCAATATCATGACATGGACTGTCGTGTCTGATTAACGACTGGTTCTACCAACTCTGACCATTACTTCCTGCCACTCCGGCAAGTCTGACCTTTGCGGCCATCTTCTCACTCACTTGGCTGCCACTCAAATATTTGCACACAGAAACCATACCCAAACAAACTCACACACAACATAGATTCCGTACACGTAGTCAAAAAAAATGGATAACATCACGATAATCCACAATGTTGCAAATTTTAGTATCCCTAACATCATAGCTATTTGTCAACATAGTAGCAATAGCTATATTTAGTCAAGCCCTTGACATTCACAACTTCAGTAGCTGATACCTTTGTTATATAGGCACATTATGTATTATCAGTGCAGAAATAAAGCTCCCTATCTTTTCCCTCAATCTAACAGCAGTTGTGCGTCACAGGATGGGCCAAATGTACCGCATACACTACCCCCCTCCCCCATGAGTAATGGCTTGAAGATACCATACCGCGTAGTCAGCATGATGTTATCTTTCTATTCGCTGCGTCCACATGTATCATTACCCACGCGTAGCATCTTTATCAAGTCTGAAGACTATCATACTCATATAGTCGAAGGTGAAGGAACCGTGCATTGTGATGTGAGCGATAGGGCGGTAGGCCTTGAAGTGGAGGTTGCGTGCATGCCAACATGACTGCCAGGCAGGAAAACAGCGGGAGGCCATGTCGTCCCTAACTCTGCCTTTCCGATAGGTAGGGAGGATAGAAGAGGTACAAACGAGCAATAAATAGTTGTTCAATGGGCTGGAAGGAAATACAGGTTCTTGCTCAACACGTGTAATTTGTAATGATTTTTACGACGTGGAATTACTGTGTGGTGGGGAAAACGCGGTGGTTCTTTTGCAGCGCCACCTGTGGGGAAGGGGATGGAATTGCAGCGCAGTATTAAAGCCCTTTGTCTTACAATTAAATCGAGTGTTAAAGAATACATCACAACGTAGCAAGTATCCCTGAGTGATTGTGGAATGGAAACTAAGAAATAAATCGTATTGACCCCCGAGAAGGGAAGGTTGGACTTAAAATGGATGTATACAAGGCTAATTAACATTTGTTAACAACGTTAACGTTGCTCTTGATGTCCATAACATGAACCGTCTCAAAGACCCCAATCTTTCCCTGAAAATCAATGTAGTCGCTGATCTAAGTGACAGTCTGTTTGTAAACCTGACATAGACCGTTAAGAAAAGACTTCCCATGCAACAAAACCCTCAGTCGACTGTTTGGCGCCGTGTTTTCAGACCTTCCAGACTATGACCGAAGATCTTCTGTTTTCCGTAACAAATCAATCACATATCTAGTAGAAACCCGCCCACGTCGTGAGTCTATTCGACCTGTGTCTAAATACCCCGTCACACATATATGAGTAACAACGTTAACGTCTTAAATCGTGCGGAACGTTTATTTCCTACCTTATACAGAAATCTTTATTGACACAACAAAAGTACACCGACTTCCGTAAGGCCTTCTACAACTATACATACATACATACAAACAAGAAGATACAAATGAATTAACCTACGTACAAGTATATGACTAAATCAACATGTTGAGTTTGACGTATCACTTATACTACTAGTTCTAAGTTCTTACTTAACATTCTTTGATATATTTACCTATTTGCACACGGTAAGGGTTATCTCTCTCTAGAATGTAATTGAATTTATCTATAGGATGGAATGTATCAAATTCTGTTGAGCAAGCGGAGAGAAAATTGAACAGCTTTGATCGTTTATAATCATCATACCGTGAACTTATAGTGTTGTCGTTCTTTACCAACGTTTCGCTGATTTCGAAATTGATCTCAAAAGAACTGCTTTCTTTCCGAAATCAACGACAGTTTACCTTGGGGAAACTATAAGGCGGCACCCCCTAGTTTATTTTGGGTCTCAATTCGAGTTTGCACACCCCCAAGTCTAGCGACCGTCTCTTCCAGGTAATACTTCTGAGCCAAAACAACTGTGAATGGGAATGAAGGATATCCCTCTAGCTACAAGAAAACCCGAGTTTCGGTTTCTTCAACCTTTGTAATTTTAGTAAATATAAGAGGGGAAAAGTATTTTTCCGTCAAAAATGAGGCGCAAAATTTGGCATTTTCCCGTGGAACTAAACACATTACAAAATTTTTTGACACGAAAATGACTGTTAGTGTCAGAAAGAGAAAAATCCAAGGTATAATCAAGCCCATTATAAAGAAAATCCTACCACTGTGATTTTCACAATAACCCGACGCGCGAGGTAATGCAACACGCCCAAAAGAACGCAACAAAGGTCAATCTGGGTCAAAGGGGCAGTTTACCTTCAACGCGTATGGATATCCGGAAGTAAGGCTCGGATCGAAACGCAATTTCCACCCAAAGCACACCGGTTCATACGCTCATCAGCTATGTTAGTATTTAATGTCAGTTCGAAGCACATTTTGAGAAAAGGGAACTCAAACCCAGACCCTCGAAACCCTTTCGTCCCTTTTTTTTGTCGCGGACTGGTGCGTGCACCGATAACAACAAACTTCAAATTACACTGAAGGACGTAACAAAATTCCACCATTTAGCTAAAATTTATCTCAAGAAGTGTCAGTTCCTGACATGGAACATTTTGAATATGATTCGCCTTTCGGGTACTTTGTAGCCAAATATTTGCATAGTACGACATGAAAGAATTTCGAAAAATGTTCAGTAACTATTGTGGTTAAGGATAATAATTCATACTGTTGACGAAAACTTATTTTATAAATCTAACATGTTTTTTGTATTTCCTTTTCCCACACATACAGATATGAATCATTGTTCTCTATGGGCACCGGCACCAATAAAAGCCACGGATAAGTTATTCATTTTAATGGTAACTGCCGTTAAGAAAATAACTGCGGTCCGACTAGCAAACATTAACAAGCATAACACGAGGTAGAGGTCTCCGGGTCAAGTCTTTATGTGAAGACCCAAATATTTAGTATTTTACTACACTTCCCTTGTGGTTTGAGTCAGGGGATTTTCATAACGTAAATCTTTAACGGTCATTCAAAAACTCATTATTATCGAGGGAAGGCAATTTACTATAGATCATGAAAATTGACTTTCGAATAACGCGTTATTTCGTGGGAGAAACAGCCACTAACAACAAACGTCAATGGTAACTGCGCTGCATTTTGATGTACAAAAAATCCTTTATTTCAAGGGAATGTGTTTTTAGCAAATGATTAACAAGTCTTGTGCACATGCATTTTGAAAGTTAAAACCATTACCTATAATCAATAAAGGCACCCAGAGCATGTTATGAGGCTTGAAATATTCTAGTTGCTGTAATCTTTATGAAATGGACATTTAATACCACTGTTTACCACATTTGCGTGCGCATTTCTTATCAAAAGTGCTCAAAAACGGCACAAAATAAGCAACATGGTGATCTTTTAGTTTCACGTGCCTAGTGTAAATAGACCGATACTATAGGCCCGCCCACCTCCGTCAAAACGTAGAAATGCAAATATTTGACGGACATGCAGTCACTCTCTCATTGGTCGAACCGCTAATTGTGGTGGACAGTCAGGATAAGTCTATTAGGGCTTGGATTTTTAATCAGTTCTCACCACACAAGTCACAACGACATCGTATCTTTGCTCTTTTGATGTCGATATGTAATGGTAAAGTGTTATTGAAACCTACTATGTGTAGGAATGACTAGAAATTGGAGTTTTTTATTCAAGTTTCAAGCCTCAGAAAATGCTCTGGATGCCTTTAAAGGTATCACAGAGACCTTATGATCACTTCGAATCCCTGACAGGTCCCGATGTTGTACTATGTGCCCATGAGATAGGCACTTTACATCAATTTTCTCACCCGACTCATGATCAGGTGTAAGTGAGTACCTAGCTTCGGCTCTTGACAACCCTCGAATAGGAGGGTCCGTATTTGAGGAACGCCGCACCTCGAACACGTTAAAGAACCCACCACATATATATCATATATATCTTCTCATTACGTACAAGACGTGATATGTACATGAATGTAAGAGGTACTTCTACAGGTGGCCAGGTCGTTACGTGGGCTCCTCGAGCGGCGCCTCAAAATCGATCTTTTTTTGTCAACTCTTGTTTTATAAAGTCGCAAAGGTCAATCAAAATGTAAATGAAGATGTCTGGACCTATCTGTTAAGGGTTTTATTGGCTTTAAGTCAAATTTTTAAGTCTAATTATGAACATCCGTGCGTCTCCGTGTCGTGTGTTGGTGTGATTGAATATTAAAAGTAAGAAACCTACGAGAAACTAGATGCTGTTGTCGTCAGTGAAATGTATATTCTGCTATAACGCCTTTACATGTATCTTCATCGATCAAAAGCGCCGCCTGGCAATCCATGTAAGAACTGCAACGATGAACTGTCAAAAAAGCAGTTCTATCCAGGATCGCCAGGTGACGCTTTTGATCCATGAAAATACATGTTATGGCGTTATACCATTCAGAGCATCTAGTTTCTTGTGAGTTTCTTACTTTTAATAGTCAACAACGTGAACACCAGTTGAAGCAAGGGACCTGCCATTGTAGCCTCCTGTGCAGGCTTCCTATAACGGCGGCATATATATTGGGGGGGGGGGGGGGTCTCTAATGCCGGCAAGGGAGTTGTGTAGCCGAGGGAGTTGTGTAGCCGAGGGGCGCGCCGTAACTCCCTCGACTACACAACTCCCTTGCCGGCATTAGAGCCCCCCCCCCCCAATATATATGCCGCCGTTATAGGAAGCCTGCACAGGAGGCTACTGCCATTGGTGGTGGAAATCTAATTATGCACACGACGCGGAAACGTACCGGTACGGATACTCAAGCCATGTAGCAAACATAGTTGGCAAGTCGTCTATCGTCTGCATAGTGTTGTATGAACAGCTTAGTGTTTTTCTTCAATGCATAAAGCATAAAGCGAAGTTATGCAGTTCCAATTAACATTGCAAAGCGACTCTTTTGATCCATGAGAATGAAGTCGAACCTTGCAGTATTGGTAAAGATTGCCAGACGACGCCGTTGATCAATGAGCCTTTAGGTGCTATATATACTCTCCTGACTGAAATATTAGACCTGTCCTTGGTGCTGGACGCTTTTCAAATCAACAAGAAAACCTGCACACATAAAAAACACATCTTTGTTCTACTATAATGATACTTAAATATATACTCCAATTGATAACTCAAATGCACATCAAATATTAACCTTTATTTTCAACATGAACATGTCTAACTTGAACTCAATGTATACATGTATAAACAATATAATTAACATGTGATTATACACAGGAAGTAGGCATAAAATACTACATGAGCACTTTCTGTGAGATTAAGTGTCTTTATGAAATACATACATGTTTCCTAGTTGATAGTAGAACTACAAAGTAATAGCTATATCATTATTGCAGATGATAGTAAAAACCTAACTTTTCTCTATCAGTCTATGTAATACTTCTCCATTTCACTACCATTATGAACTCAAACCATGTGCCTAAATCTACCAAAACAATATAGAAAAGAACTGTAATCATTGTTCAGAAAACACTTCACTGTATGAATATTACTTATCTCTCAAATGCAGTAAAGTAGCTGGTTTCCACTTGCTAGGAAGTTGGTGAAAGATTGTTAGTCGCGTGGCACAACGGCAGAGCATTCGGCTCAGAACCAAGTGGTCCCAGGTTCGAATCTTGTCATGTCACTGATCTTGTGCCCTTGGGAAAGGCACTTAACATGACTTTCCTCACTCCACCCAGGTGAAAATGGGTACCTGACTTCGGTTGGGGAAGCATGTATAGGGTATCTCACCTGTGTGAGTTTGCATGTGTCTCTTCAGATCACCCAGCTGACTGAACTGCTTGCTGCACTCCTCACACCTATAGGGTTTCTCAAGTGTGTGAGTCTGCATGTGTGTCTTCAGATTGTCCAGTCTACTGAACTGCTTGCTGCACTCCTCACACCTGTAGAGTTTCTCACCTGTGTGAGTCCGCATGTGTCTCTTCAGATTACCCAGATGACTGAACTGCTTGCTGCACTCCTCACATCTGTAGGGTTTCTCCCCTGTGTGAGTCTGCATGTGTCTCTTCAGATCACCAAGCCGACTGAACTGCTTGCTGCACTCCTCACACTTGTAAGGTTTCTCACCTGTGTGAGTCCGCATGTGTTCCTTCAGATGATCCAGCCTAATGAACTTCTTGCTGCACTCCTCACACCTGTAGCGCTTTGCAGTCGTAATTCTGCCACCAAGCTTGTCTTCTCCTCTGCTTTCCACATCATTAAAGCCGATCCCATTTGTTGCCATGATGATGATAACTGCTAACACCACCTCTGTAAAGATCAGATGAAATAATTATGGACTCATATCAGCCTACAGTGAGGTCATGAAGGAGGAGGCAAGGGTCAATTCCTTTTATAACCTTGTGAATAACACCTCATGATTCTGTCAACCCTAACTATGAGGACGATCCTGAAAAATGGTGCAAAAATGAGACTTATCTACAATCATGAACAACCATAATCAACTGGAATGATTAATAGTAGCTTTCCACATGCTAGGTTCCACATGCGTTACCGCTTCCGCCACAGGGACATGTGTCCCAGTTTAAAAATCTGCATATAACATTTCTTTTAATATTTTGAGACCATGGGATGAATGATAAAATGAGAGACTTCATGGAAGTCCAAATAGGACATGGACGAAGCTGGTTTACAGGTCATTTTGCTTCAATATAACATGCTGAAAACAATGTCCTTGATCCACATTGGTAAAAAGAGAACCTTTGTGGAAGTGGCCATGTTCTAAAACAGTTAGAAGATAGCCTTGGCCTTCTCCATGGGAAAATGGTGGAATTTCCCCACGAGGGGCTTCACTATTTTCCCCATAGAGAGGCCTTGCTCATCTCCGTGAATCTCTCCTCAGTGAGTTGGTGAATCTGTCCCCAAACAGTGAGTTAGTGAATCTTCCCCGACATTTTGCCAAGCAGGCATCAAGTGATGATAGAAAGTAGCAAAAAAACACCCCTCCCAATGAAATAGTTACATCCAACATGGCGACCCCCATTCTTGCAAGCAAAAGCAGAATAAGCTAGTTCGGAGTTGCTACTACGCATGTGCAGTGTCAAAGGTGAAGGCCCCCGCGACGGAAACAGTGCTCGTCTCGACATTGTCTCGATTTGCATAACAACTCCCAGACGGGTCTTTTTTTCGTCGCGGGGGCCTTCACCTTTGACACTGCACATGCGTAATAGCAACTCCGAACTAGCTTATAGGCTTTGCTATCGCAAACCAGTAAAGATGTGGGCACAATTGATGCACTATAGGAGCTCTACATTTGATATTAAAAATCGGACGAAGCAACATTCATAATGTTAACGTTATAACACGTTGTTCAATGTGCACGAAGATCAGAACAAGTTTTCACAACAGCAGTGTCATAAATTCCATCACGCCGAGTTCTTTGGTCTATATCTACAGTCACAGCTTCTCGTACGTACCTGTAACGTCTCCCAGATAAAACGGGTCTTGATGCTGAATCTGGTATCTGATTTATCCGAAAATATCGACTTCAAGTCGACCAGGGCCTGAAACAAAACTAGTAGCTAAACAGAGAACCTTCAGACTCCAGCTGCACAGCGTGCCGTCTGGACAGGACAACAAGCACCGTGCAACATAGATATTCATCCGCGAGGCAAGAACTCAGAAAAATAGTACGGATAGAGAATATCAAAAGAAAGTCATCGGAACTTGAGAGTAGGGTTTTGAAATGTCAATCTAAATATCCATTATTAGCAAATATATAATTTTGACTTTTCTAATGGGGAAAAAATAAGTTAGGGAAGAATGGTTGTTGTTAATATTTCAAAGTAAACAGGCTGCAGTACATTTGACTACCGCATGACTCCCCCCAAAAAATACCAGGAAGACAGCATTTGCAAGCTATAACGACGAATATTTCCCTACAATTGGGCTGTTTGTATTTGTGAACAGCATAACTTGAGCAGTTGTAGATGGACCGTTATGATATTTGATATGTTGGTAGGTGAAGTGAAAGCAAAGTGAAGCAGAGATTAGATTATACATATAGGTCCCCTGGCAGCACTCTAGTGCACTTCAGCTGGACGTCTGGTGTTTGATATCTCGTGTTAAAGACATGTTATGGTCTAGCCAGGAAACCATACCATCGGGAGCTCCCCGGTATCTCTACGGCGCTAAGAGTGGTGCCAGCCCGCCCAGACAGATTAGCCGGCCCGGGTGGGTTAACGGGCTTGGCCGAATTAGTTCGCTCCCGAAGAGGCGATAACTCTATATGCCAGCTTAGAAGACAGGCTGGCAGAAACGGGTCAATATAGCAGACTGAGCCTGTAAAACACCCCTAAGCCGTCCCGTAGAGACTGGTGACCAGGCTACTTATGGTCGTGTTTTTTCCCCAATGGTATATAACTCTTGGGCTTGTGAAGAAGCATCGTAGATTGGTCCCCTTAGCAGCCTTTTTGGCCCTACAGGGGGTCAGTTTTGTTCGAGACTTTGAAGGATAATGGTTTAAGAAGTGTTTGACGGATCGTCACGGCTTTTGGGAAATATACATAGTTAGCTTAAGTGATAGTTGACATAATCAATCATCCAAGTCAGAAGCTAATTATTCTGATTATTCTAATTCGTGAGAAATGACATTGACATTGTAAGCTTCATTTTATCATTTTTTAAACATCCTGTTCATATTCTGTTACTGTTTATGACTAACAGATCATATTTACTGAGGATAGTTTAAAGTCATAATTCTTCCATCGTATTTTGCCTCCTTTCCAGGTTTGAAAAAGTCAAAGACAAGAATAGATTTACGAAGAGAAATTCGCAACAGTTGCTAATAAATGTATTCATTTTCCGAACTGTTCCTTGATCATTTCTCATTCATGTAGTATACAAAAACCAAACGTATGCCACTGCAGAAATATGTGCTTACCCCGTCCTTGGTGCTGATCGCCATGTCCATTAACGGAGGACCACGCAGCAGAGACCTCTAGCGAGAAGTTTCTAAACAACAGGTCTAGCTACAGTCTCACTGGGTGGTATGTTACACAGTTAGATATTAAAAAGTTGTTTGGCAGAAAATTTCAGTAAAAACACTAATCTCCAAGCAGATGTAGGGCTCCGGCTCAGTGTTTGAAGTTATTCCTCGCTAGACAATGGTGGATCGTATTGCTTGGTCTCCCTACAATTCTGAAATACATTATCATATGATATATAGAGCATACTAATAGAAGTCCCTTTTTAGTCAACTTATCATTTCATATTTTCTTTCTTCAGTTCAAAGTGGAGGAGCAACTCATTGAACGAGTGGGGGTTCTATAAAAAGTTTAAGAAATACATGTACTTGAAGTATGAATATCATGATGTTTTTGATAGGTAAGGTACATATACAAGTAGTAGTCGATCGAAGTGAATTCTTCTCAAGGGCAAGCACAGTTCCCCTACCAACTATTCCTGTTTGGGCTGATTTATACAACTTTTTTTCAACTCAACAGGGAGGTTTGTAGTCTGTGTAACGCAACTCCGCTGTCCAGGGCTTTTATGGCCCTCCCTTCAAAGAGCGGGGGGGGGATGATATTGGGATGGCCACTTTACACGTTTCCATCAGGCTAGGACGTCTGGTCCAGAATAATGCACACGGGCAACCCTGGAGAATTTCAATACCTTTCATATCGCAAACGATCGTGTGGAGGATTGTACTCTTTAAAAATCTAACAATAAAACCGTTATGTCCACATCTACCTCCAAGTGAAGGGAGGACCACGCAGCAGAGACCTCTAGCGAGAAGTAACCAAGTAACAGGCCCTACTGTCTTCAATCTAAATTTCATTTCAGGGCTAGGTTAGGCCACACCATTTATTTTTTTTGCTTTTCGGAATAGCCTCTCCTATTTTCCCCGTTTTGAAAAAAAAAATTGGGTCACTATTCCCATTCACAAATTTTTACTCACGATTTTACTATTTGTTAAGTTGTACAACTCTATAGCCACCAAAATAGATTATAAAGGCCTGCACATACCTAAAAAGTGTGGTTACATGTTATCACAATTTTTCATTCACTATTTCTCAATAGCAATTCATATATTACATAGCAAAATGTAATTTTGTTACTGAAATTATACGACTAGATAAAAGAAAAGGGTTCATTGCATAAAATGAGCCATACAAAGCTGAAACTTGAATAATCCTCTTATTCTTTGTTGTGTTTTATATTTCTTTTCGCCCTGTCACTCCAATTTTTTTTCAGATCCCAGAAGCAACAAATGGTGTGGCCTTACATTTAGAAATAAAAGAGTTGAGTTACGACGTTGATGGAGTTTAGACTATTGAGTTGCTACATGTATTCAACTACTTACCATCGACACTATATAGCCAAGTAAAAAAAAAATCATCATACAAATTTGTTTTTAAGTGACATTTCACTTTATTTGACAAGGTAACTTTCATTACTAGCCATCATAATCATAGTAGGACTCTCATATCAAATCCCAAAAAAATACAAATCTCTTTCAATTACATTCTCGTTTCCACATCAAAATGTATGATATTGAGTCAAACAAGTTGATCAGCAGCTGAACTTTCATTCTAAGTACATGAACAATGTATCTCAGCTTTTCGAGTCCAAGTTACCCATGACAATATTCCAGTATACAATATATGTACAACATACACTTGTGACTTTTAACATTATTTGAATATGTACAAAATAAGTGACATCAAAATCCCAAGGTCCTTATTACAAAGTGCATTATACATTAACAGAAGGCAGACCATACAGAACATCAGGTTATGATTTCAAATGTTAAACATCTAAAATGGAAAAATATATATTTTTGATGAAGTTTCTTCAAAAATATACAATCTAATCTATGGTTCCTATTTTCTAGCTTTGTCGACTTGTTCAATTGTCAATTAAAAAAAAACAGGCAAAATTATGTTTTTCACTTCAAAAATAACTTAATTGGGAAAGACACTGGAAATGTGAAAAACAAGTTCACTCTATGCTTTGTATTTCTTTTGCAGAAAGTAGAGTTTCAAATTTCAAATATGATAGCATGTTTCTTCTCTTTATGATAGTATATATTTTAATCCTTCACTTAACAGTTGAAAAGGCATTTCAAATTCCATTTTGATTTTCTAAAACCCCAGGTCTTTCCAAATTCATAGTTAATAGAGCTAATGCCATGGCAAATTTTTCTTCAATCAGTATTTTTCTTCTAACCAAAAAGAATTTCTCTCAACTAAAGACTGACTAAACAGTTTCATACACTGAAATATGTAACCAGATAATTAATAAGCATTACTCAATAAAATTTGCTTTTGTCTGAAGTACATTATACACTTACAATAAAGATGTTTCAGCTTTGCTGATATAGACAGTCCTCTTAAAAAACTTGATGGATTACAAACAACATGACAGTACCACTAGTATGATAATGAGAAAACACTGTGTATCCATCATCTAATGATAACGCATTTTTGTCTGAAGAAATAAAACATATTTCTACAATTGAGCTAACAAGAGTCTAACGATGATCATAAGTTAACATTTTGGTCTGTTACATAGTTTCCCTTTTTCTGTATTTCTTGTCATGTTATCTCATCTATCGGAAATCAGTTGAATCAGTTTTCCAGGTTTGAAAAAGTCAAAGACAAGAATAGATTTACGAAGAGAAATTCGCAACAGTTGCTAATAAATGTATTCATTTTCCGAACTGTTCCTTGATCATTTCTCATTCATGTAGTATACAAAAACCAAACGTATGCCACTGCAGAAATATGTGCTTACCCCGTCCTTGGTGCTGATCGCCATGTCCATTAACGGAGGACCACGCAGCAGAGACCTCTAGCGAGAAGTTTCTAAACAACAGGTCTAGCTACAGTCTCACTGGGTGGTATGTTACACAGTTAGATATTAAAAAGTTGTTTGGCAGAAAATTTCAGTAAAAACACTAATCTCCAAGCAGATGTAGGGCTCCGGCTCAGTGTTTGAAGTTATTCCTCGCTAGACAATGGTGGATCGTATTGCTTGGTCTCCCTACAATTCTGAAATACATTATCATATGATATATAGAGCATACTAATAGAAGTCCCTTTTTAGTCAACTTATCATTTCATATTTTCTTTCTTCAGTTCAAAGTGGAGGAGCAACTCAATGAACGAGTGGGGGTTCTATAAAAAGTTTAAGAAATACACGTACTTGAAGTATGAATATCATGATGTTTTTGATAGGTAAGGTACATATACAAGTAGTAGTCGATCGAAGTGAATTCTTCTCTAGGGCAAGCAAAGTTCCCCTTCCAACTATTCCTGTTTTGGCTGATTTATACAACTTTTTTTCAACTCAACAGGGAGGTTTGTAGTCTGTGTAACGCAACTCCGCTGTCCAGGGCTTTTATGGCCCTCCCTTCAAAGAGCGCGGGGGGGGGGGGGGGAATGATATTGGGATGGCCACTTTACATGTTTCCATCAGGCTAGGACGTCTGGTCCAGAATACTGCACACGGGCAGCCCTGGAGAACTTCAATACCTTTCATATCGCAAACGATCGTGTGGAGGATTGTACTCTTTAAAAATCTAACAATAAAACCGTTATGTCCACATCTACCTCCAAGTGAAGGGAGGACCACGCAGCAGAGACCTCTAGCGAGAAGTAACCAAGTAACAGGTCCTACTGTCTTCAACCTAAATTTCATTTCAGGGCTAGGTTAGGCCACACCATTTTTTTTTGCTTTTCGGAATAGCCTCTCCTGTTTTCCCCATTTTGAAAAAAAAAATTGGGTCACTTTTCCCATTCACAAATTTTTACTCACGATTTTACTATTTGTTAAGTTGTAAAACTCTATAGCCACCAAAATAGATTATAAAGGCCTGCACATACCTACAAAGTGTGGTTACATGTTATCACAATTTTTCATTCACTATTTCTCAATAGCAATTTAAAAAATATTACATAGCAAAATGTAATTTTGTTACTGAAATTATACCACTAGATAAAAGAAAAGGGTTCATTGCATAAAATGAGCCATACAAAGCTGAAACTTGAATAATCCTCTTATTCTTTGTTATGTGTTTTATATTTCTTTTCGCCCTGTCGCTCCAATTTTTTTTAGATCCCAGAAGCAACAAATAAATTGGTGTGGCCTTACATTTAAAAATAAGAGTTGAGTTACTACATTGATGGAGTTTAGACTATTAAGTTGCTGCATGTATTCAACTATAGGGTTGATAACTTAACAGTATACCATATAGCATAGCCAGGTTTAAAAAATCATCATACGCATTTGTTTTAAGTGACATTTCACTTTATTTGACATGGTAACTTTCATTACTAGCCATCATAATCATAGTAGGACTCTCGTTATCAAATCCAAAAAATACAAATCTCTTTCAATTACATCCTTGGTTCCACATCAAAATGTATGATAATCAAACAAGTTGATACCAGACCTTCAATTCTTAGTACATTAACAATGTATCTCAGCTTTTCGAGTCCAAGTTACCCATGACAATATTCCAGTATACAATATATGTACAACATACTCTTGTGACTTTTAATATTATTTGAATATGTACAAAATAAGTGACATCAAAATCCCAAGGTCCTTATTACAAAGTGCATTATACATTAACAGAAGGCAGACCATACAGAACATCAGGTTATGATTTCAAATGTTAAACATCTAAAATGGAAAAATATATATTTTTGATGAAGTTTCTTCAAAAATATACAATCTAATCTATGGTTCCTATTTTCTAGCTTTGTCGACTTGTTCAATTGTCAATTAAAAAAAACAGGCAAAATTATGTTTTTCACTTCAAAAATAACTTAATTGGGAAAGACACTGGAAATGTGAAAAACAAGTTCACTCTATGCTTTGTATTTCTTTTGCAGAAAGTAGAGTTTCACATTTCAAATAAGACAGCATGTGTTTCTCCTCTATATGATAGTATTTTTTATCCTTCACTTTACAGTTGAAAAGACATTTCAAATTCCACTTTGATTTTCTGAATCCCCATGTCTTTCAAAATTCAGAGTTAACAGAGCTAAAGGTAAAATTTTCTTTAATCAGTATTTTCTATTAAACAAATAAAGTCCCTCTCAACTACTAAACAGTTTCAAACACCGAGTTATGTAACAAGATAATCAATAAGCACTGTTCAATAAAATTTACTTTTGTCTGAAGTACATTATACACTTACATTAAACATGTTTCAGCTTTGCTGAGATAGACAGTCCTCATAAAAAACTTGATGGATTACAAACATGACAGTACCACTAGTATGATAATGAGAAAACACTGTGTATCCATCATCTAATGATGCCAAATTTTTGTCTGAAGAAATAAAACATATTTCTACAATTGAGCTAACAAGAGTCTAACGTTGATCATAAGTTAACATTTTGGTCTGTTACATAGTTTCCCTTATTCTGTATTTCTTGTCATGTTATCTCATCTATCGGAAATCAGTTGAATGTAGGGCACGAATAGAGTTTACTTCCGTTGCCAAAGTCAACTGAACATACCAAGACTTTGTCAAAGACTGCATGGGACATGTTTGTCATCATTAACTGACACAAATACTTGAGAGAAACCTAAACATACATTTGAAATATATCTGAATAGAAAATCAAAGGATTTGTCAAAATCTATAAGATTATTGCTCCAAAAGCTATCTTTTTGTGACAACCAAGAACTTTGTACAACAACCAACAGTTACTTTTTTTCATGTTTGTTTTTTCAATTTTGTTGACATCTTTGAGAGGAAAAATTCTGAGTTCTGTGAGGTGAAAACATGGATTTGAGAAGTGCATATTCATCTTTGACTTTAAAAATCATAGAGAAGACATACCTTCTGAATGTACATATCACTGAAAACATTGCACAGACATATTTACATATGGCAGTGACTTTTACAAATTGTATTATTATTTTTTTTCTTTATACATTTTTTCTTAAGTATTCTGCTGGAATCAAAGTATTTGAATAGCCATATAGTTCTTTAAAATATACAATAAGGGTCTACCTTCTGTGCAAATATAACCTCTAGGGTCTAGGACACATCTCCATCTTATCTTTTTCGCCACTATCATAATCACCACATACATACAAATCTTAAATACAAGTATCAATGGTATTCACATCTCTGGCAACTGTAGCCATTTATATTTTACAAAATAGACATCTGTGTAGAAAACGGAGAGCGACCTGCACTGTAGATGAAAAATGCCTGCATTTTAGACCATGCAGGGTCCACAGGGTGGTCGACGCAAGGTGCCCCCTTACTTCCTCCGGCCCCTGCAAGTTTTTTGTCTTACTCGACACCAAAAACGTGTCCTTTGTAAAGACAAAAAAGCAGGCAGAGGCTTGTATTGCCCAGTAGTCAGTCTCCAAACTACATAGTCGCACGTGTGTGCAGTTATCAAACATTTCAAGTCGTTTCCAATACAAGCTAAGAACGCCAACAAGGCACTAACAGTTATAAAAGAGTTCTTTCTTTTCTTTTTAGAGATAGACTTTCAGTCAATGAGAAGTCTTTCATGCCATTTCTTCCGCCCTGTCAGTAGAGAAATTTAAGTCAAAGAAATGCATGATTTTCCAAACTAAAGCTGGGGCATGAGAATTTCCAGCAATTTAGTCTTTCTGGTGAGAATGGGAAAACAAGATATTTTCTCTTGCCTTCGACCAAGAGTTTGAAATGTAGATGGTAATGGCTTGTATGGTAAATTTATCCTTCTTCCTACTGGGCTAACCCTTTGACACTAACTTTGCCTTTGTTACACGGCAAGGCAGCAGGGAGAAGGTTAAGAAAACATGTTTTTTCAAGCACTTCCTGGCGCGAGGCTGACTACTGGGCGCTGGACTTTACTTTTCGGAGGGTACAAGGGACACCCCAACAGCTGAGAAGATTATCATCATCATAACCCATGTCTTACACTACTACAAGTCACTGCTGGAGTTACTTGTGGTTGGGCTCGAATGTCTCTTTGGTGGTAATCTCTTCTCGACGGGGTACTCGTCGCTGTCCTTACTGTTGTTGCTCTGCGACTTGTCGTCGGACTCCTTGATTGAGCTGGAGCTTCGCGACGACCTCCCGTTGCTGCCGTTGCTGTTGTCGCCCCAGTTGTCGCTGCTGTCCTTCGCGGCGCTCCTCCCGATGTCGCCCGGAAGGTTGGCCATCTCCGTCTCCGACTTCTGCGAACTGCAGGAGGATGAGGGGAGGTTGGACTCAAGCACCGACTCCATGGTGGGGGAGATGACGGTCTGGACAGAGAGGTGCTTCCTGCTCGGCATTCGCTTCCGCTTCTTTGATAGACACTTGTCGAGGGCCTCGTCACAAGCCTGGTGAGAACACAAAAGTTTCCAAGTTTAGTACATGAGGTCTTGACAAAATTTTGCACAATTGAAAGTTGGTGTTACTGCAATTCTTGATTTGTTAATGGTTACTTGATTTTAGCTACATGACTTTAATGGTCACTAATCAACCGCTAAAATTTCATCATCGCAAACACTTGAGACAGTGATGCATTATATTCAGGGCTGTCTCAAGCTTTAAATTTTTTTCTATCCTCCTCATTGTTTGGGAGCCCATGTTGTTGATTTTCATTGTTAAATCTTTAGAAAATACATTTTCATCAGATTCATGTCAAGTCAAGTCAAAGGATTCAGTTATTTTTCGACAGACGGGGAAATTCGTATCTGTCCCAACAACCGAATTTCTGTCGTGGGGCAGAAAGGATGGAGAGAGTCCTGATTTTATTCAAATCGACTAAAATGATGAGAAGTACTCACAGCCATGTCAGGCATCTTCATTTTGCCCCTGCACATCTTCACATCCTCCAGCTCTCCCATCTGCTCGGAGGAGAAGGCCGGCTGATTCCTCTCCATGGAGCGCAGCTTGTCCTGGTCCTGTTTCAGGACATCGTCGATCTCTCTGTGGGAACACAGTCAACATTGTCTGTTAGTTACTTACCCAAGGTTACCACAAAATAGTCTGAACACAAGGCAAGTCTAAGTTTTTGGGAAAAGGGCACTTGACACGACTTTCCTCATTCCACCAAAGTGTAAAAAGGGGTATATTATGTGTGTGGGTCATGACACCAACAATAGCTGCCTGTGTCCCACGTGAATTGCACTGTTGCAATTTTAATGAAATCAAAATTAAGTCTAAGTTTATTGCAAAACAGTTGTAACAGGTACAATGTAAGGTAAGGCCTTGTATAAGACTATGTATACTGGCTAGTTACATTAATCTAACTTACAGTCTACAAGTAGATTCTACTAGCTACACAATATTGACAGAAAGACAGAATGAGGGTTTGTATGTATACTGACCTTCTTGGCAGCTGGTATGTCATCATGACTTTCTGTGTTGTGTTGGCCATCACGCGCCAGATGGGATCCTGTAGAGACAACGACAAAAGAGAACCTCGGTCAACACTCCATGCACCTTGTACTGTACATACCACGCCACATAAAATTTGTGTCAGTACTCACTCACACTACACACTCACACTACACACTCACTTACAAATTATTCTATCAAAGAGTTTGTAGGCTTGATTGACATATAAATCAAAGTCTACCAAACCAGATATGTGTCTTTATGCAGCTGACAAAGTGACATAATAAAATGATTTCTTCAGGCAGTGTGTTCTCTAAATCAGCTTGTCCAGCATAATATAATCAGAGCAACTACATGTAATAAAGATTAGGACAATAGCACTATAGATATCACTATCACAAAAATTGTATCTGAAAGCTTACCTGCAGCACATATCTTTTGAAGTTCTCTCGTTCCCGGCTCTCCATTTTTCTCTTCTGCTCCTGTGTGTTGGAGCCTTCTGAAGAGGTGAAGCTCGGGTCGGACCCCAGGTCGGGCGTGCTGCTGTTCCCGTCGTTCGACTCCGCCAACAGCAAGTCCAACATCGAACTCGTGTCCAAGCTGTTGTCGTCCTCTTTGTCCTTGACCTGTGTGGTTTTACAGACCTTCTTGACCGGCGCGAGAACCTCCTGGTCTGATTGTAGTTTGCGGTGGGGCGACTGGTGGCACGTGCTGCCCGCCTGCGCCGCGGTCTGACGACTGCCGCCTTCCTGTAGCTCCTGCTGCATAAGGTTCAGCTGGAGGGGACTGCTACACTGGGAACCCACGCGCTCCGATATCCCCGTCGTCGGGGCGGGAGGGGGGACAGCCGTTGGAGCGGGTTCCGCCGATGTGCTGCACGGTGGGACCATGGGCGTTGGGTTCAGGCACTGCGCCGACACGTGGGAGAGCGGGGTCTCCATCTGCATGGTCGGGCCGAACGTCCCCGGGTCGGTGTTGATGTGGAGGGGCTGCATGCCACCGCCTTGGTGGAAGAGCGGGCGCTGCGGGACCTGCGTCCAGATGCTGCTGCCCTGCGGGATCTGTGTGGACGGTGTCGTCGGCACGGTGAAACCCCCAGCGGAGGAGAAGCCGTAGTGAGGGAAGAACCCAGAGTACATGAAGTTCTGCGCCATAGGCATCATGGGGACTGACCCCATCATCGGTTGGCCCGTCGGGGGCATGCCTCCCTGCATGAACTGGGGGACGGGCATGCCGAACGGCATCCCAAACATGCTTAAGTTCATCCCCATCTGGTTGGGGAACACCGGCACCTGCATCTGTCCCATGGGCATGCTCTGGTTCTGACTCGGGTTGTGGATCGGTACGAACATGTTCTGCGCCGTCTGCGCGTCCACCATCGTGGTCTGGGGAGCCACGGAGGACGAGTTGCTCATGCTGGCACGGTGGCGGGGGATACCGTTGCTGATCTGACAGTGCTTGCTCAGCTTGTTGGTGACGGTCTCGTTCTCGGGCGTGAGAAGCTGGCGCTTGTGGCCATGGCGGCGCTGGAAGTGGGGTAGGAGAAGGTGGTTGTAGCCCTCCTTTAGCGTCTGTTCGACGTAGGTGCGCTCCTGGTTGATGGTGTGCTGGCTGAGAATCTCCTGGGTCAGACCCACCTTCTGGTAGGAGGAAGGCGGGGGGAGGGGCTCGCCCACCTCCGAGTTGGTCTCGTTCTTGTCGCTGAAGTCGTCGACGATGGGGATGTCTTCGCTGTGGGCGGGGTCCAGAGGGACGTGGGAGTCCTGGGACATGGGCGCCATCGTCATGACTGCGCCGCTGGTGGTTACGGCAACGGATCTCGTCGACGTCTCAAGAGCGGTCATCACACCTGTTGGGAACACAGTGAAGCAATACTCGTTAATACAAGACATTGCGTGAAGAAAAATTCACAAATTAACCTCACTGCTGAGTAGCCTTCTGGTACCACATTTGTACTGGTTATGGGGTTGGGCAGCAGGGAGAAGGTTAAATACATCCACAATTGCAACAGTGTGTAAAACTAAAGACTCCCCCAGCAGAAGGAAGGTTAATACCAAGGGATGTTGTTTAAAAAATTCTTCTTTAAAGATGAAAAAATCTGACCAACAATGTCTCTTCAAATTAACCTTTAGTACTCTGAAGTAGCCATTTGGCACCCAATCCCTAACAGTTACAGAGTTAGGCAGCAGGAAGAAGGTTACACATACTCAAAGGTCTTTGAAGACATTTTTCTCCTAGTTCACATAGAGTTCTCCTAGCATGTCGAGTGCCAAACTGACCTGTCTGAGAAGGCAGTCCCTCTTCAGGTAGGAGGTTGGAGGCCTCGGCCCCTCGAGGCAGCTCGGCGGCTTGTTGTACGGCGTCCATGGCCGTGTTCAGGTCCTGCTCCTGCTGCTGGTCCTCCTCCATAGAGGAGTTGGAGAACACGTCGGGGCAGCTCAGAAGGTATCTGGGGGGAGGGGGGAATGATGTGTTTAGTCAAAACGTTTGTCATTTTCCTACCAGCGCCATTTAAGGAGGTTATGTTTTTGGTATGTACATTTATGTATTTTTGTGTGTACATGTATGTATGTGGAAAAACAGAGCATAACTCAAGAAGCATGGATGGATTGTCATGACATTTGGTATATACATGTAGGTCTTTTCCCATCAATGAAAAGACTGGATTTTAGGCCCCTTGGCTTCTTTTCTTGGTACTGCAGCAGAACTTCCAGTTTTGATATCTTGTGTTCTGGGAAAGCTATGGTCATGATTTTTGGATGGTACATTTCTATTATGCATGGGAAGAAGTGGCACAAATTTGGGCCCACTAGCAGTTTCCTTTGGAACTGCAGGGGTACTTAACTTGTTTTCTTTTAATGTCACCACGAAACAAGACTCAGGTTCCACTTATTAATTATGCTGTATCATCCAATGCAGCACCTCAGTGATGCTTTCTGTTAGCTTTATTCTATTAGGACTAATGTAAAAAAATAAAATCAATGAAAATGCTAGACTGAATTTTTTACCTGTGGATATTTTGAGCGTAGTTGAGCTGTTCATAATTGGGCAGAGCGGCCGGGTTACTCGGAGAGTAGACGTTTGACGACGAAGACGTTCCTTTGGCATCTTCCGCCTCCTTCCCAGGCTTATCTGCCATCTTCTTCACCTTCTCCACAAAGATCTGTTGGCCGCGGGCCTTGAGGATGTGCATGTCCATACATTTTTCCTGAAGGGGAAACATGAAAACATCTTCAATGTTGTCTTTGTCCACTAATATTTGTCTTGCGAAAACATCAAGTTAGAATACATGTGCATGTCTATTTTGCTTTATTTTGAATAATTGCTTTTCTAATAACGTTTTGCAAAATGGAAAGGTATTTTTTAGCAAACAGATCATTGTATGTCAAAGCCATTATACCATTACTGTATGTGATTTATTTTGTAATATGAAGCATTATACCATATTTGAAAATATGTAAATGACAGAGCTACGTATGAAGAACTGCTATTGAGGTCAGTCACGTTGGAAGCCAGGCATTTTCTTTGTTTACCACATTCCATCCCCTACCATACATGTACCTTCAAAGGCAGTAATTAAAGCCACATTCACAATAGCTTAACTTTCTCTCATTTTTCCAGCATGAAATATCTCCAGATATTTGTAGTCTCTTTAAACCACCCACATGGATTAATATCGCAATAATAACTCAAAACAGATTTATTGCAAATTCATGCCTGAGGGCTAATTACTATAATAACAATATCAATACGTGTCACATGAAAGAATAGTGAATAAAACCATGTGAGAAATCTATGAAAATACAGACCTTTTCTTTCCTATCAGCCCACATACAAATCCCACAAATTTCATGCCCCACTAAACGTTGACGCATTCATGACGGCCATATTGCAATGGTGGAAGATAATTATGCAAATGAGCCATGGATAGAGACCTCTTTCATAGGACTGTACCACTATGTGAAGATTTTAGGGGGAAGTCATTGAAATTGAAAAATTGAAATCCAAGTCAGCCAAAATCCATCTACATTCTTTTAAAAAAAAAAATATATATATATTTTGTTCTACTCCACATCCAACACAATTTGCATATGGCATATTCATTTCACACAAACGCAACGGATCTTTGCAGCTAGCTTAGGTAACCTTGCCTGCAGCAAGGAGTATGAAGGGCGCATATATCATTTCCTCTCGTCTTTGAAGCACAAACAAGTACCGCCAATCAAAGTGCACTTTCACGACAAGAGTAACCTTTGAAGTAATCCATCTGCCCTTCACGCCAGCGAAAACCTCCCTCACTGTGGCTGTTTAAGAGAGGAGGAGGCTTTAAGAGATCACTTAACTCCGCACAGCGGACTCTAACTGTCGCACAGGGGGCTCTAAAGAATCAAGTCAAAGCACTCTAAGGATTTATACTGCAGCTGGTTCTGAATCCCTTTGTCTTTTCGCAGGTTAGGGATGGAGAAGGCCTTACATCACTATTCAGGTTAGGGATGGAGAAGGCCTTACATCACCATACATTAGCCTTAAGAGAAAATGAGCACCTTTTGCAAATTTGCATACCAAGCTTATGTAACAGGAATGATATCCAACAAGATCTCACACCTCTCTTGAGTTTCTTAGACGTCTTGCTCATTGATTATGCAAATAAGGATTCAATTGACATTACTTGAGTACATTGATCCCTTCCTTAGCTGAACATTACCAGCAAATGGGAAATATACAATTGCGAAAACACAAACAGAATGACCAAAAACAAGACCTCCCCATGAGTTAGTAGCCTCATTTTATGGCCAGTAATATTGAAGGTATAATGTAGCATGTTGATAATTACCTATAAATATATATAACTGTCTAAACACGAACAGAATGATCATGACCAAAAACAAGACCTCCCCATACATTAGTAGCCTCTTCTATTGACCCCATGACCTGGAATGTCTGGCATTTTATGGCCAGTAATATTGCAGTTATAATGTAGCATGTTGATAATTACCTATACATGTATAAGACTGTGGAATGATCATAACCAAAAACAAGACCTCCCCATACATTAGTAGCCTCTTCCATTGACCTCATGACCTGGAATGCCTGTCTGCATTTATTATGTAGATGTTGATAATTACCTGCACATCCACTGCATCTTCTGCAAACTGGTCAGGGTTCTCAACAGGGTGGACCAGGTGGTGATCAGGTGTAGCTAGTTGTGGGATTGTCGTCTGGAACAGAGAAAATACAATACAGCATTCCAAAAATAGAAAGACTACCACACAATAGCATACAGTTGGCATTCATAGATCTAGTAGAGAATAGTGTTGCCACAAAGACCTTATTCCCCCAGATACCAACTTTCTTTAATTCAAACAGGAATAAGCCGCTTCTGTTGTTACACAGATTATGTGTGACCTAATTTCTTTGCTCTGTTGTGGCAAGACCATCCTATTTTCTTTGCAGTTTGACTTGAGATTTTCATTTTGACAGAATAAAAGAGTTGGCCATCCATACTACAACCTTACTGTACATGAAACAGAGAAACCCTCCTCACTGCATGAGAAAAATATGGCTGTTCTTACCTGAAGTAACAGTTTGCAGATGGCCTGTTCCATGGCTGCAATGTCCTTCCTTATATCTGGGTGCCCGATCCACGCTTTGATGGGGTTTCTGAACACGTCAATTTCTTGCGGACCTCTGTTAAGGGAGCCAACAAGAAAACAACATTCACAACAAGATCGGATAAAGGTACTAGATAGCAGCTGCTATTGCCATATTAGGTCAACGGGACCACCGAAAACGGAAAGGCTGTCCTTTCACAGAGATGATTTGACTGACATAACTATATTCTTCTAAAACAGTCTTACACAGCCAGCATAGAAAGAAATTTTTTGCTTTAATTCATGTTACCATATTTGGTTGCAAAGTATCAAAAATGAAAACAACATTCAAATTTATAAATAGTCAGTGTATCTGAAAATAAACTCATGTTTACAAATAGACTCACGACGCAATCACAACATAATTGGATTGCACGTGTACCACTTCAAGACCAATGAAATGTTACTATAGTTCGCAGACCGTATTTGGCAATCCTTTCAAAAAGAAGCTACTTGTTTACAGGGAAAATGTGAAGTACCTTGTGACTCGGTGTTGTCCAATGACAAAGTCGATCTTCCGCGTCCACGGGTTGATGAAACTCGACCAGCTGGTTTCTATGGTTACCTCGTTGCCGTTTCGCACCAAGAAGCGGACTGGTCCCTCGTTGAACGTTTGTCCCATGGGAGTTTTCACAACTGTCAACGGCAAAAGGACATTGTGATTATTACTACAATGAAAACGGTCACAGTTTAATTTGTGTAGACAATCGGGGTGAACCTATCATGAAATTTTCAGTGTATTCAATCAGTACACCAACAAGATACACCCACGTGTAACATTTGTATGAATGATGTACATGAATTATGAAATAGAACCTTCACAATTTTCTTACCTTTTTCGTGCACACTTAACATGATGGGGGCGTCATCTTGATTGATGAAGTCAAAGATGCATCGACCAATCAGATCTTGCGGAAGATACCCCGTCAGGGGAACGGCTCTGGAGTCTACGTCACTGAAGTTGCAGGACGGAGTGTGGCAGCTGAGGAAAGTTCTCTTCTCAACGGGAACTTCTCCATCTTCTGTAGCAGGAGACATAAAAGTTCATTGATCAGAAAAGTGTTGAACATGTTCAAGCATTTCACTATCTTTTTGTGGGTGAACAATTTTTAAAAGTCTTGAAATGTCCTGTGCTTAATAAACTTATCTGTGTTTTTACTATGACTATCAAGAGGATATCATCAATAAAATCAAATTTGTATGGCCTAGCTGTGGATGTTTTTAAAAAAAGACGTAAAAGGACAATGAAATTGAGAGTTTTTCAGTGTTCTCTTCTGGCTCACATCATTATTACATTGTCCAAATATGAGTCTCAAAGTCCTTCTACAACAACAGCTTCTTTCCAGACTGTAAAATCATGGCAAAAGTCTTCAATACCAATGTTCACTGCCATCTCCTAGCATTATGTGTCTTAGTTTAGTGCCGAAAGGTGGTCTTCAGGCCTTGCACTGAGTAAACTGGTAAATGAAATTACCTTTGTAAGCTGACTTGACGGGAACAGCCAGGGCCAGGCAGCAAAGAGCTGACTTCCCCTCTCCTTCGTTGTCCTTTGGCGGCATGACCACTCGGATCTTGCGCCCCGTTAGACGGAACGGGGTGAAGTTGACCTGGGCGGGCGGATCGGACGCGGCGGCGGGCTTCGTGTCGTGTCTGGGGTGGCAGAGCGGAGGGACAGACGGAGGCGCAGGAGGAGGACAGACGGAAAGGCAGGACAAGGAGGCAGGACATTTGTCTCAATATGGGGGACCACAATGTACAGCTCTGTGAGCGTAATACTGTGGTCCACCGTTACGACTCACCACTGTTGACACATAATACACAAGAACTTGGTCATCGAGTGTGGTAACACAGATTTGACATATGCTTGCCCAGCATAAAGACAAAAAGTCCACTAGTATTAAACACTGTTCCGAAATCAGACAACTTGTTGGTGCCAATTGTATGCCAACAAGTTGGGTATTGCAATTTCTGGTCAAATTTTGTATCTGTATTTCAGCTCAGGCAGCACATGTCACAGGTACGTTGACACAGAGGGTGGCTTGTTCTCACAAATTTTTTAACTTATCCAATCTTCACATCATACAGTTCTATCTTAGACATTACAGTATAAGCATTTATATTTAGATTTACGAGAATGCTTCCAGCTCATACAATGGGGCGTGCCTGCACTCGCACCTAGGTATGCCCCCTTCTCTCCTAGAGGCTAGGGTAGGCAATCCCCACTGGATGAGTCTGTACTTCTTTATACAATAACGAGTACATGTTTTCAGCACAGGCCAGAAAAACCCAAAACACAACATTCTTATATTACTGTTCAATCCGTCAGATTTCGAGAATCGTGTTTTTGAGAAGTGCTTCCGGAATTAAGTTCTTTGTGAGAACAAAATAAGATGGCAAACGACTGTGACACAGACTCCAGAAATCAAAGGTGCAAACAAGAGAGGGGATATCGTGCTGTGCCGCAGACGGCATTGGAGCGATTTTACTCCAACGAGGAAAATCGTGAGCAGAAACTGAGCGACAAAGAAGACGCTAGCAAACACACAAAACAGCTCGGCGTTTTTCCCAAGTGTTGCTCAAGGGGAAGGGGAACACAGAAGGGGAATTTGTGGCGGCTGACAAAATATCAAAGGATGTTGGAAATTTCCAACAAATGCTGTAGGGGGGAGGGGTGCAAATACTCCACAAATAGGAAGGACTTTGCACTAAGATGCTTAACATAAGTATGTGGACAGGATGGGGGGGTGGAAATTTTGGGTGTCGTCTCAAAACACATACAAAAGGACATTAAGTAAGTAGCATGCTTGGTAACTTTTACCTTTTATGAAGTATTAAAGTGATTATCATTTGGAATTCTACAGCAAAATAATGTCTGTAAAAAACATTCTATGATAGCGACTTGACATCAGATTTTGACAGTAGACTTTACAGTAAAGACAGTAAAAGTGTGACTTTACAGACAAAGGAGATTGTTTTCTTTTTAATTTTGATCTAAGAAAGAACAAGGGTTGGATCTTACCTGATAAAACAATAGAAGGAGGAGTTCTTCTTTCCCTCACTCAGTGCACCTGTATCTCCATCTGTGGGAAAAGGTAAGAGATAATCTAATTAGTAACTTCATCAACTAACCTGAACTATGTTAAGTTTGCAAGATGTCTAGAACAAACTTTCAACCCCCTCCCCATAAAACTGTTTTTAAAAAACATGCAAATCATTTTGAAGTCAAAACTTGGTACATAACTACAATTCATCATGGTCTTGAATTTCCATTGCTTTTTTACCCAAGTCATTGCCTGTTAAAATAATTCACTACATCGAATAAAATGGCAATGGAATACAAAATTAGTATAATTGTGTTTTCTGACAATGTAACAAAGTGGGAACTAAAACACACAGTATTTAAGCCTTAGTGGTGACAATAGCCAGGTGGTCCTTACGTAGAGGTGGCCATTTGTACGGTTTGACTGTAGTTGATAATCCATACATGGTTGAATGACACATACCTCGAGTACATGTTGGGAGCCCACTACGGCTCATCGAAGCCATGTGTGAGTAGAAGGTTGGAACATCCTTTCTAGCCAGGAATGTGGCGAACTTGCGGCCCTGCCAGTTCTTCGGCGTGTAGCCCAGAAGCTTCTCGATCATGTCTGACGCGTGTAGCACTGTCCCATCCACCACGGAAACAACCACAAGGAAGCTCTCCTGAAGAACATCAATATACACAACTTTAACATACAAAATTATCGTTTTCTTTATATTTCATGTCACTCAAAACATTCAGAAGTAATCTCCAAATATTATCCAGTTTTAGGGATTAAATGGTCTTTAAACATATCGTCTACTTGCACTGTAACGTTTTGCATACACCTTTTGAGATTACACCTTCAAGTTTATCGAATGTCATTTTAGTCAATTTGTTTCCCATTTACACTTTCAATAACACAATCTGGAATAATCTTCGATGGTTAACGCAATTACGGTGCTGCAGTAATCTGTGCACATTGTCGGCAGCGAGCGATGTACAGTGATTATGATGATTGCACATGTAGAGATAATTGCACACCCTCTGCCACTACTCACCATGTTCTGAAGGACCACATTTTTACTAAGAGTACAGAGGGAATGAAGACTGTACGTCGGAATGGAGTTGTCCTTGGCGGAGGGGTCCTCTTCCTCTTCGGGAAAGGGAAGGTCGAAAGCATTCGATGCTGTAGAGGTGGGAAAAGGATAACAATGAATACAGAACACAACAAAAAGCGTGCTTAACATACAGAAAAAATCTTTTTCTTGAACCTTTAATTGAAAAGGAATAGTCGAACTTATCCAGCCAACTACCTGGTATAGCCAACCACCTCCAGTCAAAAGCTATATCAAAACAGACCAGTAAAATTTTACATAAATTCAGACCATCTGTTTATCAACATCTAATATAATATAGTTGACGACTGTGCCATACAAAAGGCAAAATCAGTTAAACACATTGGTATTGTACCTACTTACTTGTACTTGTAACTTTACACATAAATATATGATATTATTTGTTTTGTCCATTAATACTGTGCCAAGTACAAAATGAACCATGAAAACAGTACACACAAGGCCTATCCACCTACCAAATACAAAAAGACAATCCATCCAGGCATTCTCAAGTTATCGTGTACACAGGCACACACACAAACACACACACACAAACGCTGACCAAAACATAACCTTCTTGGCGAAGGTAATGATATTTAACTTACAGCTGATTTTCTTGACACACTCGATGGCGTGCGTCAGAGCTGCGAGGGTGGACGGTTTCCCGTCTTTCCCGTCGTTCAGGCCCGAGGCGGGCAGCATGGACTTCAGCTCCTGGATGGCGGCGAATAGCTTCTCGCGGTTCTTCGCCTTCACCGACTGCTCACTGCTACTCAGGGAAAAAAACAAGACAGGAAAAAAGACATTAGTTAAACAACAGAAATTAATGGATTCATTCAAATCAGTCAAATGCTTGAAAAGGGAAAGAAACAACTTTATGGTGGATGGTGATTCAACAGATCAATTGATTCATTCAAATCGGAAGAGTTACCAACAGTTTTTTAATAAATGTATTTTTACAGAAATAGTTTTAAAAATTATATCTCTTTACCTGCAGCCACTTGTAGAGGGTTGGTCATCATTGCTGCTACCACTGAGCATGCTCAAAGTTGCACTGGAACAGCAAAATAGTAATAAATTAGTGTCTAGTTTGGTAATCATAGTTGGTCAAATACAGATACTAAAAGCAGATACTACACTCACAAAAAGGAGTGGAAATACAACATGTACAAATCTGGGAGCTTTGCCAAGGGTGCGTTTTCGAGTACCAACCTTTTAGAGTCAGAGGTTTCTGAAGAGCCATAGTTGGAGAGAATGTTCGATCCCCGCTCTCCGTTCTCGCTGTTCTCCACTTCCATTGGCTGCTCCGTGCCGCTGCCGCTCTTGCCGTTGGACGAGCCGTTGGTGGACCCCGTGACGGACAAGGCCATGTCGTCGGAGTGCTCCCCGTTGCTGCCATTGCCGTTTGACGAGCCATTACTGGCGGACTTGGAGCCCCAGTACTTGTCCTTCTTCTGCTTGTTGGTCTGGCCGCTCTTGGACGGCGTGGCAATGTGGGAGGGGGATGCGGGCTTCTTTAGGAAGTAGTCGACTGGTTCTTTGTGCGCGGTGGGTCCGCTGCTGCTTGCGTTAGCGTTGATGCTACATCCGCCCAACTCCTTTCCATTGTCTGAAGGGCTGGAGGCTGGCGTACTGGCTGGAGCTTTGATGGCCGGTGTGAGGGACTGTTTCAGAGAAACTGTCTGTTCTGGATCAGTGTCCTGCGCCTGGCTGGCCCCGCCTTCACTCATCGGTTCCTCTTGGTTGCATGCCATCGGAAGAAAGATGTTTTCCAGGCTCAAACTGGGAACAAACCACAGACTGCCACCAACCGAGACGAAGTATCCTGCAGACAATTACAAAGGGGAAGACAACCGTCAGAGAAAGAGAACATACACGAGCCGACGCAACAAGCGCTTTTCATGATGAAATTATGCATTAAAATGTTATCAAACAAACTGTGGAATCTCTTTGATTTCCACAAAACAAGTATTTATCAATCAGTACATCAAGGTCATTCGATGTATCTTCATCATCCGTACTTTCTGGATAGGCACAGGAATTCGAGCTACAATTCCATGCCATGACTGCCGACTAACGCAGACTTCTATTTTTGGCATGTTTGTATTAGAGGGGACTTGATTCAATTTCCCGAGTGTCATTCGCTTGCTTTTAAAACCCGAAAGTGTGCTCAAAATGGAACCACCAGTAATGGAATATTACTACTCCATCAGCAATAAGTACTAGTGGTAGTAGCTCTCGGTTAGAATGGACCAATCCTGACTGTCCATCACAATTACCAGTTCAACCAATGACAGCAAGGCAATTAATTGTTCGACCAATGAGAGAGTGACTGCCTCTCAGTCCAATATTTGCATCTTTATGTCCTGATTTTGTATTTCTATATTTTGACACAAGCAGGTCACTTATCACAAGTTTCCTCACTCCACTCAGGTGAAAAGTAGTACCTAGCTGGTGACTTCTTCTCGGATGGGAGGTAAAGCAAAGACGCACACCTTGAGCCATAAGTCAAGCATGTACTTATTGACAACAGTATTGGTCAATGCCAGTGTAAGCGTATCAACCCTATCTGCCTTGTCTTATTCACCTTATACTGTACAAAATCCTTACGTTTCTGCCTTGAAGGCAGTTTCCCAGTTATGCGATAAAAAAAAAACAGAAAAATAAATCTAAGACACAAATTGTCTAGTCACATCTATCAGTTTCTTCATAATTCATTATCCATGAATTCTGAAATAGCTGCATGTAGCCTAAAGGCTGGAGAATGTTTGCTTCAAGTACCGTTTTGATCTCAACGTATGTACACCTACTGAGCATAATATATGTGCCTATGGCGATACGTCATGCTTTATATAAGCTGTCCTTTGGCGGATAAATTTAGGATAAACCTGATACTCTAAGCAAAGTAACATTTTGATAACTGGAGCTTTCGGTCAGACTGACCTTATCGTAAGCCAATGAAAACATTGTGCCAAGGAAAATTAAGCTTAAACTGGTTCAAGACAACTTACGAAACATCGAATCAATCGAGTCCTCAATGTTGTACCATTGGCAGAGACATTTTTCATAAATTTCCTATAGAACCTTATGGAATGGACTGGAGTACTCGCCCAGCCCAACATAAACTCTAATCACAAACTCTGAACTCTTAGCTTAAGACGCGGATCTTATAGGCAATATGCCTCCTATCCGAACACTATGTTATGTTATGTTATGTTATGAACCAGACCTGAACCTAAACCTGGACTGGATCTGATTAACCTTCAGCACACTGAAGTATTCATTTGGCACCCGATGCTCTGTTGGTTACAGGGTTAGGCAGCAGGGAGAAGGTTAAGTTGAACTGGTATCCACCAGTAGTAAGCATGGTTCCTCCAAGATGGTTTTCCCCCAAATATTTCTTTCTATGAAAACTGTACTGTTGATGCTTAGAGTTCAAGTACTAAATATTTGTATTACAAGTGCTCAAAGAACTGAATTTGCCCAATTAACAAAATCCACATCATTTTCACAACAATCAATCAGTCAGCACCAAGGCCAAAACTGACTTAAGGATCAGCAATTTAGTACTAAACATGCAATATTTGTTCCATTCAGTGTTTGTATGACCAGCCTTTGCATTAATAGTGCTCAAGGAATTAAATTTGTCCATGGATTTGCAAAATCCAAACCAAGTTCACAGCATTCAACAAGTCAGCACCAGGGCCAAAACCAACTTCAAGATGTCAACAATTAACCACAAAGATTTACCAAAAATTGTTTCCATAATAATAAATCCATTCTTAGAGTTCTTCAAGCCAAGTGAACATTTTCCTTAGCACAAGAGCTGAAACATGACACCAAAGAGAATATTTCCGTCGGCTATAGTATTAGGAAGGAAGGGTGGATTGCAACAGCTTGAACAAATAAAGTGCACAAATCCTTGTTCTAGAAAAAAATACCTTATGCGCATCCTAAATTGCATGAGAAAACACAATGAAGTCAACCTAAAATCCTGATATTCTGTATCTTTTGTATCCTAATTACCCATAATCGTTTAATGGGTAACAATTTATGAAAATGACTCTAAAAACAGTTTGCTGATGCCTAAATGTGGTTCCAATACAAAAGAAAGCAAGACCACATGTACAAAATCAGTAGGTAAACAACACGTCACAGTGGACATTTCAATCTAGTATTCATGATATTCACAAAATCATAATGTATTTAACCATACTTGAAAATTAACGACTACCTGTTTACAATAGAGAGTACCGCAAATATTGTGCGAGCTTAAACCCATCAGCCAGTACCCTTGGAAAAGCGGGAGATTTTTCTCGAATATACGAACATCATCAGTTCTGTATATGTTATACCGATGCTGTTAACAACATGACTAGATTGCATCACATTAGAAAAGAAGAATGGCAGTATCCATACTCACTGTGCGAACTTGAAAACATGGTTTGAAATGATTCTTCCATGCTTTTCCTGTGTGGACTAGAAGATTTCTGAGCCCACCTGTTTTCACAGCAAACAAAATGCAACTAATGCCGTATAGGTAAAAACATGCGTTATATAAGATACACTACAACGCGTTACATAAAGCAGAGAGGCTACTGACCTTTACGATGTATGCACCGTACCATATTTGGAAGGCGGCAAGCTTTATTTTATTGCCGTATTTCTATGAAGCTTGCGGATACAATTAGGGATGGGAGAGCAAGGATTGGGGATGCAATTTCAAATTCATTTCCCTCCTTGTAGTCAGATTGTTTTCTTAAGGGTTGTGACGTAGCTTTTGTGGGTTGTGACGTAGCTTTTGGGGTAATGTAATTATAAAGTATTTTACTATAGCTCTATGCATGGGAGGTGGCATCAGTCAGACTCTATTAATTCTATTTCTATTAATCTTTTCACAGAAAGAACCAGAGCAAAATCAAACAAAAACTGCTCTGAACACACAACAGCTAGCCCCCCTCTCAATATCTCAAACCATTCACCAACTGCGTCAACTTCTTGCAGGTCACTCTACTCTAGAGTTAAGCCAGGTCGTTAAGACTCTAATTTCCAGAGGCAAAAAGGCTGGAATGTACTTCGAAGAGATACCGCTTGTTAGTGTCAGGTTTTTCCAAGGTAATTTCCTGGCCTGAGTCCTGACGTAGGTCTGTGACGATCTCTAAGATAAGGACGTTTCACCCACGCAGACTTCACCCACGAAAGCACTACGGTTAAGATTTACGCACTGTTCACTATCAGGACAAGCCTTTGGCTCAGGACTAATCCATATAATCCACCCAGATGATAAAGAATTAGATAAGACTCTGATCCCATTTCAGTAACCATTTTTCTTCTTCTAATGACCATACCAAGACAATACACAACTTAGGTGGCAAGGTCATCTTGTGCTTTGGGTTGTTGACTTAGAATCTAAAGGTTTTGGGTTCGGGTCCCATTGGCTAGCCTGACTAAGCTAAGAATTGTTAGAATTCAATTTTTTTTCCAAAGGTTGTTCAGTTTTTCAGACTAGGTTTATCTAACACGTCATGTTTGATTTTTCTTGATGTGATACTAGCATTTCCATATCTACATGATAAGAACTAATGGAGCATCAATTTGTCAAAGCCAACCCCAATTTCTCTGAATCATCTATCCATCACTAGACTAACTCCCCTGTTTGTGTGTGATTTTAACCTTTGAGGTGGTTTCCTAGCGACAAAGCGTAGACCAATCTCAGTCTGCATAGAAATGAGCTATACTGAACGTTATATAACATGCCGCGTACACGTGAGCTAGCGCCGCACGTTGAATTCCTCATACCCGCCGCCTCGAGACAGCTGAGGTCTCCCACGTCGACTTCAAAGGTCGGGCCTATCCAATGGCAGAAGGGCATCAAAGGGGTTTACACTTGTGAGTGCATTTCTGCTAGGAAGAGGCTACATGCATGTGGACTTCTTTCCCATGTCCAGCTGAAACCGTGCATTTGTTGCCTAAATCAACATCAGACGATCTTCTGTCATTGGCTCACGAAAAATGCGGTGGCAAAAGAATCGTACGACAACCATGACCATGTTTTGGGTTAAGATTTCCCGACATCCCCCATTTCAGCCTCCAGGGGTTAGCCTAAGGGGTCACCGTTTCCAGCCGTTATATAACATGCTGCGTACACGTGAGTTCAGAAGCACATGTTGATAGCCTGGCATATGGCTTATACAGAAAAAAAACATTCCGGCCATACAAATCTTCTCAACATTAGAAGGGTGGAGAAAAAAAGGTAAAGCTAAAACTAGACAACAAAAGTACCCACCAAAAAAAATCATCCATATGAATATGATACAACTCTATTTTGTTAATTTTGTCCTTTTGTACCGTATGGGTTGTATTAATGGTAACCAAGTATATTACCTTAGAATCATGAAACGTTTGATAAAATTAAGCCTAACATAATTGATTAGTCTACATTATCATTTTCAATGATTACAATGATCTTTAATGTTATCTTTATAAAAAAATATAGTAATTAAACTAATAGTAAACAGATCAACTCCAAGGATGAGCGGAGTGTTAGTTTTGGTTTAGGTTCAATGGTGATCTCTCCAGCACAAATTTATGACACCGGGAATATAAGCCTTTAATGTATTACTGATATACTAAAGAATTGTTTCAACTACAAATTTAAAACAATGCAAAAACCTCCATTCCCCCTTCTACAACAAAATGAAGTCGACACGAAAATAAATGAATCTATACAGTACTACAGTACTAATCAGACATTAATCATGGTGTCACGGTTAGGGGAACGTAAAACGTAACATCCATACATAGCCATATAAGGTAGTGGCTGTCCTGAACACTTGCTACCCCCCACCAAGGCTTTTACCTATCTTATAATTGACAGAAAGCCTGCAGTTTGTTTAACTTTCACTAGGGGGCACTGTTAACAGTTGCAATGACAGCCATGCATGCCTGTACATGTGACCTGGTACTACTACTTCAGAGAAAGAGAGAAAAGGGCAAGAACTTAATTGAACAACATGTAATCTGTGGTATTACTTTTCATAAGAACATTGTTTTACCTGTTCTTATCATATTAACTGTTAGTGGTATGTATTGCACAAATTAAGGGTTTTATTGCACAAATGCTGTTTGCAATGTTAGACTAAGAGTGAGAAACATTTTCTAAAGAAATTCAAACAATAGGCACTAAAGAGGGGCTTATAAGGTTTTGCAGACATTCTAATTTACTCCATGTCGAGCCCCTAAGTAAAGCCCCAAAATGAATTTCAAACCCTGAAAATGTATATGCATGGCTCTTAGTCTTAAGTTAGAGGCTTTCACAAGCCGATGACACTGAAACCATATCCTCTTAAGCTGAGGTGATCGACTTTGACGATTCACTGGACTGATCAAAATTGGCCACCCGAGTCAAATAATTCACCAGGGCAATTTGTTCCCCTCATTAAGCCAATTCTAACAACTTCGTCAACAAATCAAGGAGTGTGGCGGAGACCGGTAATTGATCACGATTGCTCAAGTGAAGAACACTACCGAACTTGAACAAGCACATTTACCAGGATGTGCTAACACTGGGGCGGATGTCACACTTAAGTACACGGTATAGACCAGAAGTATCTTCTTGACAATGGTATATCAATTAGGACCGCACGTACATTGTACGTATGAAAAATGATTTTTATAACACCCCAGTGTCTGCAATGGCCCCAAAATCAATTATCTCCAAAAAAGTGCCCAATTTCTCCAACATATTAAAGCAAACCCACATAAAGAATACAGGGAAAACACTAAAATTTTCTTCCATTTATAAGCTACATTGTTTGATCCGACAAATGATATGAAATTAGCCATTCAAAATGATTTACACTTAAGCAACCATATGCAAGATAATTCAAGATAATTCAAGGCTCTTACTAGTGCAGCGAGAGACTCACAGTCACAGACAACCCACAAATAACTCTCCCAGTTAACGTATATGTGGACACATCTGAAATAATTCTTTAAGCCTCTAAAACTGACGCTGCTAAAGACTTACAGACATTTACAAGCCTTTACCTTTTCATTTCTAAGGATAATATCCACAAATTTGTTGGCTGACGTTCCGTAAAACTTTTTCTCCAAATTTCATCATACCCTTTCAGGCATCTGCGTCATTCGATTTTTGATGGACTGCCAAGCAGAAGGATGAAACTTTGCCTCCATTTGTTATGGATTGCGGGACGCAACAAAAGGAACGGAAGCCTTGGATGGAATGAGTTTTCAATACAACAAATTCTGCTTCATAAGAGAAGTACTATTGTACCAATATGAAGTGATAATCTCTAATAGCAACCAAAGTCCAAGAGTAGAGAACCCGACATTATGATTATGATTATTTTATCATCAATTCCATACCGTGCAAGACATACAAAACATCCTTATGTTTACGTTATTTGCAACCGTCAAACAAACAAACAAACAAACCGATAGCAAAAGACAGCAGTATAAAATATGCTGTGACGTATTGAGGCATTAAGGTTTTGCCTTAAGGGGGTTTAAACTTAAATCCACACCTTCAAAATTCCTCCTTATAAAACAAAGGCAACTTCTACTTGTTCTAGTCCAGGTTTGTTAGCAAACTACTGAGTTTGAATGTTTATAAGCTTTTCCGAGCTGGCCATAATGATATTTAAAAGATTCCCTACTAAGTACGCATTTCAACACCACATATGACTCCACAGTAGGAAACATGTGACCCTAGCGGCCATCATGGAACTGCAGCATATTGCGGAAGCTTTTCCAACCAACACGTACACATCTTAATCCTTAATTTCTACGGATTGCGACAGAAAATTAGACAAAGCAACCTAAAGCTCGCTGCGGAGGTTTATCACGGGCAAACCTGTTGGAAATTTCTGCTGTAATATTACCGTGAAGCGATATACACGGTGAAAAAAACAACCTAACTAGAGCGGTATGCCCCGCAGCCATTGTGAACAACATTGCAAAGCACGCCTCGCAGAAAAACACCGTTTTCACAAGAAAAACACTTACGAAGAGGAGCGTAGAGTTTTCCACTGATTCCATGGGGTCTCCTTCGCAGGATGTGCGGAGAAGATGAGCTGAATACCGGTAGGAACCGTGAAATATACGGGAGAATGTCGAAGAGACGTCTGTTTGTTAGCAAGGATGGTTCAGCACTACCTTCACGCCATTGAAAACGTGACTGTTTGGGCATATGCTAATGTATTCACAACGCTTCGCGCTGATTGGTCAGTCAATCAGGTCAGCTAGGCCACGCCCACTAAGGGACGCACGCGGACACGTTGCTTATCTTCCAACCCGTGTGTTTGTATATGAAATCACTTACATAAGGCATCAACAATCGTTGCGGACCGGTTATTATATTAGTCTTATTACAGTATACCCTTGCTACGCATTGTTTCATGTTACAATCAGCCCTCGGGCAGGAACTCGCAAATAAAATTATTATTATCATACAATAATCCAAGGACTTGAATAATCGGAAGCAAAAAAATGCAAAACAGAACATATATTACTGAAAAGGACTTTAAGGAGTGGGAACGACCTAAAACGCAAGCGGGCACGTTTCTTGAGTCCAATATGTAGACATGTGTTCGTATATTAGTTGCTTTCATGAAACGGTGATAGGAAGTATTCTCCAAGCAAAGGTTTCGGTCAAGAGGGCTAGGAGTGGTCTGTGGAGGGAGAGAAACGTTAAAAATCGCTACTCTCCAAGCAGAGGAGGGGTTCCGGCTGGTTTTTGACGTGTTTTTAGGCGTTTTTGTCGGGCTTTCTACCGTATGTTTGTCATTTTTATTTTGTGTCGCCATTCCTTAACTTAAGCCTTCTCGACCGAAATCTCCGCTTGGAGAATAGATAGGAAGCAAAAAAACAGCATATGGCATATTTCATACAGGAAATAAGCAATAAACAGTTATTTTTGCAGCGTTATGTCATCAAATCAATATTCTAGGCCACATTATTATGCAACAACAGACCAAACGCTTTGATTACACGATTCAAGCCAATCGGGGAAGTCATAGGAAATTAACAACGACATCAAAGTAAGCAACAAAAAAAGGATTTTGTACAAAGTTACCAATTAATGTTACCTGCCCAAATCAAGCGCTTGAAATAATTAATAAACGCGTCAAGCCAACCGGCGAAATCAAAGGAAATAAACAACGACATCTTAGTATGCAAAAAAATATGGATTTTGTAACACCTATTAACACCTGTCCACGTGTCGGAAGACATGCAAGGATTTATTCATATTTCTAAGGGCAATAATAAAGATAGCAGAGGGACTACCGAAGCATTGGTAAATTATTAATACTATTTGTGTATGTATTGATAAGTAACTGATATTAGTTGTGTACGTATACGGTAATTTACCTACCTAATTAAACTATTCACAAACATTGAATGAAGCAAATTATTGATTATTTGTTTTTGTAAATAGTCATTTCCCATATCTCTTCACCATTGTATACATTGTCCAATGGAAATCACACCAAACAAAAACGTTAATTATAAGCACCAGTAAGGGACGAATAATTAATTGTATCTATAAGCCTAGTTGACACCATTCTCTTTTCTTTAAGAATTTTTGCCATGCAGTCTTTCCAGTCGTATGTCCAATCGATTGATGACAGTACTAACCTTTTACCTAGTTTTAAATGGACGTTGATATATTACTTAATAATGAGCCAGCTAGTGCTAAAGCCCAATCATCTATCTCTTTCAAACTTGACTAATTGCATACACTTAAACCTAAGGAGCTTCTAGCCCATATTACAAGACTTACTAGTATGTGTTATCTAGATTTTCTGCCCAGATTTCTGCGTAGCTGATTTGTTCATGACAAAATGGGACGTATTTAAATACATTCAAGTATATCTGATTATGTACATGCAACGTTATATATATATATATAAACGTAAGTATGCTCAAGGAACCTTTTTTTAACCTCCTTGGTATACTGTAAGGTTGATCTTAAGTATATGTCCTACAGTCTTGCGTCAACCGGTGTACGTATGTCGCACAGCGTGCTCTGTAACCATGCGGCCGACACATGAGTGCCAAACATGTGCTTACGGTGACCTACATAACTAATAAGGTGGGCCGGGTCACTCCTTCCCGCTGTTACACAATCATTTTCCGCTGTATAAGTTTAATATCTTGTCTGCTGATAGTAAAGGTATTATTCTATGTGTTTATTATTTATTAACAAACTACCTTTTTTAAAAATCAATGGTATCCGTGTACGAAGTGTAATGTTTTAGGGAAGATTTATTGTTATATGCCATGTCAGAGCGCCACGATGCATGTGCACCATGTATTTACATATTCAAATTAAGGGGGAGCGGTTGACCTAATAGGTTGGGAAAACAACTGGCATACCATGCCGATCCAACATTGTCTGTACCCAGATGACGTAGTCTGATCATTGTGCACATGTTTGGCGTTACCTACAAATCTGGACACGAGAAATGGACGGGGAAAAAAACAAGCTGGTATGGCGTGGTGTATAATCAATGGTTTGGTGTTTGGCCAAGAGGTCTTGGACCACGGTCGAATCCCTGACCTTCCGGGCGTTGTGCCCTTGGGAAATTCCTCGCTTTATTCAGGAGAAAATGAGCACCATAGCTTAGGCTATCGACGTCGAATAGGAGGTAAAATGCTGCCAAAATTATGCACGAAGGTCCCGTGTTTGAGGAGAGCCACACATCGAGCGCGGTGTGCAAAAAGATATGTCCGGATATGCAGCGTGTACTGTTTAGTATAAACCAGCACGTCGGCAGAACGTAGGCGTTTAAAGGTCGTGTTCGCGTTCAACACCACGAATGACTCCACAGTAGGCAACATGTGCCCCTAGCGGCCATCATGGAACTGCAGCATATTGCGGAAGCTTTGCAACCCACACGTTGATATCTCGTATATACTAGTAGGTTCATTTAGTTGTGTCCAAAGACATATATTTTGCAACGGCTGTTCCTCCGATGCAACGTTGACCAAAGAGAACAAAAGAGATAGCAGTAAATTAGCAGGCTAATCACCGTATACGCATTACGTTCTGTCGACGTGCTATATAATTACTACATGTATAAACCTAGTGCGTTACGCCATGAGGCGGTTTACCGGGTATGCAATACAAACAAACAAATAAACTCAAATGTTCGCTATAAAGTAATGGAATACTGCCAAAAAGGCCATTTTGATTTGATTATATGGATGATATCTATGCGCGCATCAATTTTTACCCGTTTCAGCCATACGTACCAAGCATGCTGCAAAATAACAAAATATATGCTGTAAATTGCAAAAAGATGTTTGGAAAATGAATACTAATGTCGCAGAATGCCAAATATACAAGTCAATTCTAAAGTCAAAGAAGAAGATGTGAGTGACCAAAAATGAAGAATCTATTATCCGGTATACCAAACTCTGTGTGTTTTGTTTTGTTTTATTTTGTTTTATTTTGTTTTGTTTTTCTTTGTTCATCCCTCCTGGCAACCTAGATTTCATAGTGAATGTAATTTTTTTTGCCAAATTCTCTTTAAATTTATTCGCACGCTCAAATCAGTTTTAGGATCCCCGCAAGATGTCGTCCATATTGTAATCAAATCTACATGGCCTAATCTAGCAACTGTACGACTTGAGACCCCATGCTGAATACCCGCCAGAGGCATACTGACATTTAATGATAGTATCAGTATGCTGATAGTGTCTTATAAGACGCAATCGTCAGACTGGGAACACGGTTGTCCTTATATGGAAGTTTTCTTCGCGGGAATCTTGTGCCTGCGTCACTGGGTATTGTGTAGCATTTGGCGACAGGACAAAAACCGACTTGTCTCAAAACTCACCTCAGTTCAACTCCTGTGGCTTATACTAATAAGGCACCTCTAACAACGTAACAAACACATTCCTGAAAACTTCCAAATCCGGTTTCTTAATTTTCCATTCAACTTTCTTCACTCCAATGAATTTTATCCCGTCGTTCGCCTACGCGCGTCATATAGGTGTTGACTTTAGGCTCCTCTTCAAAAGCATTATTCCACCTTCACAAGCATGAAGCCATCACGTAGGATGATTCGCAATGGTTTCAAAGCGAATTTTCAAACGATCATCCTCGGATATATGTACATGTAGGTGGAAAATATCCTGGAAATGAGGGCAAGGTCTTTACTCTCTTTGCTTTCACTTACTAAACGCACTGCCACCGCATCCGGCTGTATTTATGTGACAGTTTAAATATTGATTTGTCTGTACATGTGGCTGCGGTTTTATTACCGAATCTGCGGGGGAGAATCTCGAGTAGGAAGACTGTGGGTGCTGTGCGTGGGGAAATATTTCCGCTATTCTACCATGATGGTAAGCCATATGTTCCGGCCCAAGCACGTTGGTAATTGAAACTTTGTCGTAGGCGCTATAACGACAATTTCGTGTATGCTTTAAAGGGCTTTTTTTGCATACGATACTTTCATTGGCGTTCAGCTTTAGAACTCATTAGTTTTACCCCAACAGTTTACTTTCAAACTGTTGATTTCACCCTCGTTGGCTGGTTGGTTGGTTGGTTAATTGGTTGGTTGGTTGTTTGGTTGGTTGGTTAATTAATTGGTTGGTTGGTTGGTTGGTTGGTAGGTGAGTTACTTTGCAGTAAAGCATTTTCCTAATGTCAATTTTGAATATGTAACCACAAGAAAGTCCAGTTGATACTATTGTATGATGCTTCCACGTGAATGAGTTTGTATTAGATAATGTTGGGAGTTGATTAATTGTTTCAATCGTTTTACGCGCGTCCAATTTAAGTCTGAATTAAAAGATTCGGGATACCGGCCGGGCCCGGCAATCGCAGGGTGTCTGACGGGGCCACGTAGGGGTCACACCCGAAAGTGCAAAAAAAAAATGCCCGTGAACTACCCGGCCGGGCCCCTTTTTCCAGTTCGGACGGAAGCATTATATATATGACATCATCAGCAGTTGCGCATGGGTTAGTTACAAAACAAGTGCCCGATACAAATTAGCCAGGAAACCATATCATCGGGGGCTCCCCGATATCTCTACGGCGCTAGGAGTGATCCCCGCCCGCCCAGACAGATCAGTCCGCTCGGGGTGTGTTTATGGCCTTGGATTACATCAGGTCGCCACCCACATGGCGGCGGAACTCTCTATGGCAGCTAAAGTAGATAGGCTGCGAAATTCTATATGGCAGCTAAGTAGACAGGCTGACAGAAACGAATCGAATAAAGCAGGCCCGGTAAAACATACCCTGGAATCCAGAGCATATGTACCGGCCCGCGCCCGGACCTTCCTCGGGGCCTATCCTTCCGCTCCCCCGAAGATCTACCCCGCCCCACTTCCCGCTAACCAAACAAGATCCGCAGCCGTAATACCAGAGCGGATCTTGTGTTGGCTAGCGGGAAGTGGGGCGGGGTACGTTGTCGGGCCAGGGGGAGGATAGGTCCCGAGGAAGCTCCGGGCGCGGGCCGGTGAAGGTCGCTCGGTATTAATGCTCTGGATTCCAGGGTAGGTAAAACACCCCTAAGCCGACCCCTAGAGACTGGAACCAGGCTAGGTACAAATAAAGCAAAGGGAAATAAAAGTAAGACCCTAAGGAACAACTAACTTCATGCGTGCGAAGGACAGGACAAGTGAATTTAGTATATTAGGAATACACAAGGACGTGCAGGGGTGCTCAATACTAGCCTCCATCGGGCCTTCCTGCGGTGGTACGGATCGTAGAATCATGGCGGCCGAAAAAAAAGTATCTACACATGTATAATCCTTTGATGTTACTGTTTCGACGTGTCTACCCTTGGTCAAGTTTGAGGAGATAGAGGAATTTGGCGGTACTTACCTTGATCAGCTGAAGGACGAGGAGGGGCCATGATAGGGAAATGTACAGTAGTAGGGTTTCTGGGGTACGAAACTGTCATATCAGGAGGGATTGAAAGCCATTAACCATGTCTTCTCCCAAGCGCAGAGACTTTCAACACTTAAATCCTTTAACCGAAGCTGAGCCCTTATATATACCACCTTATGTCGTGACGTAGGCCTACACTTGTACTAGTATCTCGTAAGAACACGTGCGTCAACGACCGATTTCCCACCCTAATTCACACAGGCCGCAGAGCCAGAAACAAAAACAAGATCTAGGACGGAGGGACAGAGACAGACACAGCCGTCTTTGAATATGCAGTTCAAACAAATAGATATAAGGTCGATGGCCTGGACCAGGCGGCTATACCCGCTAGCCTCCGTTGCAGACTCCTTCCGACTTTTTCAAGTTACAGTTTTACTGTGTTCCAGTCCTTCCCGGCCGGCATTAAGAAGAAGAAAAGGAATAATAAAACTGTAACTTGAAAAAGAAAACGTTAACAGCCGGAAGGAGTCTGCAACGAAGCCTATATAACCGCATGGTTACTGGAGCTGTAACAGACACCCTGCGCGGTGTTTAATCCCATAATGTAGCAAGTGGTAGGACAGGGCTGGAGGGGCTGGTCACCATGTATATGAATGTGTTTGAGTAAGAATAAACAAGGCAGTAGTTTGTTAGGATAGATCATGTGAAGGTAAACATTATGCTTCAGCTTGCAAATGTTGCCTTTCTAGTTTATGTGCCTTTTTTCCGATTGTACATCCGTTCTGTTAATACCTGGTTTCAGGATACGACTATCAGAAACTAGCCTGTATCATAATTACGCTGGCCAAATATGGTAAAGGTTAACTAAATATGAAAAAAAAATTGCCAGGGAAGTTTGCACACCATAGGGTTTCATTGGCTCAAGCAGCCCCTTGCAGTGGGCTCTATGCAAAGTAAGCACTAATTTGCATACGTTAGTCTCAACCTAAGTTATTACAAAACAAAAAGAATGAAGATCTATCTAATACTTCATATTTTAAAGACTCAAGCACTTTGACCCAAATTAAGGTTACTGACTGTCTGTACCAGCCGTCAATACACTATACAACTATACTATCAGCAAGGGGGTGATTTGCGCGTTAACATTTTATTGGGTTTAGGTAAAGTTTGCGACCGAAAAAGCTCGATAACCAGGCTGCACAACGGTGCGTTAAAGTAGAAATCAACTTCTTCCCCGCAAACTTTACCGAATAAAGCAAAAAAAAGTTCAGACGCAACTCATGCGCACTTGAATACTGTAATCATTGTTTCTTTCACTGTAACTTTATGCTCACTGTTTTCACGGTCACCTCTGTACCGTGAAAAACCTGTTGTAATCAAATAATGATTCCTTCATACATCAGTTCTGTAAATCACTTGCCGCCACCGTGAAGTTAAAGTTCAGCGAAAATGTCCATTTTCCTTAAGCCCCTGTCACACTTGTGCGTATATATTCAAGTGCGCATGAGGTCAGTGGTAAATTTGTTTTGTCTAAGTAAATTTTGCAGGGAGGAAGTTGTTTTCTACTTTGACCTACCGTTGGGCAGTCTAGTTATCAAACCAAAGAAATTACTTCTTCGGCTGCAGACTTAACCTAAAACAAAAACATGTTAATACGCAACTCATGCGGGCTTGTATAAACGCACAAGTGTGACAGGGGCTTTACACCGTGAAATGTTGCTACCGTGAAGATAAAGACAATACGTACAGGTGTGAGGGGGCTCTAAGGAGGTCGTCTGAAGGTTACGTGACGCCAGGTCGACACAGCTGTATGCTCCTGTACTGTTACATGACACGTGAACAGATGGCGACGTGCGTATCGGAAGAATAAATTGGATGCACTAACGACCTGCTGTTAGTTCCATGAAACTCAACTGAAGTCATAACATCAAAGAGATGCACTAATTACGTTAATGGAACGATACCGTCAATTCGATAACCTTCAAGCACGGAAAAAACAAGCCTGTATCTACTTACACAAGCTCTCGGCCGGAGGTTACAGGACCTGGTGGCCACTAGGAGCGCGATTCATCAGGCTAGGAAAAATACTTCTTTGCCTGATTCAGCTGGTTAGCGTCGTTTATGCTTTGATTGAAAAGTAGATCAAGCTTTTCTACAGTCTATATTACCTATCGGATGGTGACGTAAAGCCGGCGGCCCTGTGTATTACCTCGGTCCCATTTCCAAACCAAGGCCCGGCCTTGCGAAAACGAAAAATAAGAAATGCATGTCAAGAAAATACACAATATATGGTTAGGAGTAATTCTTTTACGCTTTGTATCATTTGTTGTCTTTCATATCATATATTTCGTTCCCACAACTCTCGGCTGCCCGGCCGGGCCCCGCTTTGGAAATGGGACCGAAGCATTTGAGGGAGCTTTTGGGCGTCAAACGTCTGCATGTAAAAGAAGCTAACACACTTATCGAGAAGAGTAGGGGTGGCCCGGTGTGCTTAGCCCCCAAAATACACGAGCCGTGTACGTAGCGAAGCCGCATTGCGCTACTAGCTAACGAAAAAGCGTAATGCCTCGTCCTCAGTCTGAGGTTCGATCGCTATACCTTTTATATTACTTCTGCTATGTTTAGTTTCTTATTCGGGATGTCCCCCCCCCCCCCTTGCACATACGCCAACACCACGAGCGCGTGTACTCCAGCACGTACACAGTCCGTGTGCTATGACTGAAACATGTCTAACACGTATTTTACAGGAAAGAAGCAAGAAACAATTGTTTACGAAGCTAGCGTTTGAGTCACGGAATAAGGCATGATATTACACAATCATTGCCTCATCCAAAAGGCTGGGCGACCAGAAAGTTTCAAACTATAAGGCAGTTTGAATGTCGAAGAAACTACATCTATATCATGTACAGTCAAACCTGCCTAGGCGACCACCTTTTCAACGCGACCACCTGGCCATGGCGACCGCTTTTTCTCGGTCCCGAAAATTTTCCCCATAGGCACAAGCATTAAGCTGCCTGCCCAAGGCGACCACCCGTCCAACGCGACCGCGACCGCCACGAATTGGGACCGCAAAGAGCACAATCCCTGCCCATGGCGGCCGCCTAATTTTCAAGCGTGTGGTGACATCAGATCATTTTGCTGTCGGATTTCACGGAAATGTTTTCAAGACTTTAAAGGACAAAAATAAGATCAAAAATATATGGAATAGCAATGTTATACCATCGATTCCTCCATGAATTGTTTTAATAAAACGTTCCCCCTATAAACATTGTAAAGACAAATGTTTGTGATGTTGTTGTGCCTATCGTAATCTTATAGTTTAACGTGAACTCAGTTCCGTTTAAACTCAACTTTCAAAACGAATACGTAGTGCATAGCGTCAAAAAGTCAGATTTCACAGAAATTACTATCTATTCATTGTATTTTCAACAAAAATGTGTCTGTATCTTGCTAAATTCCGCCGAAAAATGACTTCGCGGCGGGCAAAACATCAGGCGAGAAATGTTGTTCCTTGGTCCCGACGCCATCTTGGATTTCGGGCGGCCCGGATTTGGCGTACCGCTGACCTTTGTAAAACACGATGATTTTGTGTATGAACATTTACGAATACTCTAGTTATTGGTGAAAATCAAAATTCTTATTTTCTTTTTATTTCCATGAATCTCACAAACCTTTATTGGACGCTGTGCGTTCTGCTGTACTGACTTACCCTTCGATGCGGTGGCACAGAGCTTCGCGGCGCGGCGCGACGAAATCACACCGTTAACGCGTTCCGTTTTCATCTTTAATTGTCAGATCGAAAATTTTTTGACCCTTTCATCCAGCGGTCGGCGCCCCAAAAGAGGCTCGGACCAGCAGGCGTTTTCTAGGGATCTGTCTTAGGCCTTAAAACTTCGATGATGTGCGTGTGTGTGTGTACTATTCAATGTAACGTGTGAATGCGGGAGGGCGCTGCGAGATCATCGAGGCAACCATCGTTTTGTAGTCAAATTATGACGAAAATTTGTACACGATGTAGCGGTATACAATTATTACATCGATAACGGAAAATGTAATTTTTGTAGGATCTTTCTGTCAATGAGAATTGAACCTGGTGAGGGTCATGCTGTCTAAATTCACATAATTTTTTCATCATTTACGTACTGTATTTGAAAACCTCGACCTGGAAACATGTGAGTGGAATCCTCTTCATGGCGACCACCTGTCCATCGCGACCGTTTTTGCTCGGTCCGCCGGGTGGTCGCCTTGGGCAGGTTTGACTGTATGTATAAAGTCCTCTTCGGTATGCCTCCCCATTTACACACACTTTGTGTATATTCCGTGTCCATTCACTTCGACATGAACCAAAGTCTACACTTACAATATATTCCGGTACTGTTAACTATCATGTGGCTTGTGCATGTTGATCTACGGCTAGTGTGACCAGCGATCGCCCACTAAAACCATCAAAATGCTCTTAGCAGGAATCCCAAACCACCGTGATCAAATCAATCGTTTCAACTGGGTACTTCCGGCGCCCGCCTTCAGATATCACTTCTACATATGCGTCACGAATGGGACGACTATGCAGATTCCTCTAATGCGTCTATGTGTGACGTTCAACACGACTCTATCTAGTCTGAACCAGAATTATCAGTGACGCATCCGACGTCGAGAAGAAGATTCATGTGTCCATTTCTTCGCCATGCAGCGAAATTTAGGGCACTTTATGCCTTGCACAGATTAGAGTTCTAGCTAGCACTGCTTGCCTGCCTACAGGCGTTATTAATATGCAATATAGGCTTCCGGGGAGTTATGAACCGTATTTCCTGTATTAACCTCGATTTTATTTTTGAAGTAATCAAATATACATAGTCGGGCCGGAAAGGCTAGCCGGAAAAGGCTTTAATCCCTTCTTCTATGGACAATATCATATCAGCTCAATTTCAGTAATATTGTACGTGATGAAAGAAATGCACACTGGTCTAGCTCTTTTGGCGATATGCTCCAAATAGAATCTTGAGTGGTAAGACCTTGTCTTGTAAAATGGCTTAGAATCTTATATCCTCTAGTGACAACAAGCTCTACTTTAGTATTACATTGTAACATTATGCAATGAAAGGAATTGATCGAACAGAAATGCATGCACACTGGTCCAGCTTTTTTGGCGATATGCTCTAAATAGAATCTTGATTGGTAAGACCGTGTATTTTCCTTAAAAGGGCATAGAATCTTATCCTCTAGTGACAACAAGCTCTACTTGAGTATTATTTTGGAACATTATGCAATGAAAGGAATAGGTTGAAAGAATGGCACCGTGGTCAGGGTTATTTTGAGATACTCCAAATACAATCTTGAGTGGTAAGACCTTGTCTTGTAAAGAGGCTTAGAATCTTATATCCTCTAGTGACAACAAGATCTTAAGAAACACTGGTTCAGCTTTATAGTATTCTCAGATGCTCTGAATAGGATTTCGAGTGGTAAGATCTTATCTTTTCTGCGAAAGGGCTTAAAATCCTTTATTCAAGTTACAAGAAGCTCTACTTTGGTATTATGAAAAATCATATAAAGTGACTGTCGCCTGCCAGTTCAATTGACTGATGGCCCGAAAAGAACCATTACTTAACTACTCTGTAATTATTCGTGGGCGCAAATTTAATCTGATCAGAAACCTCCATTCAACATTCCTCACTACACCACAGTCCTATTATGCCACTTTCCCGCCTTCCGTCACACCACCCCGCTCCCCAATGACGTCATCCCATGGGACGATTCTTGAAAGCTTTTTCTATGAATGAAAAGACATCTGACTTTTAAAGTAGTTCCAAGAATTCTTTGAGGGTTTGTGACGTCTTTCAAGTCAGACGTAAGAATCGGTAATCAGCCCCGAAGCTTTTGATGGATTTTATGAATGAGACTCCTTTACGTTACAAATTCTGTCTGGAAATTGTGCGTCAATCCATTCAAAAGCACCGGTAATTAAACTAACGTTATGTTGTGGTTTAATTAGAAATATTGTGAATAGGGTAGGTCTCGCATCTGATATAACGAGACCGAACTGTGTCTGCAAAGGGGACTGATATTAGATATCAATATTCATTCAAAGGGCTCGACCACCGTGACGCAACAAAAATGTTTTTGATTGATATCTGCAACAGGAGTGCATTCATTTGTAAAACTTCTTGAATGAAAAGAAACTCGTAAAATTGAAGCCATGTGTCCCCGGATATTTGTAGCCAGCACAACTTAAAAACCTCTGGATGGATTGTATAATATTTGGTATGTGGGTAGGTCTTGGGAAGACGAAGCCAACGAAGGTCAAGATAGGTTTGTTTAAGCCCCCTAATGTGTGACCTTTGTACTGCAGCAGAACTTCCGAGTTTTGTATCTTTTGTCGTGGACATGCTATGGTCTTGATCTATCTGTTTGGTCAACTTGTACTGATTTCCCAGTCCACAGAAGGGCATGGCGGAGACTCAAACCATCCCAACCACTGCCCAAAATATAAAGGATATGTCACTCCGTAAGGGGCGGTATAACCCCGACGGTGCGCAAGCACGTCGACTGAAAATACACTGTCAGTGTGGGTCATTAACAACCTCAAAGCAAATATTCAATCAATAAATCATTCAATCGTCGGCTGGAATAAATTGCATCTTTCGGTAGCAAAATCGCAACTACCGGCCAATACGGTCCAACGGCCATGGAGGTAGTCTCTGCCAGACTAACTACGCCGGCGATAGGGAGAATATTTGCCAGGGTTTCACTTGCAGGCTTGGATTGCAGATTCGACCCTCTCTCCGTAGCCAACTCCCTTAGCATACAATTCACTCTATTTGGCAATTTCTACTATTTTCCCAGCGATGCACGGGGCCTGGTAGAGGCTACATGGAGCACCGTCTTGGACGACTGTTACGATTTTGCCACCAAAACATCTGCTTGGAGATTAGGTCTCATAACGAGCACTAGTAATAAGCTACGCTCGCCTTCCTGTTTACGGAATAAGGCTCAATGGCAAAGCCAAGGGCATGGGGAGAATCCAAATATCCTTGGCTAATTTCGACATTACCATTCAACAGCAAGCCGCCTCTACATTTGTATGGAACCCAGCGGAAAGAGAAAGAGAGATGGTAGGCGAGATAGCTAACATGGGGTGATCAAAAGATTCTGTGCCTCACCCGAAAATAAGGTGCACAACTCAAATTTTGGGGCTTAACTATAAAGAATAAAGCCTTTTTTGGATGTCTACCACAATTCAAATCACTATAATCATTAGTGGTTTTCCCAGTTAAAAATTGCTAGCATTGTATTCGTTTTGCCAGTTCATTTTAGTGACGCCGAAGAAGAGTGATGGATGTCACTCAAAACGTCCGGAATTAAATCTCCAAATTTTATCCAGTTGTAGAGTTTGAATTGTTTTTATATATTGTTTACCTGGATGTCTAACTAATGTCTAAACGCACTATGATCATTTCTTGCAGACCAGTAACGTTTGGACAATTGTGCGGCGACCTGAAATGAGTGGGCCAACTTGCTATGTGCCGAAAGTCTTCTTTTTAGTTGAAATACAAAGGGAAACCCTCATCAAACACTTTGACAATGTCTTTCTGTCCAGCCGATTCATAGCATACGAAACTCAACCCACACAGCTTTGAGCACGACACAGGTCAACCTTGTTTTTCTCCCTAATTACCTATTGATTTTCAAAAGGACGTCGACTGGAAAGTAATGACCACAGCGTTTAGACTGAATATTGAAAGAACACCTTTATACTATATTACGAAAGTCGCTGTACTTTTGTTGTGTCAATAAAGATTGGTATTATAACTATAATAATTCCCCGAAATTTGAGTCGTGTACTTTATTTCTTGATGATTGATCACCAATACATGTCCATGTTTCTCAGACAGCAACCGTTTGGTATTCCTTTAGCTTACACAGTGACGGAGTCTAATGTAATCTCCAAGCAGATCTCTACGATAGTATGCATGCAAACTGCCCTGCCACCATAGAGATGTTCTTTTAGATAAGTTGTACCGATCCTAAAATCGATGTGCCCTGGTTTGGGGAAATTTGCATTATTGCCTCGTAGTACGTCATTGCCGCTACATCAGACACATACACTTCCATACCGTTTCATCCCTGAAAGGCCCTTTGTACACTGAATAGAAATCAGTGGTAATACTTCAGAAAATGTGGAGCCGAACGCCTACTAGAGAGTTTGGACACAGTACGTTACCCAAAAGAAACTCACTAAAAAGATTAAGTCCCAATTTGCATGATTTGCACTTCATCATGTACATCTCTGTTCAAGCTCCTGCATACTAAATATCACGGGAATCCGTCGTTCTTTTGTTCAGTTATTCTCCTTTGAAGATTTCGACAAAAACGCCGCTGCAGTTCCAGAGCAAAGTGCTAGGAGGCCCAAACCTACACCATTTCTTCCTTACATGACAAGCTATCTGCCACTAAAAAATCAAGATCATATGCATGGCACGTCTAGGTCAAAAGATACAAAAAAACGGAAGTTCTGCTGCAGTACCAAGGTCACATACCAGGGGGGCCAAATCAACATTCATCTTCCCAATACCTACCCACATACCAAAGGCCATTACAATCCATCCAGGCGTTCTATAGGTGTACTTGCGGAAATACAGACACACGCACACAAACACACAGACACACACACACACCAAACTATATCTGGACATTTTTCATGGAGATAACTAAACAAACTCGATCGAAGAGGACTATATCTCTGATAAAGATGACGTTCCTATGGCTTTTACTTATCGTATATGTTTTCTTAGGGCTACCCTCACATTGAGACAAATCGTTAAAAAAAAGTGCAATACTAGAAGTTTACTAAGCGTTGCAATAGCAGGAGTAAAAGACTGACCATGAACCGGATCTTTACATCTGCTTGGAGATTCAATGATGAGCGCAGTCCATGTGTAGAGCGTTTGCTAAAGAACCCATCACACTTATCAATAAGAGTAGGGGTCCTTCTAAGTGTGAGTGGATCAAATAAACCTGTCCAGATATGCAGCTTGTACTCTTCAGAACAAAGTTTAAACCCGGTGTTTTACGCCTTGACCAGGCGGTTTATCAGGTATGCAATTCAAACAAAATTCTCAATCATGAATAAACCTCCTCAAATCTGTTCGTCCCTTATTTTTGTTGTGGCGTTGATAAAAGTTTTAGCATCACATGCGCCATCGATGTATTGATAAATATACGAAATGGTTTATTCAACACAATGATAGTGCGTATTCACTGGAAAATAATCATTTATCTATGGTAAAGCCAGCAAGATAGACACTCAGGTTACAAGTGGGTGTTAAATACGTTATGCAGGTGTTGTGTTTGTTCCCGCACTGCGTCGTTCTGACGCACACGTCGAGTAAGATTACAACAACAACAGCAGGCGAACCGTCTAGAAAACAAATTCGATACACTCCTCATGGAGCTTTGTTTGCACTAGGAGAAATATGACGACATATAGTGATATAAACAACAGATGGAGTTTCTAAAATTCAATAAGACATATTACGATTTACATTAAGGTTCTCTAATTAAGTGCAGCATCCCTGTGACGCGTTGACGTCATTCGCAAACTTTTTTTTGGGGGGCCAAGTGAACAGGTGAAATATAACCCATGATTTACACTCAGGACCATTCATTTACGGAGTTCATTAAGATCTAATGAGACTTTTGATGATGTACACTTAAAGGAAACCGAATCAGTATTAGGGCCCAAAAATCGCATTTGGAAGTCAATTTTTTAGTCATTTCCAGACATGATTAGTTCAAACAGCACTGTCACAATGTATAGCGACATCCATTATACAAAAATATGACTTCGTTGTAATGTGAGAACTCACTGAAAATCGTTGCGGTTTTTTTGTAGGCTCGCGAAACTAAGGATATCATCGTACGGCACGATTTTGCGTGGTTTTTAAAATACTAAAATGTGCTGAACAATGCTAGTAAATGTCACTACCATAAAGATTTCAGCATTTTTGTAGTTCAATTTTTTGGCCCTAATATTGCTTTGGTTGCCTTTAAGGTTCTCTGATTAAGCGCAGCATCCCTATGGTGCGACGACGTCATTCGCAACCTTTTCATTTATTTGTGTCAGGTAAGCAGGTGAAATAATACGGATAGACATTAGGATTTACACTAAAGATAAAATTCATAAAAAATGCAATGAAACATGATTATGTACATCTAATTAAGTTCAGCATCTCTATGGTGCGTCGACGTCATTCGCAAACTTTACTTTTGTTTGGGGTCAGGTAAACAGGTGAAATAAAACGACTAGACATTAAGATTTGCACAAAGGATGGAATTCCTACAAATGCAATGAAACACAATTATATACATCAAATTAAGCGCAGCATCCCTTTCGCGCGTCGATATTATTCGCAAACTTTTTTGTGTGTGTTTAAACCAGGAGACATTCAACAAGACATTATGTATGGATACACGAAAACAAGGTTCGAGTTCCGTCCAGTTCTACAATAAAGAACCACTCGTACCAGTCACGATTCTACACCAGCCAGCTCAATCGTGCATTATTTCCAAGAACTAGCGGAAGATTCGGAAGAAGAAACAAGTATCTGTCGAACCCATTGCACATAATAAGCCCTCAAGGGAATGGGTCGAACATGTTACAGTTTTGATCTATGTACACATCCGATGGTCCATCAAATTAATCACAGTCGTGTCAGTCTTTGATCTATGTACATTTCCTTTTGGTCCATCAAATAAATAAGAGTCGTGATTGAAAGTGTAGCCAATTAACACTGTCTGTAGATTACAACACTTCACGACTGTTTTGCCATTATCACAAAGTACGACAGCTGTCATGCTTGTTTATCTTCCTCATTACAGGGCAATGTCATGCAAGGTGACCTTGTCGAGTTTGGGTGACTTGTTGGGGCACTACTAGTCTAACCAAATCATGCTTCTAGCAGCCCTTAAACTGATCGGGGGGGACTTAAGCAGCCCCTTACAGTTAAATATTGTGAAACAGAGTAGGGACCTATCCCGGTGTGAGTGGATCAGATAAATCTGTCCAGATATACAGCTTGTACTCTTTTGTACAAGCCTGGTATGTTACTCCTCGAGTGTTTTGCCATTATCACAGAGTACGACAGCTGTCATGCTTGTTTATCTTCCTCATTACAGGGCAATGTCGTGCAAGGTGACATTGTCGAGTTTGGATGACTTGTTGGGGCACTACTAGTCTAACCAAATCATGCTTCTAGCGGCCCGTCCACTGATCAGGGGGGACTTAAACAGACCCTTACAGCAAGAGATTGTATAGTACAGGCTAGGTTTAGTCCTCTAAGTGAGCTAATTTGGTGTCTTTAACTTACGGAGAAGGGATGCTGTTCAAGTCTTATTTATGTAACCATTAACATCCAGCGGTCTGGCAACGTGGTGAAATTGAGAATTGAAAATGAATTAGAATAATACACTAGACTATATCATGGTTTGTTGTCAATTCCCTACGTGTACCATTGCATTCTCTGTAATGACCCGACGGCACTTTACAGAATTTTCTTTACTTAACACAGGTGAGAATGAGTTCTTTCGGGACTGCATTGTTAGCAGTAACACTTAGCTTCAGTGCACTGTGAACTAGTCAGTATTGCCCTGATGAAGATGACAGACAGTCGTCGAAACGTCGGCTCTTGTAAAATACTTGGTTGTGAATAAAAGAACCTTGCTATTCATGAGTACTTTTGGTTTGGGAGGTTCCGCGGATAGGCTGTTAATAGAAAGACTTGTGCCTCGAGCAGGTAAAAGAACCCATCACACGTATCGGAAAGAGTAGGGGCCCATTCCGGTGTGAGTGGATCAAGGGATATGTCCAGATATGCAACTTGTACTCTTCACTACAAACCTGGCGTGTTACGCCATGAGGCGGTATACCAGGTATGCAATACAAAAAAAAAAAAAAACAAGAAACAGAACATGGGCAGACTAGAGCCCATATGTAGGTAGCTGATAAATTCTCCGAAAGTTTCTCTCGGTGGCAAACTTCACCTATTTTGTTACAGCAAGCAAAGAGATAACTAGCTAAAGATTCGGAAGAAGAGACAGGTATTTACCGAGGCCATTACATTCAATGAGCCCTCATGGGAATGGATCAAACATGTTTGCTAGAGCAACTGCTTTGATCTTTGCACGTTTTCTTTCGGTCCATCAAATAAATAAATAAGAGTCGCGATTGAAGCTGTGGCCAATTAACAGTTGATGTGGGCCACAACGCTCCACGTGTCTTTTGTGATTATAACAGAGTACGGCAGCTGTCATGCTTGTTTATCTTCCGAATAACAGGGCAATGTCGTATAACGTGACATTGTCTAGTTTGGGTGACTTGTTGGGGGGACTACTTGTCTAACCAAATCATCCTTCTAGCGGCCCTTCTACTGATCAGGGGGGGCTTAAACAGCCCCTCACAGCAAGACGTTGTGTAACACAGACTAGAGGCACTACATGGTTCATTTAGTCCTCAAAGTCAGCTAATTTGATGTCTTTAACTTACGGAGAAGAGATGCTGATCAAGTCTTATTTATGTAACCATTAACCTCTAGCGGCCTGGCAACTTGGTAACATAGAGGATTGAAAATGAATTAGAAGAATAAACTAGACTTTACCATAGTTTGCTGTCAATACCCTATGTGTATCATTGCATTCTCTGTAATACCCCGAAGGTACTTAACAGAAATTTCATCACTTGACTCAGGGGAAAATGAGTACCTTCGGTTGGGAGGTTCCGTGGATAGGCTGTTAAAAGAAAGACCTGTGCCACGAGCACGTAAAAGAACCCACCATACGTATCGGAAAGAGTAGTGGCCCATTCCGGTGTGAGTGGATCAAAGAAATATGTCCAGATATGCAGCTTGTACCCTTCACTACAAGCCTGGTGTGTTACGCCATGAGGCGGTATACCAGGTATGCAATACAAACAAACAGACAAGAAACAGAACATGGGCAACATGTACTAGAGATCATATATAGGTAGCTGATAAATTCTCCAAAAGTGTCCCTCAGTGGCAAACTTCACCTAGTTTGTTACAGCAACGAGAGAACTAGCGAAAGATTCGGAAGAAGTAACAAGTATCTGCCGAAGCCATTACATTCAATGAGCCCTCATGGGAATGGATCAAACATGTTTGCTAGAGCAACTGCTTTGATCTTTGCACGTTTTCTTTCGGTCCATCAAATAAATAAATAAGAGTCGCGATTGAACTTGTGGCCAATCAACAGTTGATGTGGGCCACAACACTCCACGTGTCTTTTGTGATTATAACAGAGTACGGCAGCTGTGTACTTATAACAGAGTACTAACAGGGCAATGTCGTATAACGTGACATTGTCGAGTTCGGGTGACTTGTGGGGGGGGGGGGGGGGCACTAGTCTAACCAAATCATGCTTCTAGCAGCCAGCCCCTCCACTGATCAGGGGGGACTTAGCAGCCCCTTACAGCAAGAGATGGTGTAGCACAGGTTAGGGGTACTACATGGGGCAATTAGTTCTCAAAGTGAGCTAATTTGATGTCATTAACTTACGGAGAAGAGATGCTGTTCAAGTCTTATTTATGTAACCTCCAGTGGCCTGGCAACGTGGTGAAATTGAGAATTGAAAATGAATTAGAAGAGAAGAATAAACTAGACTATATGATGTTTTTTTGTCAATTCCCTACGTGTATCATTGCATTCTCTGTAATGACCCGGCGGCACAGAGATTTCCTCACTTAACTCATGTGAAAATCAGTACCTTCGGTTGGGGAGGTTCCCCGGATAGAACGTTAAAAGAAAGACCTTGTGTTTGAGGAGAGCCACGCCTCCAGCGCGTAAAAGAGCCCAACACACGTATTGACAAGAGTAGGGACCTGTTCCGGTGTGAGTAGATCAAAGAAATCTGTCTGGATGTGCAACTTGTACTATTTTGTAAAAGCCTGGTGTGTTACGCCATGAGGCGGTATACCAGGTATGCAATACAAACAAACAAACAAGAAACAGAAAATGGGCAGCATAGACTAGAGACCATATATAGGTAGCTGATAAATTCTCAAAAAGTGTCACTCAGTGGCAAACTTCACTTAGTCTGTTACAGCAACGAGAGAGCTAGCGAAAGATTCGGAAGAAGACACAGGTCCTTGTCGAAGCCATTACATTCAAGGAGCCCTCATGGGAATGGATCAATCATGTTTGCCAGAGCAACTGCTTTGATCTTTGCACATATTCTTTCGGTCCATCAAATAAATAAACAAGAGTCGTGATTGAAATTGTAGCCAATTAACAGTTGATGTGGGCCACAACGCTCCACGTGTCTTTTGTGATTATCACAGAGTACGGCAGCTGTCATGTTTGTTTATCTTCCTAATAACAGGGCAATGTCGTGCAATGTGACATTGTCGAGTTTGTGTGACTTGTGGGGGGGGGGGGGGGTACTAGTCTAACCAAATCATGCTTCTAGTAGCCCCTCCACTGATCAGGGGGGACTCAAGCAGCCCCTTACAGTTAAACATTGTGTAACATAGGCTAGGGGTACTACATGGGGCATTTGGTTCTCTAAGTGAGCTAATTTAATGTCATTAACTTACGGAAAAGAGATGCTGATCAAGTCTTATTTATGTAGCCTGAAACCTCCAGAATGGTGACCTCGAGAACTGAAAGTGAATTAAGAGATACAAAAAATAGCTTGTTGTCAAGTATATCGTTGTATTCCGAACCTATATATTAGAGTAGTTTTAGAACCCATATTTAGATTAGTATTTAAAATCCTGTCACTTTTGTATTCTGTTTAATAGGCATATAGGTAATACCTATATACCTATACTTAGCCCATCATTGATGTACAATAAAGTTCGATTGCATTACTACTTCTGATTTTACGGTCTTTCGGTTTTTTCCTTCTTTTTTTTATAGAAAATTCGTTTGTAGGTAAGTAAATATTATGGTTACGTGGTTATCAAGTGTTTTTCAGTCTGGGGAGCTCTTAACATTGTCCAGTCCCTGTGTTAATCATCAACCCGTCCGGGGGGTGTGTCATGGTGTGTGTCGTCTGGTGTTTCTTTACACAAGAGTTTAAGTAAACCAAGAACAAGCGAACCTTCGTAGGGCCATATTTACATTCCACGTGAGCTCTGCACATGATGTCGGGTCAACTACGGGCCATCTTGTAAAATATCATATTTTTTTAATAACATGCCTTGGTCTTCATCAAAGTTACCTAAAGGTTTAGAAAATCATGAAAATTTGCTTAATTCTTTACTGATTTAGTTTACAGTGTGCAACCTAAACGCCCCTGCAGTTCCAAAGAAATTAGCTAGAAGGCCGAAACTTATGTCGCCTCTTGTCAAGAACAATAGCTACCTACCACTTAAAGGCATCGACCATGGTCAGAACACGAGATACAAAAACCTGAAGTTACGCTATACTGTATCAAGAAAAACATTCCGTCGACAGAACAAGACCTTGCCACATACCAAAATACACAACAATAACCCTTCTTGATATATACGCTGTTCAACCAAATGCATACATACAAACAAACAAACGCTACCAACACGTAACCTTCTGATCATGCCGCTAAGTTCATACCCCCTAACGTTAGCAGTAATATAAGCCATGCAGGGGTACCTTAAAATGGTGGGATGTCGTCCAATCTTTGGCAAAGGCGAAGGAGGTGTCGGTGCATGTTAACGTTGTCTCCGTGCAGCCCCGGCTACCATGGTCTCTATAATACTATTCAAATAGGCAAAGGCAAATCGCGTAAGCTTAACCTTAAGCATATTGCATTAACGCCTCCTGGCGAAAATCCAAAGATCAGGCACCAGTTTGAGCCGGCTCCAACTGGTCGATTTCTACTGAGTCGAGAACCCTCGAGCGCCGATTTTTAACATACTCATCTGGATGGGACCTGTATATTTCTAGTAGCTGTCAAGCCTTTCTATATGTACGAAGCTCTCTTAACACTATCCAGTTCCCCAAAGCTAATTTTAGGCTCTCCTTGTGAGTGTGTTGTGTTAGAGGTGTGTCTGACAAGGCCTGGCGTTTTCATAACACAGACGCTATTTACAAACACGAGGGGCAACCCTAGAGAGAGTCATGTTTACAAAATACTTCCGTTTAGTCTACCGTTGGGTCTGCTAAGTGTTGGGGACGACAAGACTTATCTGTACCCATTCTACTGCTTGATGAGGACCTATCATCTTCCAGAGGCTAGGCTTCATCAAGGGCCGTTGTGATGTGCGAAAGAATTTATAAATACTGTCAAAAGCTGTGAAAGACGAAAAATATCTTATTTTCACTTGTTGATCTAACTGCAACGAAAGAGCCAAATTGATAACAATTGCTTGCAGTTAGCCTTCGGGCACGAACTTGCAAATAAACGTTGATCATTGGCTTCGCCGCAAGCTCGGGACTCACCGAGCGCTCGTATGACGCTCGGTATTCTCCGGGTGTCTTCGGCACCCGTTTATATGACACTCTTCGAGTGCCTTCGCACCCGCTCGTACAACGCTCGGCATTCTCCGTGTGTCTTAAGCTTCGCACTCGCTCGTACGACGCTCGGCATTGTCCGGTTGCCTTCGGCACCCGCTCGTATAACGCTCGGTATTTCACTTTGGCACCTGCTCGGCACCCGCTCGTATGACGCTCGGCATTTCAGCTCGGCGCCAGCTCGGCACCTGCTCGTATGACGCTCGGCATTTCACTTCGGCACGAGCTCGGGCAAGAGTATATAATGGGCATCTCGACGAAAATTCATTACCATACCGCCTAGCGCCTATCGATTATTTGCTGAAAAGACTGAAGCAAAGAAGTGTTTTGTAATTTTTTCTATAAAATCGTGCCACCTTTTTGGGCCCTTGCAGTGAAAACTATTACGAGTATTGCAGCCATCGAATATTCAACATTTAAGAAGAGTGTTTGGAATCAATTTATTTTTCTTTCTATTTTGTTAAATGATTTTTTGAACGATTGATTTTGAGCAGACAAGAAAAACTTGAGCTGTCCTAAAACTTCGACCTCGACACTAGGACTGAACCAAGCTCGACATTCGGTGCTGTTATCCAGCATTCTATTGTTGTTGATAACGTTAGCAACCCTTGATTTTGTACGATCGGCCTTTTTAATCACCAACATATCATTTTTAAAATCCTTCTACACCAAAGTGACCTTCAACAAATGGCAAGGTCATTATAGTTGTTGTTGACTTAGAGACTGTTCTTGGTTCGCATCCTTGGCAGGCACTTAACACCTATATCTCACTCCACTCGGGTGGACATGTGTGCCTCGCTAAGGCCAGGGACGTTTTCTTGGACGGGGCGTAAAGCTGGAAGTCCCGTGTTTGAGGAGAACCGCACCACCAGCACTTTAAAGAAACCCCTACCCTTTTCATTGACAGTTGAGGTCCATCCCGGTGTGAGTGGATCGAACCTGATTATTACACTCTGGTATCCGGGATGACATATTCAAAAGGTGATAGAAATCTGTTACGTCAATCCTTCCACAACTTGTAGAAATCTCAATAAAGAAAGTAACGCGATGTGATGTTTGAATAGACTCCATAAACTTTGAAAGTTTCCAGCGTTTTATGTTCGTCTAAAATTACAGACTAGCCTTACGATTACGTAATAGTACATGTGCATAATGTCCTTTCTAAAGCAACATCGGAAGGCTGTGCAAGACTAGTGCAACTTTTCCGGAATCAAACTAACCACCAGAACCAAAATAACAGTAATCGACACCGTGTAGTTTCCATGCGATACACAGGCCCGACACAATCGTTCACGCAGAGTGAAACGAGACCACAGAGTTGAATGTCGTCACTGTGTACTCCGGTGGCGGTTGCGTGCGTAGGTCGCCGTCATTAACGAGAACTCGCCGCCTCCATACTCTCTCAACATTACTCCATCACCGAACGCACTCAACGCTCCTCGAAGCCATTTTGAGAAAGTGCCCTGCTTTTATTTCATGGCGGTTTCGTAGAGTGGCTAGTGACGTCAGTGGGAAGGTTTTAATAGGCCCAAATGTGCTTAGAACCCATTAAAAACATCGCCCTGAACTCGACTCCGCACGTTGGTTCGAAAAACGTGGACTTGAAGTGTGTTTATCCACTATCTGTAGATGCATCGAGTGGATGACAAAAGTTCATGGTGGATATTTCATTTCGCTTTGTATGAGTTGCATCACAGAGAGAGCAATGTCACATAGAGGTCTTGTTTGTCTAGAAAGTACTCGAGACGAAACTTTTACCTACTTTAAAGGTTAAGCCACGTATTGAACATGTACAATGTATGGCAAGGCGTTGTATACGACTACTAGTTAGTTACGTTTTTGAATACATGTTTTTTATGGTCATTAAAAATTTTCCCCCTATTCCAAGATTGTTTAATTTGAATAGTAGACCGGCTCGCCAAACGGAGTCAAAAGCTTTGATAAAATCCACAAAACATGAATTACTTCGAGCAATAAAGGTCTTCATTCATTGATCTAGTACAATCTAAAGGTAATGATTCTAATTTTGATAGACAATATTTTAGAAGACACAATGAGTTTTGTGTCTACTATGAAAAATAATCAATCACCCTATCTTAAAACCGAACACACCAGCTATATATGTTGATACTAGTGAAGTAAAAAAATAATAATCAAAACATGCTCCTCCACAATCCATCTAACATGTCATGTCATGAGCATTTTGAATGTCAGAAGAATAAACTTACCCTAGATAATAACTTTCTCCCTTGACCAAAAAAAGTAATCATAACATATCCTTTCGCAATCCATCAAACATGTCATATCGTGAAAATTTTGAAAGTCAAAAGAAGAAACTTGTCCTATTTAATTACTTTCTTTCTTGAGCAAACCCTTCTTTTGACATGAGGTAACGATAAATAAACACTAATAACCAGAATGGCAAATATCTACACTGGTTGAAAAGACAGCGAGTCTTGTATAAACTAGGAATCGTGTGGGTCAACAGACGAGGATTTCATGAACTGATATATACACCCACAAAATGATATACTTTTTTAAAGTCTCAAACAAAAAACCCTGCAGTTCTACAAAAAGCCGCCAAGGGGCCCAAACCTACGCTTCTTACGGTCTGTCCCAAGACCACAGGGTTGGATCTTGGGACCACTCAAAAATAATGACCATAGCTTGTCCAGAACACGAGATATCAAAAACCAACAAGGTCCCATGCAGTACCATAGATAACCACTAGGGGGCCCATTATCAAACAAGTTTTCTCAATCCCTATCCACCTACTAAACATCATAAGGATCCATCCACAGTCTCTCGAGTTCTGTTGTCCATAGACACAGACACACACACACACACACACACACACACACACACACAAACACACACACACACAAGCACACAAACGCAAACGGCACCTAAACCATCTTGGCAAGGGTAACTACAGAAATGAATTCCATAGAATATGTGTGAGGCGTTGCTGCAATACACTGAAGCTAAAGAGTCCATATACCCTGCTTGTCAAACCTAGGTAGTTCTAAGATGATAAAAAGGAGTAAATTCCATCTTATATATAAGTATAATAAGCGACCCGACCTTTATAAGAAGGGTAGATTGATCGACTTGATAACGGAAACAGGAAATTAAAATCCTCTGCAACTTCAGTGAAGAAATAGAACTAGAGAAAAACAAGTTAAGCTGACGGACGTGACTGGAATCCAAAACGAGGCTGGCGCTGGCATTGCCCCAGAATTAACTCAACTTAACTCACCATCGATGGGCGTGAAGAGATCTTGACTAAGTAGATGGAACATTGCAAAGAACCATTACGAAGAGTTCTTGAATAGCTAACGGTAGATGAAATATTGCAAAAACAATCATTCTGCTTCCATCAAGCCGAGTGGATGAAATTACCAAGCGAATTGACGACAAGATGAACTTCTTGAAGCATGTAGTGCATGTAGCACTGGGCCACACATTTCTGGCAATGTTTTTCGGTGTCTCTTTTTTCCTGCCTTATTTATAGATCATTTTACCGTGATTTGTGCTAGTTTTGAGAGAAGCATCTATGTTTGTTTCTAAGACTTCGCTACCGAATTTTATGTTTTGATTACTTGGAACCAGAAGGCCCGAGTTCGTGCCCGGGTAGGACACCTCTGGACAAGAGGCACATTGAGTCATACCAAAGACTTTATAAAAATGGCACATACTTCTGAAACAGTATGGAAGTTAAACACACTCCACTGCCAGTGGACTAGCCCACTGCTGCAGTGATTGCACCACAGTGTGGCCCAGGGCTATGAAACGGAGATGGGCACCGCCCTATACACCTTATGGTGTGGGAGGATTTTAACTTTAACTTAACAGATACCTCTGTTGGACTAAATACGCAATGCACAGACATAATATCCTTGTGATCATATTTCATTCGGGAATTGATGATAAAGCAACCAAACGCAGCATGCTCTTCACGATACCCCCTGGAGTGACATCATCTTTCGGCCACTTTAACACCAGGCATAGTTCTACTATTGGGTCGTTTTCATGGCTGTGATGTGCAACATTCACAAGACGTACTGCTAGGTCGGGACCTTTCAGAGAAAGAAGGCGAGAGGGAGACCAAGAGGCATACAGAGATACAGAGAGAGAGAGACAGAGAGACAGAGAGAGACATAGAGAGACAGAGAGAGACAGAGAGGCAGAGAGAGACAGAGAGACAGAGAGTGATAAAGAGAGATACAGAGAGAGACAGAGAGAGAGACCGAGAGAGAGAGGCAGACAGAGAGAGAGAGAGAGAGAGAGAGAAAGAGAGTATGCCTGGATATCATATTGAGCCCCCTACGTAACTACTGAACTATCCGGCAAAAACATGTTCCATGAAACTGTCTCAAGACTGGTGGACAGTTTAGCCCAATGACGCAATAAGAAAACTGCTGCCACAGTAGTGGTGGAATGACAAATGCATGCCTAAGGTATAGAAAAATCTAAAAGAAGAAGCTGCAAGGGAAAAACCTTGTTCTTAGAGATTCTCGGATGTCGTACGTACCTCTGGACATGGGGTTGACAAGTCTGTATTTCGCCCAGGAGGACAGCATCAGGCGTCGGTCTTCCATGGTGAGGGTGTAAAGTTAATGTCCGATCAGACGATTTCTTCGAGACACCGCCTTCTCCGTGTGGATCGGGTTAAGACGTCTTCAAGACAGCGCTTCGTCCCTGTCCACTCTCACTTCTTTAGTTCTTGTTCTAACCGTGGAAGTAGCTTTTCCAAGCGTCTCCAAACTCTGGTGGGTCTCAGAGGAATCAGTCGGTCGCAGCTACAAATGTTTTTCAGAAGTTCTCAAATTCGAATCCACGTTTTCCGCCTCTAACAAACAGAGTCATTCGGAGCCGCTTTCAACAATTTAACCGGACAGAAGTCATGAGTAGAGTAGCCCGGGGTCTATCACAAGTGCTGTAAGAATCTTCTCAAAAGTCTGTTTAGTAAAGGACATAGAGACGCAAGCCACAACCCCAAGCCGGATGCCGTACACTTTGGTAGTAGGGCCGTGCGCGGATAGAGGATCGCCCAGTGGGAACATGACATATAAAGCTACGTAATGATTCGCACTAGGAGGGATGATGAGTGCTATTTGCATGCCGGCCGCAAGATGAATTTGCATGCGAAGAGGCTCACAAGTAGTTGGAGTGCTATCTAAACGCTCAAAAATACTCCACAACGGTAGGTTGAGCTAAGTCAAAGACGTCATAGCCTCTACTCGTAATCGCTTGACATTTCTGAGTCATAGTGGGGGACATATGAGAGTAATTGCTTATACAAGCAAACAGTAGACACCAAAACTTCACCAAAAGAGCAAACATCTACAGGTAACATTTGCGAGAGTAAGTAGGGATCTTTGAACGCTTTCTGAGAAAAAACAATCGTCTTGAGTGTTGAGTGGTGCCTGTTGTTGCCCCCCGCTCGAGGTTAGTAGTGGTCGGTCCCTTTTGGACGTGTACCACGTTCTGAATTTGAGAGTGAGACACTTCAGACGAAGGTCGAAGTGAAAGAGCACGACCCACAGGATCGAAAGGAGTGCGTTTTTTTTCTGTTCTGCTAGCACTGAATGTTCAGCACCCAGGACAGACACCGTGTGCACAATCGGTAGGGTGTTTCGCCCACAGCCGAGAGGTCCAGGGTTGGATACCACCGACATACCCCGATGTTGTGCCCTTGGGAAAGGCACTTTACACGACTTTCCCCACTTCACTCAGGTATAAATGAGTACCTAGCTTTGGTCAGGGGAGTCCCTCGGATAGAACGTTAAATGGAGGTCCCGTGTTTGAGGAGAGCCACACCTCGGACACGTTAAAGAACCCACCGCACTCATCAAAAAGAGTAGGGGTACTTCCCGATGTGAGTGGTTTACAAGCTATAGACCTATGGCCGCACATGGGGCAATTGTCGTATTGAGGTCACCAGCTGAGTTAGCGCCGAATGGCAATCGCTACAAACCCTTGCGATTCAGCCCCGCCAATTGTGCGCTCATCGCAATTCAGCCCCTGGCTGCGAAGAGAGACTATTCGGCCTACCTGATGATAGATATGATAAAAAAATAGTAATAGATATTTTGTAGCCATTATGGATTGGCCAAGGCAATAGAAGGGTAACGACAGTCTCTACCAGACTAGCTACGCCAGCTATAATAGCGAGAATATTTGCCTGGGAAGTTTGGCCACCAGAGGGTTTCATTATTGTCATCATCATTAATTTGCAAGCGCAGCTATATCAACCTTACCGTATACTGACTCTACTGGCCAATTATTCCTTTTTCTTGCCAAATTCTACGATCCATTCCGCCGTAAGAAGGCCGGCCTGGTGGAGGCTACTAGACGGGATGTTCCTGGCAATAAGAATGAGTTTCCCACTATTGACAGGATGATACGCAGCGCAGAAGAAAAGCGGATCCTCAGAAAAGAACGTATCAACAGAACTGAGTCAGCTTGCATAGACTGTCATTCTCGCTGTTTAGCCATAGCCGACGCTGTAGGGATAATGTTGATCAGAATTTTAACAATGGTCAATATTGACCAACGGAGGCCATAGATACCCTGCCAATAAGACTTTTTTTGCACTATTGACCGGATATTGCTGTCAATAAGAGGAGTTTTTTTTACACTAATGGTGTCAGGATGTTCCTGTCAATAAGACTTTTTTGCACTATGGACAATAAGACCTAAGTAACATTGGCATTAACATACAAAATATTATCGACATACAAAAGATTAGCGATTTACATTGACAAAGCAATATACGGTAATCTTAAGGTTATGACATCTTTTTTTGTACGTTTCTTAGTTTACATTTTTAAGGTTCTATTTACTTTGTATTCCGATGGGATTTTACATTGTTTATAATTGATTTCATAATAACTTTAATTCAGGATAATACATATAAAGATTTTCCTGTAGATAAAATGTCAATAAAAAGATTGTAGTAGACCCTTAGATATTGGGTCAACTTGGATATAAATGGCCAAATAGATAGATATGGGTATATTTGTAAAAATATAGATATATGTAAAAAGATAGAAAGATAGAAAGATAGATAAGCTAATTGTAGCACTAATGATGTAAATACATGCCACGATGATATGGATGACACCCTTTGGGGACCCCAAAACTGATGCGAGCGAGCAAATAAAAACAGTTTTAAAAAGAGAAGAAAATAAAAATTTGAATTCATGATGAAATCTACGTTGAAGAAATAATTGAACGCACAGAGTATGGTAAACCCAATAATACATTCTTCATTTTTGTACTTTCGCATCCTCTTCTTTGACTTTGGAATTTTCTTTGACATGACTATCCGTTTCCCGAAGTATTTTTTTGCAATTCACTGCATACGTTCGCTATTTTACAGTTGCTCGGTACGATTTACAGTATGGTCGAAAACTTTCTTTTTTGGAAACGGACAAAAATTGATGCACGCGCGGGTGTCATCCATATAATCAAATCAACATGGTCTTTAAGTTAATAGCGTTAAAACATAGCAGTCTAAAATAAGAAATCAAAACACTAAAAGATGTAAACAGTCGATTCAGAGTATCTTAGCATGTACTTACATCATTCATGTTCCAATTAGTTTATCTATCTATCTATCTATCCATCTATAAACATCTACTTTCATCTACCTATAAGTTCTAAGGAGTACCCGTGATTATTGCCATAAGGAAGGTTTTGTTTTGTTCTATTCATTCGCAAATATATTTTGAAAAAACGGTGGTTTTATTCGGTGGTTATAGCACATGGCCTGGCGCTATGACACCATATACACCTCGGGGCGGGTCATTAAACCTTAATTACTGTAAATCATGACCAAACCAAAGACAAGGTGACAGACAGTCATCGAAACGTCGGATATCCAACTCCTTGTAGAACAACTCCTTGGTTGTGAATGAAAGCCTGTTATAAGCGGTCATTTGCGGTCCAACTTGATCAAATCATTCCATGTTATACTTTGAACTCACTCTACTTATGCGTGATGCGTAACACACTTTGCTAACGACAACCAATCAAAATTGTGTATGCTTTTTCTGGGTCACCCTGAGATATATGCAGATATTGATAAAAATATAGATATATATAGACATACTATAACATACTTGACCAAGAGTGAACGAGTTTGTAAGGACCCAGTTTTTAGATTACAATCGATTTTTATGAAACATGTGAATGTGATTCAAAAATACGTAGGCCCATACAAACAGTATCATATTTTTAGACTTTCTACACTTCTCAATGAGAGACATGGTCAAGCCATGGTCCTAAAGCATTCGATATTGGTTATACATACATAATGAGAGATAGCCAGATAGAGAGATTATGTATGTATATATATAGATAGGTTGACGTATGTATATTGTACATTCAGATAAATATATAGATATACTGATCTAGATATGTAGATACATAGACAGATAGGTATAGATAGATAGAATAAGGTGGGCATAGTGGGTGTCCATCATGACATACATACATACATATACACATACATACATACATACATACATATTTAGATATATAGATAAATAGATAGGTATAGATAGAATAAGGTCGACATAGTCGGTGTACATCATACATATATACATACATACATACATACATACATACATACATACATACATACATACATACACAGAGATAGATAGTCGACATACTTAACCCATAAGCCTATCTTATGTATAAAACTAGTATCTATAGCTAGGTTGTATAAAGTTAAGACATAAACAATTTTATTACAACATACACATACTGATGTCTGACGTTATTGATTTTTCAAAGATGAACATCACGCCAAAATATGGTTCCTATTTTGGAGTACGACATTGTGTACGATTCATTCTATATTTGGTCATGATGTATTCAAATGATGCATTCAAAATACTTCTTATATGATACCATTCTATTTGGTTATATCATACCAATAATGTCCAATTGAATATGTTTAGAATAGCACGATTGGAGCAATTACCATCAATGGCGTTATGCAATGGTACCTACATTTGAGGGTACTACAGTGTACTGTAACAGATATTTCCTATCGTATTGTTGATATGATACACTCTTCAAGCCCACGCAAACCCTCGGTTAGAATACACATCTAGTTAGCTTACCTGGGGTACCTGTGGCCAGATGTACCGTACAGAAAGGCGTGTGATGACACGACTGCCAGGAATGTGTCGTATTTCTGACCGGGGCGGGTTGGCTGGAATATCCCCCGCTTGTATCAAGGGGATTCCCGCGTGGCCGCCACGCAAGTACGCCCACCGATAGATATGAACATATCACACACCACGCCTTTCTTCTGAACATAATAAACCTGATTATCATATGTATGAGGCAGAGACAGGACCTGTAACGTTTAACGGCTGCATGCGGCAGAGCGTGGGCTGAGATGTACGGGTGTGTCGTCACAACAGTGGCGACCCATAACTCGATCAAGTGTCATAGCGGTTTTGATACGTACATGCCTACGTGTGTAACTTTTGTTAAATTATTTTATTCATATAGTAGCGGGTATCAGTTAATGTTAGATATCTTTCATTGTTATCAAATATTGTTTGATAAATGTTGTTATCTATTCCTAACAATGTCATTTGGTTTATCAAATTTGTACTCATCTAAGAATTGGATGGATGGATGGATGGATGGATGGATGGATGGATGGATGGATGGATGGATGGATGCATGGATGGATGGATGGATGGATGGATGGATGGATGGATGGATGGATGGATGGATGCATGAAATGCCCCTAGTACACAGTGCAGTTTAGAATTGCCAGACAAACTGTAAAGTTTGCTTTGCCTTTGATAATTCAAAGCATGCTCGTTTTTCTTAAGAACCTGACAGAATGAAACTGTATCCGGCAAGGTTAGACAAGGCAACTTTAAGCTTCAAGCCAAAATCTACAGCAATTGATTGGGTTATTGAAGGATTTTTTGTTGGATTTGAATTTTTCAGCAGCGCCACCTGTTAGAATTGTAAGGAACTGCAGGTTGATTTTTGTAGTGCCGGTGGTGTTTGTAGATTACCAAGGAGCAAGTCAACAAGGGGCAAACCTGGCTACCCGTGTGTCACTCTAAGCAGTGTCCAAAAATAGACATGCAACGACCATACATTTGGGCACCGTGTATTTTATTCAATGAAAGCTGGCATCAGTATCATACACGCATATTTCTGAGTACGTATGTGAATCAGAAGGATCCCATAGCCCCACCCACCTCCGTCAAAACATCAAAAACTCACTCTCTCATTGGTCGAACCGCTAAGTGATTGACAGACGGGGTCGATCTCTTACCTGAACAGGCCATAGAGCACCTGCCAAGAGGCACATATGAGTAATGTCAATGGTTTCAAATTACTTTCAATGCCACATGGCTTGTCATGCTGCAAAAATAGAACCATAAAACGCTTTTAAAAGATTATAATCAAAGTCAAATATTGGAAATGCAATGGACAACGCCCTTGGAGAAAATACATAGGACACGAATATTTTTTTCGCACGAATCAAGCAGGATTCGAAGATGTACAACTAAAACCCGCGACCTTGGACACTCGTATTTAGACACAATGAATTCCACCAAAGAAAGTATATGTAGTCTCATTCTATGCTATGTTGTCTTTTTAGAGTAGATCTAATAGCTCTCTAGAATTTGTGTACGAGTTGCCATATAGTGTATCGTATTAGATAATTGTTGAGCAATAGAGTAATCTTCATGCATTAAGTTGTCAATTAGCTTCATATTGATGATGTACCACTAGAAGTTGAATATAGAGTGAAGTTAATTTGCATATTCTTGGATTTATAAAGAGTATGGCCCTAAATCGACCATTGCTTCATCGGAAAACGAAGTCGAACCAAATAAGTTGGAATTAACGTTAAGTGTCAGTAGTTAAACTAGAGTTGTCGGATGCTATATTGTTCACTGTCTATCCGTTCTTTTCATGCTAAATGTATTTGCAATTAGCCGACGGGCAAAAACTTGCAATTAACTTTCATATATATCTGTAATAGCACATTTTGCTTGTGTAGTTATTTAAAGCAACAGAAATAACGGCTATGCAACATAGCGATTATATTGCGTGGGTCACGTTGCATCATCCTAGCCTTGGAGAGTCATTTACATAGGAGCCAGGCAGACAACCCTTGTTGTATTTCCCGTGGTGCAACAGGTTTATAGCCTACGTCATGAATATATTAAGATTGGTCTTAGGCCTACGTGTTGCGGGGATGTGCAATTATGGACGTTCGGCGTATTGACAACAGCGCCTCCAGGGATGTTTGCTATTACAGAACTAATGGGTTGTGTGTATATACGTAGGCGGTGGGCATTCTGTCAAACCATATGTATATAGAGAACATACTCTAAATGCATTTAAGTTCGCGTGGTTTTTATTTCGCGCTAAGGCGAAAATGGAGTGCTTGTGGTGGTTTTAAGTTCGCGGCAACGCTATAGTTACATACTGCTACAGTATTGGACCAAAATGTTTGCGGTGGCTTTAAGTTCGCGGTGAAACGGTCGTCGCGAAAACCGCGAACATTTCTGCATTTACAGTACTAGAAGAAGAAAGCAAGTGCGAAAGAGTTGAATGAATATGCGTGCTAACTAGTACGAAATATATGTAAGAGGTAATGTTTCGGGGAAAATCTGCCTTTCTTCTCAAACTTAAGGTAAATTGAATATTCTATCCCGAATTTTCATCGCAAAACGTAAATAACAAGCAAAATATGACATCTACTGCAATGTGTAACTGAGACAGACTGAAATTGTGGGCTTCTCAATGCGTTGACAGTGCAACGTGATCTGAGATGATTCATGTACTCTCTGTTCCAGATCACGATTCATTCAGCCGGTAGATGCGTAGCCTACTCATTCATGAACCCTTCAGGAGTTACCTTAGACGTAATATGAGGTCGCCATTCAAATTCTAAATCTATATGACGTACGGCGTACGGTATGATGCCTTATATGGTCAATGATTGCTCAAGCTGTCAAATGTGCTTGCCAATTCCCAGCAGTACGTGTAGCTCCGTTACAAATCGCTAGGCGGCTCTTCAATCCATTTGCACAGTGGCAATGTTATCGATAGGTTCACCATCAATATGTTACTGTGGAAAGCGATTAAAGATCAGAAGAAAAAAACCCTGACTTATTCAAAGAAAGTACACGTACTAGTAATCAACATGCCATTCTCCTAGCCGAGCTGAACCCGCGTCATAGACCTTCGTCCTTGGGTTAAGCTTTGCGTGAGCACTTGTGTACCTCAATGAATTTCTTAAAATTTCAATGGGCTTTGCAATGAGCAACTAGAAATCTACTCATTATGAGGTTCATTAGTACTGCGATCTGATCATTTCCTGGTAAGTTGAGTCTGGCAAGTAAACAAGTCTTACGCAATGAGCACCCAAGTTGAGCGAAATGTGTGATAAAACACCTTTGTTTGTGGAGCACTCCTAGCCTCTACCAGGCTTCAAAGGTCGCTGAAAAAAAAGTAAAAATTGGCCAAACAGCCAGACAGCATGCCACAGGAGTTAGTTGGCCTGGGAGTACAGTTTGCGACCTAGGGAGCCTATCGGGAGTCGCATTTTTTTCTTTGAAGTCCACTAATTGTTATTTAATGGATGCCAAGTGGTGAAATAATCCTTTTCGCAAACTGTTTTCTCAGGCTAGCTTTTTTATCTAGCATGTTATCCCTCTATTTGGCCAATTTTTACTGATTTTTTAGCGACTTGTGGAGCCTGGTAGAGGCTAGAGCACCCCGTGAATAGTTTCATCGGGATGAGTAGTTGCACAAAAAGTTATTTTTTCCAAAACCAAATTGTTAGTACCTAGTCGACGTTTCGACCCTCTTCGGGGCACTACTGACTGATTCTACTTGGTATTTAAAGGAGCAAAAATCAAGGTAGCTAATATTCCTTGCCTGAGGACTTCAAAAATAAATGTTGCAGTCAACTATGGGCTTTATTTGGGACCGAGAGCTCTTGCACGCTGCAGCAGCGACACCTAGCTGCAGTGCGAGGTATAACAGTCAACCACTCCGAAGCGCCGGCTAGATATAATCTATTTGATCGTGTACAACGAACTTTATCATCCAGCTAACTTAACCCATTTTGCATGTAACATTAGCTTAACACATGAAGAAACAACATATACTTATATCCATAACATAATTGATACTGTACATGTAAAATCTGCTGCCCCTTAGCAAAGCTTTTCTTTGCTTTCAGGTGGGGATCCATATTGGCATGTTTTCCTTAACGTAATTAAAAACAATCAATCAATCAATTAAACCGACTTTTTAACCAATAGCACACTAAAGTAGCCACTTGGCACTCAATTCCCTGTCGGTGACAGAGTTAGGCAGCAGGGAGACTAATGTGTAGACTACAGAAAAATAATGAGTGTAATACTCTCTTGTGTTTTTCTTTAATATCATATCTAAAATCAACCACCTTCTAATGTTAGCTGGTTTTCATAAGCAAGTTATGCAAATCTTCAAGCTATATTTGTGTCACCACTTCTGTCACTCCTACAGCTATATAACCCATTCATCCTTTCATTCCATTCGCATGTAAAATGAGATACCTAAGAACGACCCATTTTAACAGTCGAAAATTATGCTCCGGACAATCGCGTTGTCTCAAAGCATCTTGCACAAGATAAGACAAGACAAGACGTGGACCAAGCTACTTCACAGAGCACCGAACATCCGTTGCTGACGACATGGCACCCTAGATCCAAACATACACTCACCCAGGGACGTAAGCTCGAGGTAATGACCAAAGAAGTCCAGAACCGAACCGTACGATGGACAATAGGTCAGAGATTGGTCTCGACTCATCACTGAACTAATAAACGATGGAATATTTCCTCCATTTCCATCTCTCCAACAGCGAAAGACGCAGCCATGAGCTCGGTTGAAAAACATTCCCTTTTGATATACAAATGCACAGCAGTCTACGTCCGTTCATTGGGTAAACAAGTCCTACTGAACACGCGACGGCACGTGTACTTGCCGCGTGCCTTTGAGATGCGGGGAAGATGTCTTAATCATCTGCCAGGTGTCTGAGACCTGAACACTATTTCCTTCTAGATTGCACCGTGTGGCGCAGGCAAGTGCTGGTACATTGTTCCACAGCCAGCGGCCTGTCAATCAAAACACACTTAGTTCGTAATGAGCGCCGCTCGCGTACACCTCAAAAGCTACTAATCACAATGGAGACATCGCCAGCTGCCGTTTTCTCTCGTCTCACCAACAACATCGCTGTCGTGGTTTCAAGATCTATTCATGTTAGAATGGAAGCGCATCTGTGATGGTAGCAATCATGATACGGTGCTAAACTTTCTTCCAACACTCAACGGAGACAGTGGGCATTATATGAACTTCCTGGCACGTTTGACCAATTGCTGACGTCACGTATCCGTTATATGACACGTGTCAATAAAGGCACGTGTCTGCAACTCTTGCGAGTTTACGTTCGACAGTGATTGGTCATTATTGATCCTGTGGAAGGTGACAGTGTTTCTCGAAAATTCGATCCGAGAATACCTTAGAGTTGTAAGAAAGTTTAGCGCTGCATTATAACTATTCATGTTATTGAAAAATAGTTACTCAAGCAACTGGATAAGATCTAACCTTCATCAACGTATTGATGTTATTGTCTCTACATCATCACAACACGGGAAACAATTTTACTATGAAGCTAAGGCATCTGATAAAGGCATAAAATTCGTACCGAATAATGTTTTTTTACTATGTCTAAACTCTGTCCACCTTCTGTCTGTTTTTCTGGGACAGAGCTGTTTCTATCATACGGTCGAGTTGGAAAAAAAAGTTGCAGAAATCCGTACCGCTACGAAGGTCCATGTCATTTTCACATCTACAAAACTTAAACATCCTCGATATAGTCCACATTTTCATTCACTGCACAGGTAGATTGGAATTGATAGATCACCAACGTTGTATTATTAACATTCACTTTTCTTTTGTCCACTCTGTGTTTATGTACCCGAGTGGAACGCCCTGCCTGGCGCGGTTGTTACGGCTCCCACCGTTGAGTCATTCCGCGCCAGGCTGGAGGCCTGCCCGCCTTAGCCTGGGTCCTCCTCCCCCCCTACTTTGCGCCTAGCGGGGTTATTTGGGGGTAGTTTAAGTTGAATGTATATATGTTAATACAGTGCCACTACTCTTGTTTATACTTATTTTTTCGAGTCGAAGGCTTAATGGTAGCAATTGTGGCTTTTGCCTGATACTCTCAAAATAAATGTGAATGAAATAAGCTAAATCGGAGAAAAGAAGAAAATTAAATCCTGGACCACGCACCCGGGACGTTCAAACAACATGTTGGGAACATTTTTGGGAGACCTGTCGGCAAGGTACGCATTTGTAAATTTAGAGTACTGAATGAAAAAGGGTTTAGGCCCAAATTTGACGTGTGTTGAAAGAAACGCTTTTCTTCGTGTCATACGTTTTTGTTTCTTTCCATCGGCGGTAAGGACTTCCAGATATGTACTGTCCATGTTTGGACCCACTTGTACAAAGTGATAACATTGCTACTTGATCGTAGTTTCTACCAGGCCGCCCAAACGAATTAACAACAACAGAAAAACTGTAGTAATCGGACAAAATACGGATACTTGACTGGGCCTTCCTTTGAGAACAAGTTGAAACTACGTGGCCTCTTGCAAACCATTCCACATATTTTTGGTTGTTGTTTTTTAAACTATTTTCCCAGCAACTCACGAAGAACAATCTTACCTCTTTTGTCGGTAGTTCTTGAAGTCATCCTACGGAGCGCACCGTGCGCCCGATAAGGACTGCGAGAATCTTCCATGGCTTTCAATCGGAATGAAGCTGTGAAGGGTGCCGCCGTCGTTTTCTTAGCTTGGATGTAGTACGTTCGTAGTCCGCGAAAGCACGTCAAGTAGTACTAGTGCCCAAACACGGAGGATTATTAAACACGAAGACACCTGTTAGTTGGATGATATAACAGTTCTGAAGCAGTTCATACCGGTTTTCGTTTTGCACGTGGGCCAGTTCTTTCCGGTTTTCATTGACGTAGATGTTGACAAGGGTGTACAATTGTTGTAGCCTGGTTGCCATAACCATCGGAGCTCCCTCGGTCTCTCTACGGTGCTGGGAGTGTTGTTGCCCGCCGCCAAGTAGTTACATTAGCGCACGTCGGGAAATTTACGGTGTTGGTTTAAAATATTTCACTCTATGAAGCTGAGGTAGAAAAATTCGAAAGGTCGCCTGGAAAAATAGACTGTCAGAAAAAGGACTGAGTAAAAGAGCCCTAATGTGTATGTTATATCAAAACCAGTAGTTTAATCAAGCAAGGACCAATCAGATGGCTGCTTTGCTGGCAGGTGGCCGAGAATTGGCCAATAACAGCCGAGTTTGATGTTAATGTCATCAACTCAAACCAACCCCTATGCCTGTCCGTTGGACATGGTAATACCAGCCTAGGGCGATTGACGTACATCATTTCAACTTTGCTTACGTCAAGCTGCATTGATGTGGATGCGTATATGGTTGCCAACATACAGCCTAGTAAGAGGCGCAAATATACAGTTTGCCACTTGCCACTTGTATAAAGATTTACCAATTTCAAGTCACTGATTGTCCACGGGTTGCAATGGCCAGGAAAACAAGGAAAAACTAACCACTTATGTGTTAAAAAAATTCGTGTAAAAATCGCCCCAAACGATCTCTATATATATACATCCAGATGGAGACCGTTGTTGAAAACACCAACGGTTGCCATGGCGATATCTACGTCACTGCCTCGTTTGAAGTGTGTTCCTATAAGGGGATGTAGACAGATGGTGTTGAAGGGAGCATAGTGATTTAGACAAGTCTTTAACGTGGATACAAAATGATCAAATACTCCTTCCGGAACGGGACTTTGCGGACACGTGTTCGAGTCTAGGGGTGCCTATTAAATATTCATACGAATTCTATGGAATTCATACGAGTTTTACGGAACACATCAATTTGACGGAATATACATACGAATTTTACAGAATTCATTCGATCCACTACTAAGAAATATACGAATTTTACGGAATTCTTACGAGTTTTACAGAATACATACGAATTTTACGGAATATATTTACGAATTGTACGGAATATATCTACGAGTTTTACAGAATTCATATGATCCACTATACTAAGAAACATACGAATTTTATGGAATACATACGATCCTTACTAATGGTAAAACTCGTATGAATTCCGTAAATTCGTATGTTTCCTTTCTTTCTTAACGTGGAAGCAAACCGCGCGAATTCCCTTAGTTTTCGGTAGACTAAAATAAACTTCAACGCTTAACGCCGACGTTTATTTTTTGGGGGTTGTGAGTATGAATGATGTTTTTTTTTTGGGTCATGAGTACGTCTTGAAATGTGCGCACTTCCTATCACCGCTTGAGTTGTCAACCATTTGGAGCGTTTTCGCTGATTCGCGATTTTTTTTTTCTAGGCATAGCCCCAGTCAACATATCGGGGCCAGATTCTTTTGCTGTAGAAATCGGCAATACGATTTTTACAGCAAAGGAACCTAGCCCCGATAACGAATCAGCAAAAATACTCCAAATGGTTGACGACTCAAGCGACGGTGGGAAGCGCATGCGCATATTTCAGGACGTTATCACGACAAAAAAAGTTGCCTTCATACGCTGTGAATATCGCTATGTGTAATAAGGTATATTCAACGTATGACGTAGAAAAAATAGAAAAAATACAAAGAAAATGCTGTTTCGATCGGTTAGATGCTACAACACGTGTCTTTATATTAACAATTTGTGTCTTTATAACCATTGATCCGACGAAAACATAAATGTATATGACGTACGTGTTTTTCTTTAACGTTGTGGGTGCCATTGTGAGTATCATTTCTTTGTGTGATGATGGCATATAGCAGCGCAGATCTACGTATATCTTGTTTACGTCGTTCTTGTGGGCCCAATATTGTAGCATCACGTATCCCTGTGTTGAGTGAGTGGGTTCGTGGGTGGTTGTTTTGGGTGGGTGGATGAGTCGATGGGAGGAGAATGAGGAGGAGAATAAGGAAGAGGAAGAGGATAAGAGTAAGTCTTGACTATTCATAACAAGTGGTGTATGTGCATGTTTCTGGGTGCTGCGCATGCGCTAACTAATCTGTATCATTACTTAGTCGCGCGCGGTAGCCTGATTGAACCGCGCTGTAGCGGCCGGCCAACATCTGGCGCCCGCCCCAATAGGGACCATGACAGCCCCGGACAGCGGAGTTTGCGTTACACAGACTACCGCACGTGTAAGTCATTAGTACTTACTTGACAAACCATACTATAAAACCTATCTGTTCTTACACAGACGCCCGTATGTAATAATCTCCCGCTGTCATAGACATCGGTCAGTATGGAAAGAGTACAAATTGGCCAAATAGACAGATAACCTGCCAGAGGAGTTCAAACAGGTCGGGAAGATGACAAACTGTACTCCTCTGGCTATTCTCCAAGCAGAGGTTATTTTGAAAGCATAGCCCCCTTCTTATTATTAAAAACCTAAAGAGACGTTCCCGCTAGCTGAATGATAAGATTTTTGGCATCTAATCAAGGACTTCTACAGGTCGTACATGCTAAAGAGTGGTGTGTAACGGTTGGCGCTAGATATTCTACAAAGATCGTGACAAGATGAAGACCGTATCGGTGTATCAAGGAGGGGCATCCTCATTGGATAGTTTTAAACAACGCTTGCAGCTTGATGTGCAAAGCTTAAGCCCCTCTCTCACTGGACCCGCGGCACGTTGGCGACCTCGCTGCTCTCCTAAATTGGATTTGTGTTACCCATGACTTCATGGTAGGAATATCATGCAAAACGTCCAAGTATGACAGCAAAATACAACATGCGTTAAAAGATTCGTTTTTATCGATGAACTTCGTTCAGAGCTCTGTCAAATCGCTCGGTCGCAGCGAGGTCGCCAACGTGCCGCTGGTCCAATGAGATAGGGGCTTTCAAATAGGCGTGACAGATCATTCAGTGTAAAATACCTACAGTAACCTAGCTACTACCGCAGTGCGTGCCTGCAAAGCTGGTTACGCAGAAGAGTACATGGTTATACCGGCTTTAAAGATACAGATGTAACTATTTTTTTCCAAGTGACAACTGCATACCAAGGGCAAGAGAAAGTGCACCACCCGCGTACATAATGATTCCTATGGGGAGGAGTAATTTACAGTTAAAACTCACAATAAGACTACGTAGGGGACCGATAAAATCTGGTCTATGTGGCCAGTTGGTCACTATGGACAGGATTCTTTAGTCTCTACCAGGCTAACTACGCCGGCTATAGGGAGAATATTTGCCAGGGTTTCTTTGGGTTTTGTTTTTGTTTTTTTAGGTTGCTGGAGAACGATTTATTAGTATCAGAAAGTAGTAAAACAAAACAGTTTCACACAAAAATGCCACTTTGTTGATTAAGTAGTTTTTTTGAAGTACTCGAAGAAACCGCCTTGCTTCTACTGAGTTGGAGAAACCGTTGAAACTTACTCATTTCTATGGGCAATTACTTGTTGGCTATTCTTATACACTATTTCCACAAAATATCCACTTCTGTTGAATACCAGCAGCAAACAACAGTCAAAAGCTATGTCTTTATATGTTCGAGCATGACTTGTATGGTGATTATTACAGTTCCCAGGAGCTATGGCACAACCCTCCAGACTATCTCCTTGATCTATCCCCGTCTTGCATAGTAGTAACAATTGCAAATTACTTCACACGTTGAAAACAGTCTGTTTTTGATTATTCTTTTCCTTTTCTTTTTTGGTATATGATGTTTGTTTTTTGTTTTTTGTTTGTTTTTTATTCGAACATACATAAATACATAACATACCAACATATTTACATTACACATTTACAATTCCACAAATACACACAGTTACATATTGTTGCAGGGGCCATTCCCACTGGCTTTTTTGCGCTAGGGTGTGCTCCCTAGTTACATATAACTACAGGGGTCATTCCCACTGGCTTTTTTGGCTAGGGTGTGCTCCCTATGACTTTTTTTGACAGGGGTGTTTCATCCTCCCTGGATTTTCTGTGCTAGGGTTTCTTCCCTAGGACTTTTGTGCAGGGATGTCATCCCTGGGTTTCTGTGCAGGGTTTTCCTTTCCTGTGTTTTGAATATAAGACTTACCAATTTATATATGAAACATATCTACATGTAAAACATTACAGGCTTTACACATTCAAATCATAATAACCGCTATACAGGCACAAAATAATATAAAGCAAAAACTACATTAACATCATATCAAACAATTACATCATATAGAAAAAAAGATGTGAGAACAAGCGTATATAAACAAACAACAGAAACAAATAGAAAGATTCATGCATCAGTACAAACATACAAATACCATAAATCACAACAACAAAAACAAGCATCAGGAAAACACATAAAAGAAAAAAAATGGCAAATTTACTAATACACAAAATCATGCTACATACTTACAACACCAGCCTTACAAAACAAAGAGATTACGACATTCTCATATAGACAACGCCAGGTTTACAAAAACATCATCCCTACACATACAAGAGCACAATAACATTATGTTATTATGTTTAGCCATAAGTATGGCTAAACATATTGTTTTCTCTCATGTTTCTTCTCCTGTCAAATCTTCAAATCGATTCATCTCTGTCATTTTTTGACCAAATGACCTGAAATTTGGTACAGAGGTAATGTAGGCAAAAACCAATGTACGTTCTTTTCCTTTTTTTGATATTGACCTTGAAAGTGATTTTATTGAGGTTTTTATGCTATTTTTAGCATATCTTGGCCTCCTGCGCCCTGGTATTTCAACCGAATGACCTGAAATTTGCTGTATATGTGGCTTGAACAAATATTTAAAGGACTACATTCCCATTTTTGGCATACATATATTCAAAACGATTTATTTTGGGCTTTCTTGACAATATTTGCCACTTCTGTCACTTTCAATACTACATATGACCTACAGGTCGTTGACCCCGAGTGCCTTGCACCTGGCCAAGCTGGAAGTTTGCTTACGAGGAGGAAAGACCGGACATAAACATTTAACGTGATTATCGGGAAAACACCATGTTCCCTTAAACTCAGTGGTTAAATTGCAGTTTAGGAAATTTTATAACAGAAAACAAGTTAAATCAATGATTTTGTGAATGTTTATTCTAGCATTAGTTATTCCAGATATTTTCAAACTCCAAATTCTTCAACACAACACGGGAGATCGTTTCTCCTCAGACTGGCGCGACACTCCTGTCAAAATTGATTGATGATCTCTCTCTGCCGCCGACTTCATACATGATCAAAGGCGGGTGGTAGGCGGTGCGCGGGGAAACGTAAACATATAATGTAGCGAAGTGTTGCACAAGGAATTCTCACGCTGAGGGGTACATGAAATAATGCTTACAAAATAGACCTCTATGAATCGGGCTACATTCAGCAATGGTAGACGGATTCGGGGCATGCCGCGCAACAGGCGTTTTGGTCCGGCACGTTGTCGCAGCGGTGCGTCGCCGCTACGCGATCGAAAGCACGCCGCTGTCTGTCTCGGACCAACACGCGTCTCCCGTGATGTGTAGCGTCCACCACCAGGCCTTCCTACATGTCCTACGTACGGGCGTATGGCCAGTAGAGTCAGTCCCCGGTACGGTCAATGATTCGCCCCTTTGCGCTAGCTTGTAACGTTAAATGAATGTACCCTCTGGTGGCCAAACTTCACTGACAAACTTTCTCCCTATTATCATCATGAGCTTGCGTTAGTCTGGTAGAGTCAATTCCATGTCACCGAGAGGGTTTTCAGATGATATTGCTAATAAGTTTGAACAATTTGAGAGAAAAGACTATTTCAGTCAAAATAATTCCAGACCGTTCAAACAATTAGAAATGAAAGTTTAAACACGTTTGAACTCATCTATATATTTTGGAAATATTATGAAAGTATTTGCACAAATATCTCTTTATTTAGAACAGTTTTCAAACATCTGTGTGATTGTTCTAATGTTGGAACATCTTCCAACATTTTGCATCATTCTCAAAATGGTAGATTTGGGTTATTGCCCCCATAAAAGTAGGTGCTAATCACGCTCTATTGTCTGCCTCTGTATATTTTTAGATTTCACGTCTGGACACTGGCAACTCTTTTGTCTTTAAGTGTCTATGCATGGCACCTAGGCCTAATCCCCTATACTTTGAAGGGATGTGTGAATTGCCCTGTTCCCAGCCCACTGACCCAGTTATATCATATTTGTAGAATGTTGCAACATGTTCAAACAAATGATCAATCTATGTTGCAACAGTCTAGAAACTAATACAAATAATGTGTTCAATGTTGTAAATTTGTTTAACCTGTTGGAACACAGCATAAAATATTTAGAACATCAAATAAATGTTGGAATTGTTCTTAACAGTTACTTATCTCACATAGATTGTTACAAAGGTTTTGTAAATGTTAGAACAAAAGGCAACAAACACCCTCTCGGTAATGTGGAATTAACTCTACTAGTGACTATTATGTGCCGGGAATGTTTATCTATCGCACGCCTTGGAAGGAAGTTCAGCCATGATAAATGGTCGGCCGTTGCGAAAATTTGGAATCCCATGCTGTTGATTTTCGTGATTGAATCTGTAAGAAAATATATTTTCATGTCGTTCATATTTTTGGGACGGACGCCGGGACGGGGTGGATTTTTTTCTATCATTTTCGTCCCGTTAGTAATGCAAATCGAATCGTGTTGCACAAGAGGCAAAACACTAAAAACGTGGGTCTTGTGGAGTGTTTTGGAGCGGGAAAATGCCGGATATTAGCGGTGCCGAACAGTGTACATCGTCGCGCGCGGGTGACGCTCTCCGTCAAAACAAATCCTCTGGTGGTCTAGCGCGGCCACCGAAAATAGGCAGAAACACACAGGAGGACTTAGCACCTTCGTTTATGAGGGCAATTGTGAAAATCTTTTGTTACAAATTGTTCGAACATTGAAACATTTGGATAGATGGTTTGAAACTGTTCTAAATAAAGAGATTTTTGTGTAGTTACGTTCGAAATGTTTCCAACGTATGTGAAATAAGTTCAAACATGTTATAAGTTTCAATTCTAATTGTTTGAACACTTTAGAACTATTGTGACTTAGACATTCTTTTAATCAAAATAGTTCAAACATATTACAAATATTGTACTAAAACCCTCTCGGTGACTTTGAATTGACTCAAATATGTTGTTTTTGGTCATTTCCTTCGTCTCCTGTCAAATCTTCACCCCATTCTTGCAAGGGGAGGATTCTTTAATTATTTTTCAATTTTGAGCTGGAATGATTATAAAAAAGTCCATTTTTTAGCAGAAGTGTATTTGTTAATCAATTAGTGGATATGGTTGTGGACTGGTCCGTATTGTGTTGAGGTGCTACTGGGGTGCTACTCAATTTTGGACTGGGGTGATTCATTTTTTTAGTGCAAGTATTTTAGAATGGTCCATTGTTATTTTGGGAGAGTCCATTTTTTGCATGGCGAGGAGTATGGCTAAACATGCTGTATTTGCTCGCAAATGTTGCCTTTCTAGTTGCCAGGGTTTCTTTGTACGCGGGCAAAATGTGATCTTCACCGTGGACTGACTCTACTGGCTAATTAGTCCCCTTTTTTGCCGAATTCTACGATCCATAAGCCCGTAGGAAGGCCTGGTGGAGGTTAAGGATTCTTGATACCTATGTCAATGGGAATAAATTAACGGTAAAAAATTGACGGTATCGTAATGTCAGGCCCGTGGCCAGTCACAGGAAGACAAGCGAAGGTTGGCCACCATAGGGTTAAATAGTTTAATCAATAGTTTTTACCGAAAGCTGCGGTCCATGAGCCCGACAGTCCCGTCCTTATCGAGCTATTTCATTGGCTGGAAAATGATTGACACATAACGAGTTTTACGAGAGTCATGCGTTTCTCCATGACCCCGCCCGTCCCATACTCCCTTATCTAGCTATTTCATTGGCTGGGAGATGATTGACACATAACGAGTTTTACGAGAGTCATGCGTTTCTCCAGGACCCCGCCCGTCCCATACTCCCTTATCGAGCTTTTTCATTGGCTAGGAAATGATTGACACATAATGAGTTTTACGAGCGTCATGCGTTTTCCTTCGTGCGTGTTGTTTTCGACCAGATTTATAGAATGGCTTTACGTAATGGGTCCAAGGATTAATGCATGAAAAAGAAAAACAAGTGTTGCATTGCGTTTAAAGCCAATAGATCTATGTCTGGAAAAGTCGGAAAGTAACGGTTGAAGTTATGCACCCATTCGTTGCAAAATACGAAATATACCTAAGACAGAAAATCTGATTACATTGAGTTACACCCCAACCTCGCCACGCTCTCTCTGCGACCTAAAATTGACTAGAGCGCTCAACGAATTTCGCAGATAAAGAACGAATCCGTTTACGCTTTATGCTTACGCAATCTAGCGGGAATTTCTTAACCCCAGCTCCATCAAAAACATGTTTCCCAGGTTGTTTACTTTCCATGCTATCGGTTAGTCTCTACCAGACTAGCTGCGCCAGCTATAGGGAGAATATTTGCCAGGGAAGTTTGGCAACCAGAGGGTTTCATTTGCAAGCGCAGTTTAAAAGAACCGTGCTAGCGACATACAACAGGCCTCTTCGTGGGAAATACATACCTTACCGTTGACTGACTCTACTGGCCAATTATTCCTCTTATTTGCCGAATTCTACGATCCGTAACCCCGTCGGAAGGCCTGGTGGAGTCCAGCTACCGGTCGTGACAGCATCATCCAATGGTCATGACAGTAAAGATAGACGATATGTGCAGTATGCAGCCAAAACTGCCGGTAGCGACGTTGGATGCGGACCAAAGCTAACAAGTAATATAAAGCTCTTCATATAGCTGCTCCATGTGCACAGGAACACAAACTGAAAACGGCATCAATTTTAGCGGGTGACGTAAACAGTAAAGATAGACGATGTGTTCGGCATGCAGTCAAAACTGCCGGTAGCGAAGTTGGGAGCGGACCAAAGCTAAAGGAGTTATACACAGCGTTTCATATAGCTGCTCCATCTGTACATTAACAGCTGAAAACGGCACCAATTCAGTCGACATTCCTTTAACAGCAGCTCAATCAAAAACATGTTGTTAACTTTCCATACAACTGGTCGTGACAGTAGTATTCAGTATTCGTGACAGTAAAGACGGACTATGTGTGCAGTATATGCAGTCAAAACTGCCGATGGCGACATTGATAGCGGGCCGAAGCTAAGGCTGGACTCTAGGCTAAAGAAAACCACCCAGTGGACCAATAAAATCTGGTCTATGTGGACAGGATTCTTAAAGCTTCTGTCGATGGAAACGTTATCTAATGGACCACCAAAAAGTGGTCACATTGGCCAGGTGGTCCTTATGTAGAGGTGGTTACTTGTACAGGTACATGTATGACTGTATACAGATTCGAATTCGTTGTACAGGGGAAATTCCCCAAAGCTTTTTTTTCGACCAGGACAACGAACAGTGGACCACGGCTTAATGCCCTGTCCTAAGACCTGCAACTCATTCGAATACCGTGCAAGTCGGGTGAGCTACAACTGCCGGGATTCGAGCTCTCGTGGGCTCTGTCATGGGCCCTGGACAACAAACATTGGACCACGGCTTAATGCCCTGTCCTTAGATCGGAAACTCATTCCAATAGTGTGCAAGTCGGGTGAGCTACAACGTTAACTGCCGGGATTCGAGCTGTCGCGGGCTCTGCCATGGGCCCTAGACAACAAACAGTGGATCACGGCTTAATGCCCTGTCCTAAGATCCGAAACTCATTCCAATAGCTTGCAAGTCGGGTGCTCTACAACTGTCGGAATTCGGGCTCTTGGGCTCTGGGTCCAGAGACAGAGTTACTTATCATCCCTAGACCAAGAAAGCTAAGGATACCCCGAAGAATTTTCTCACCTCGTCTTCCAGTGTTCTTCATGATGACAATGCGGTCTGCATCTTGCGCTCGGTAGAGGCTGCAGATGTTCTCCATGTCTTCGTGGCTTCTTCTCTTCCTCCGGACGAAAAAGATGATATACTATTGCTGAACTATCGTCGTTTTCTTGTGTCGTGAGTCGAGATGTG